>NC_135386.1:13730742-14041344 GCF_049243985.1 Paroedura picta
CTTCTGAGCAGAACATTTGCTTCCCACTCATGACCAGACTTCCTGGTTTACCCTGTTTTGTTCCCTGGTCATTAGGGTCCCCTCTGGGTACACCCTCTACCACAACGAGACACGCTCCTCTCTTGCACGGCTATTGTGCGCGTCAACCCACTGGTCTATCTAGCTCAGGTGGTGTCATGGTTAAGAGTGGTGGTCTCTAATTTGGCGAACAAGGCTAGATTCCCCACTTCTTCTTATGCAGCCTGCCTTGGGCTAGTGACAGTTCTCTCAGAGCTCTCTCAGCCTCACCTGCCTCACAGGGTTTGTGCTGTGAAGAGAGGAGGGGTAGGTGATTGTAAGCTGCTTTGAGACTCCTTCTGGAGGAGGGAAGTATTTTACCCCCCTGGCTCTAAGACATTTTAATAAAGAGAAGCCCAATGAAAAACTCTCCTGAGAAGATCCAGATGAGTATAGGGGCTCAGAGGGATCCAAGGTTGGATCTCCATCCAGGGTCTTTTGAACATGAATTAGATTCACAATAGGGGTCAAGCCCGTTGCATTCTGGAATACAACAGGTGCTAGGTGGGGGGTGGGGGTGAAAGAACTTTGTGGATGGCCTCTTCCTCCTCCCAGGACCTGGAAAGGCTGCCGGCTGGAGGCCGCCGGGCAGGGAACTCACCGGCAGGCGCAGCTCTCACACAGCAGGGATCTGCAGCCTCCGAGCCTCGGAGGGAAGTGGAAGAAGGAGGGGGTGGTCAGGGGTGGGGGATGGAAGGTGATTGGCTGGCCACTGGACAGACAGGAAATCCAGTTAGAGGAGGCACTTGGGCAGGACAGCCCCCCTGAGTGGGTGTCAAGCACTGAGTGGCACGTAAGCCATGAGACCAGCTCCTCCTCCAAGGCCTTAGCAGAAATCTTATTATGTGGAACAGATGAAGCATTGGATTGGGGTCACGGGAACAGGGAATAGAAAGAGGGAGGCTAATTTGTCTCATCCTTGTATGGCTTCAGTGACTGAAACGGAATGCCTTACATCTTTATAGCCCTCCAAGGGGAAAAAAGATGGAAACTTCTTTAGGACTGAATCATGGCACCACATGAATGCTAAACTTTTCACGCTGGCGATGGTCCTAAAAGAGCCCTTTGATTACCAGGGGGCTGGGAGCGGTGTCCTTTGCCCTTCTTCTTCTTCTCCTTCTTGTCCTTGGTCTTGGCCAAGCCGAAGAGACGGTTGGGCGCCTGGCCGTGCTCCTCGGCGGGCTTGTTGGTTTGGTGGGAGGCTATCGTGCCCAACAGGTGGAAAGTGCTCTTCTCTTTGTGTGTCCTTGTGATGCTGCTCCTTTTGGGCGCGATGGAGATCTCTGAGTCCAAGTGGCTTTGCCTGGGGAGGGAAGAGCCTTTCGGTTTGGAGAGCGAGTCCTCGGACGCCGACAGGGAAGGAGTCCTGATCATCTTGGCATGCTGGTTAGAAAGGGGCAAAAGAGAAGATTTATTTATTTATTATATTTATGCTAGCTTCAAAGCCCGTTCCTAAAAACAGGCCTTGAAAGGGTCCCCTCCCCTGGCCCGCAGCCAGGCAGCTTAGGGTGGTTTTGGGCCGCAGTTCGCAGCTGGATCAAGTGGGGTGGACAGGGGCTGGCCAGCTCGTTAGCAGGCCCAGGGCAGAGCTCCTTAGCACAGTCAGCAGGCCGGGAGGCCCTTGTTAGCAGGCCCAGCCTAGCAGGCCAAGAGGCCCTCATTAGCAGGCCCTGCTTAGCAGGTCAAGAGGTCCTCCACCGCAACTCTGTGCCCAGGGCCGTCTCCCTTTACTTGCTGCTGGCTCCAGGCCTTTAGGTGCGTCTGAGAGCAAAGATGCTAGAGTCCAGGGGCAGAGGGCGGGAGCTGTAGGGGCAGGGCCAATCAAGGTGCAGTCAGCGTTGCTGGCTGCACTCTGATTGGTCCTATTCCAACTTGGACAGCCGGACACGTTCCACCCCACAGGCTGTTTCACAAATATATAGAGGAACCATGGATAAGGATACCACCCTCCCCAGAGGCTCAGGGGAGTTTACATCAAATGTATAAACACATGAAACAACCCATAACATATAAATAACCATAACAATCATACTAATAACTGATCATTGTAACTGTGCAAACAGTGCAAACAGTGCAATACTGTTGGCAGAAATAAGCACCACCAGGCAGTACTCCAGCTGTTTCTTAAACAAGACAGGAAGGGCTTCCTTAGCGGAAGGTAAGTCCACCTGGGTCAAGCTCAGTGGTTTTAAAACATCTGGTTGCAAGCAGAAGGTCCCAAGAGCAAGTCACAACATCCCAGTAAAAAGAAGACAAACAGTTGGTTCTTAATACCCTGCCTTTCACTGCCCAAAGGAATCTCAAAGCAGCTTACCGCAATTGCCTTCCCTTCCTCTCACCACAACAAACACCCTGTAAGGTAGGTAGGGTTGAGAGCTTTAAGAGAACGGCTCTGCAAGAACAGCTCTAAAAGGACTGTGACTAGCCCAAGGCCACCCAGCTGGCTGCGTGTGGGGGAGGAGTGGGGACTCAAGCCAGGCTTGCCAGATTAGAGTCCACCAATCTTAACCACTACCAGAGGCTGCTGCTCTTTAAACACGACACCAGGATGGCTCTCCACGTGGAACCCTGCAGAGCTGCTGCTGGTCAGAATAGGCAACACCAAGCCTGATGGTCAAGTGGAAGGAAATGCTCCAGGATCACTTACCAGACTGAGGCTGGGCTCCATCTGGGCCACCCGCTCTGTTTCTCTCTTGAGCTGCTCCTGATCCTTCTCCAGCTGCTTCTGTGCTGCCCGGAGGTGTTCCAGGTCCAGCTGGTAGGAGGTCTTCTTCTGCTGCAGCTCCTCACGTTCCTTCTCCAGGCTTTGTTGGGCTTTCTGAAGCTGCTCCTCTTGCTGGGCCAGCCGGGCCTCCCTGTCCACCAGCTCCTTCTCCCGGGCCTCCCACTTCCTCTCTGTCCTCCGTTTCTCCTCCTGGTGCTGGGCCTGCTGCCTCTGCAGGTTGGCCAGCTCCTGGCGCTGCTTCTCCAGGCTGCGCTGCTTCTCCTGCTCAATCAGGGAGTTGGGCCGGAAGGAGCCGCGGCTCAGGGTCCGTTCAGTCAGGAGCAGTTTCTGGTCCTCGATGTAGGTGTCCTGCTGCACGACAACCGCCTGGAAAAAAGGCAATGGGGGTTGCTCCCTGGCTTCTCTCGGAGAAAGCTCGCCAGAGGGCTCCCAAGAGGAACCTATTCCAACAAGGCCCTGTGTGAGTGTCCTCCCACCAAAACTCTCCTTGACAGCTCCAAAGCCAGGGTCCCTCAACTTTTTTGAGCCTGCAGGCCCCTTAGCAATTCTGACACAGAAAGGTGGCTGGAGAACAGCCCTTCCCCTGTCCACCAGCAGTACTTCCCTCCAGCAACTTACCTGCAACGTGCCAAGTAAACTGTGCAGGTGGGTGATGCTCTGGAGGACCTGCTGCAGAGGAACAAACAGAAGCAGAAAAACTGCTGTTAGCTTTTTAGGAATGCTTCTTTATAACTTTTTACAAATCCCTGTTTAAATGCTTATCTTATGCTTTTTATGAATGACTTTGCCACCCTGGCCTCACAGCAGGGGCAATTCAGTATCAGGGCACAGCAACAGGAGGACTGAGACAAGCTGGTAGACCAATTGCTAAATTCAGGTGGATCTCAGTAGCTGCAGCAGATCCAAGGGGCAGATTTCCTATGCAGCTGCTTACCTTGTGGATTACGCCTGGCCCCTTTCCAAATGCACTGGTTCTTTGAACCTTATTGTATGCTGTGCTGCCATATTGAAAAGTGATTTATCCACATGGGGAAACAACCAAGATACCAAAGCAGTGTCCCAGCAGCTTTAGGGAGCAGATCCCTGACCTTATGACACAATACGTATGCCTGAACAGAAGAGGTATCGAATAGAAAGCTTCCAATAAATTGAGTAAGCACCCCAAGAAAAAGCACCAAGCCAGCTAATTAAGTCACAAGCTCTAACATAATAAGTGAACATTTCACTGGGAATCCGCAACACCTGGAGGGGCAAGGAAACCCTCACAAACAACTGACAGGTTCTTACCTCATTGTTCCTTTTCAGTACAAGCATCAAATTAGCTGTGCCGGCCTAGAAAGCAACAGACAGTCATATTAGCAGCAAAAGAAGGACCACAAGAGCAGAGCAACCAATAAACAGGAACTGATAACTGGGATGAACCCAACATCAAATCCTAGTGTCATTTTGCAGGTTTTTTAAAATGTGGAATATCTACTGGCATGGTCCCCATAATGGTAATGATAACAGACATGATGTCCTTTGTCCCACCTCAGGGAGTGCAACAGTAGAGGGCGTGCAGTGGTGGTGGCACCAGAACAGCGGGGCCCAGCAATGCCTGCTTGTTGCTCTGGTGCTGCTGCTGCCACCATTCTCCCAAGGCTGCTCCCACTCTCCAGAGAGCAGGAGCAGCCTCAGAAGACTGGCAGAGGCTGCAGCGGCAAGAAGGCCTCAGTGTGGAGCCCAGGTGAGGAGGCCAGGGCAGCCGCTGTGGTACAATCCACCCAAGCCACAGAGGCAGCACCCACAGAGGCTGGGCCAGCCGTGAAGGCCCCTGGAGGCCCCTGGAGGCTGGCCAACCATGGTGCAGCAGGAGACCCAGAGGTAAAAAGAGAAAGGGAATGGGGAGGGGGGGGGAGAGTCTGTGTGTGTGTTTCTGAGAGGGGACAAGGGATGAGGCTGCGATAGATAAGTGGGGAGTAGGCAGGGGACAAGGATTCTTACCCCTTATGTGGATGATCCACATAAGGGCCAAGAATCTTTTATCAGTAGATTTTTTTTGAAAACTCATAGCCTGTTCAGAATGGAATCAAGGTCTCACTTGGTCCCAGCATTCAGAGGAATGTAGAATCAGACCAATTTTTGGTATCTATTTCCATACAAATGGCCTGCAACTAGAGCCTGTAACTGTGCACTCCATTACAAGGTAAATATGTTCATTTCTCAAGAAAGACATTGTATAGCTATGGAAAGGTGTTTCAGAGAGCCTTGGTGGTTGAAGATTCTGCCAACTGAACTTGGGACCCCCTGCATGCAAAGAACATGCATTCCCTCCAAATTGTGAGCTTCCCCTGCCCCCCCCCAAAAAAAAACAACAACAACAACCCTGTACCTTCTTCAAAACACTGTCTGATTCTGTCCTCCGAAGATCTTGGGCATCTTCTCCTTCATCCCTGTCCCCACCTGGAAAAGAGAACTCAGCATCATTATTGGACCTCTGGTACAGCAGAAGCACAGCCAAGTATACCTCTTCCTCCTTTAATTCTGCCCCTCTTGGCAACTCCTCTACCCAGAGGCTGAACAAATGCTGGATGGAAGACAGTGTCATATTTAGGGATTGCACTGGGCCCTGGGGAAGAGGGCAAAATAACACTCACCTTTGCACACATTCATTTGGTGGCTGTCGAATCCTCCGAAGGTCTCTGCTCTCCTGGGGAGTGAGACAGGCCCAACGCTCTCTTCTTCTGAGGTGAGGTGACAGATCTGCTGCCCGAGAGCATTCCCCAAACTTCTGCTCACCAGCCTTTGCAGTAACTCGACTGAAAGGGTCAAGAGGAACAGACAAATGAGCGTACAGTAAGGCCAGCTTCCATCTCGAAGGATCTACTTCCATTTATGCAAACATTCACAGGAATCCCGGTTGCAAGCACATCTCTATAGTGGAGTTTTAGCAGCTTGGGGCTCTTTTTCCAGTAAGAAAAGACTGTCTACGCACTGGAGGTTTCATGCCGGGCTGCAGGCTGGAGTTTAAGTCGTGGCAGGTTGCCCCTCCTCTTCTTGCAACCACATGGGGGAGCATTTGGTCTGGTGTGCCTCATCCACCCCCTGATTTGTGCTCCTGCATGGGAGCTGGGGCAGTGAAGTTCCCAGTGCGTAAATGGTCAAAGAGGGTTCTGCACTAAAGGGACATGTTTTTATCCATGGTGTTTACCATCTTGGTTTCCACCACGGGGGAAAGTGACCAAGGCCATGAAAAACGGGGGAGAATGACGTACACCACCCAAAATGCCTGAGGGGAAGGCAGGGGGCAAAAGCATACTGAAGAAAGGAAATAACGAGTCAGACCATCCAGTTTGGAGTTGACTGTGGTCTTGGGCAGAAGCAGAGACAGATTTTCCCACCCCTGAGGCCAGAGGACCTTTAATCTGAGTGCAGGGGTCCTCAGTGGGGGTCCCAGGAAATTCTTGCCCCCAAGGGGCAGACCAGAAGGATGAAATTAATGCAAAAGAAATTCCGTCTCAACATCCGGAAGAAGTTCCTGACAGAGCGGTTTCTCAGTGGAACAGGCTTCCTCGGGAGGTGGTGGGTTCTCCATCTTTGGAAATGTTTAAACAGAGGCCGGATGGCCATCTGACGGAGAGGCTGATTCTGTGAAGGCTCAAGGGGGTGGCAGGTGACAGTGGATGAGCGATAGGGTTGTTTGTGTGTGTTGCAGAGTGGGGGTGTTGGACTAGACGACCCAAGAGAACCCTTCCAACTCTATGATTCTAACTTACCTTCATTGATCACATTCTTCATAATGCATTCCCCCTTGGGCGCCTCCTCCGTGCTGGCCCGGAACAACGTTCTGGCCCCGGAGCCTTCCTCCTGCCCACCGCAGTCAGTCATGCAGCGGAAGATCTTCTCTTTCTCCTCCAGCAGCGTTATGATCTGCTGATCTTTCTGCACAAGTTGTTCTGTTGGGGTGGGGAATCTGGAGTTAGAACTTCTACAGTACCTCCAAGGCGGCTCACCCAGAGGAGCCCAGGTCATCCCTGAGACTCTGCCCCCACCTTCTGGGGAGTTTGAGAACTGCAAGGGCCTGCAGAAAGGTCTGCTCACAAGTAGCTCTAGAGAAAAATTAATCCTCCCGTTTTAGAGGACAAGGTGGGTCAAGGAAGAAAGTGTGATACAGAAGTAAGAAATGCCGTAATTGTAGTTTGATTCATTTCGGGTTTCCACGTTACTCTCAGACAGCGAGGTCAGAAATCCACACTGTGAAAGCACAGCGCAAAAGCACTCTCTCCTTACAGGAATTGCTGCACCTCCCAAAACCTTGATCCTGTTATGCTGGGAGCTGAAGTTGCCCCTGGGCACCTCAAGAGTAGCCTGCCCTGTGGCTTCTTTCCACCACAGAGCTGCCCTCCTCTGGTTGCCACTTCTCATGCTACCCCCTAAGGACTGCAGGAAAGGCCAGGTGGTGCAGCAGGGCTTGTGCTGCCAACTCAGGGCATCACTGAGTCAAGATCTGGGGCCTGAGCAGTAGGGACCTGGATTGAAACCTTGCTCAGCTGCGAGGTTTTCCACATAGCCTGGGTAGGCAGAGTTGATTCCAGGCTCCAGTCGCAGCACCCTCTTCCTCTCACCTCTCAGTTCCCTGGCCTTGATGTCCAGCACTCGCTTCTCCTCCTCCGATTCACTGGGGACGCCTTCGTCCTCATCCTTGTCCCTGTAGGGAGAAAAGGAGACCTTTTGATGGGGCAGGCTGAGGAGCAGAGAAGCCTGAAGGAGGTGTTGGTTGATGTTTAAAAGGGAAAAAAATGGAAATTGCTAAGTTAAAGATGTCAAAAAATCCTTAAATATGCAACATACACATCCATCCATCCATTCACCTAATCAATGCATTCTCAAGACAGCAAACAGGAGCCAGCAAGATTAAAAATCGTTTACCTCGATTTTATTAGTTGTACTATGTCCCACTTTGTCCTGTTCTTGGCTATACTCTTTTATTGGGTCAAAGACCCAGACTTCCAGTAGTCCTCCAGTAGTGTTGAGCACCTCCTGTGCTGGGCTGAGCCTCCTCAACTCCTGACCCCGAAGGCAGAGCCCACCAAATCCGGCACAAAATCTACTTCTTTAGCCCCAGCTCTAAAGCTCTTTGCAGCCAAGGTCATTCCTCACCTACTCTATGGCACTGACATCTGGGGCTGGAAAGAACAAACAATCAATAGCTTGGAGCCCATTCAGAACTTTTTCTTCAGACGTATCCTGGCTCTTCCAAAAGGGTCCCCTGCAGCCCTGATGAGGGCAGAGCTTGGTTTTCCCTCACTCAAAGCCCGTGCCCACTCAGCTATTCTGAAATCTTGGAAGAAAGACATCACAACCAAATTAGATTCTTTAAGCCAGTGGTCCCCAACCTTTTTGAGGCTGGGGACCGGCTGGGCAACTGCCCGCACGCGCATGACATGCATGCGCGCCCGCGTGGCCGTGCCTAGCATGCGCACATGCACCATGCGCGGCCGAAATAGCGCATGTGCGGCACTTCGTGCATGCGCAAAAGTGCCGCGCATGCGTGATTTCGGCCTGGGAAGTTTTTTACTGCGGGGGGGGGGGGGCGGGGAGAGGGAGCCGCAGCCCGGCGCCATGGCCTTCCGGGCTGCGGGCCGCGGGTTGGGGACCACTGCTTTAAGCCATCAAAATTTTAAGCATTGAGCAAAGACAGGACTCGGTCTCATTTTTTTAGCTCCATTCTTTCACGCTATACCATACCAGATGACTTACTGCATACATCAGCCAATATTTCTGATTTACGTGATTGGGTGTTCAAAGCTAACTCACTGATTGACCACTCTTCAATACAGCTATCACAAGCAGCCCCATGGTATAAAACAATTTAAAAAGACCATTCTAGAGCATCATATTTAGTAAATATAACAACACGTAATCTTAGAATGGCCCTAACATCTTTGCGGTTTGAAATGATGCCATCAGCCATGTTCTCTGGGTGATATCTCCGAATACCCACAGCCCAACGCCTGTGCATATGTGGAACTCCATCTGTGGAGGACCGGCCCCACTATGTTTTGGCTTGTCCCCTGTACTCCAAACCCAGGGGCAAATTCCTTGCCAAGTTATTACCAAACTCTCACCCTATTTCTGATTTTAACAAAGCCACCTATCTGTTATCAGATGTCGACCCCTATATCTCATATAGGGTGCCACTTTTTGCTCTGGCTGCCAGGAAGATTCAAGCTAATGCATTTTTACAGGAGCCTCCAACTTGATACACCATTTTATTGTAACTTAGTTGTCCATGTTTACATTTTTAGGTACACAATATTGGAGAAATATTGTTTTATTTATTTATTTATAAATAAGAGAGCCAGTTTGGTGTAGTGGTTAGGAGTGCGGACTTCTAATCTGGCATGCCAGGTTCGATTCTGCACTCCCCCACATGCAACCAGCTGGGTGACCTTGGGCTCACCACAGCACTGATAAAGCTGTTCTGACTAAGCAGTGATATCAGGGCTCTCTCAGCCTCACCCACCCCACAGGGTGTCTGTTGTGGGGAGAGGAATGGGAAGGCGACTGTAAGCCGCTTTGAGCCTCCTTCGGGCAGGGAAAAGCGGCATATAAGAACCAACTTCTTCTTCTTCTTCTTATATTTGTGCCATATTGTTTTAATTGTGTTTTGTAATGGCCTTTGGCTACATACAATAAATGTTATCGTATCGTACTTCTTTAGAACAGCACCAGCCGTTACCGGCTGGTCTTAGAAATTCTCCACACAGTCCGGAACCAGGACTGTATCATTTTGAAAGAGTTTAACCACTGCCCATCAGTCCAACCCACGGGGCCATCAGGACGCTGTAATTAAATTACTGTTCTCACCATTGTTCTACTGTTCCAGCATATTCTATTGTCCTCACTTTATTGTTACTGTTTACAACTATTACGTTACCTGTACTGTTCCCAGTTCAATAAGTTCTATGTAAACCGTCCTGAGCCTCGGGGGGAGGGCGGTATATAAATGTAATAAATAAATAAATACACAAATAAAATTCACATCAGTAAGTTACACAGCCCTCTATTCAACCCCTGGACAGTCCAGCCCACCAGTTCAGCTCCTGTGGTTACCTGGCCCTAAGCCAGCCAGGGGAGGGTGGGATACAAATACATCATCACCATCATCTTCGTCAATTCCTGCTGTCTAGGCCCCCCACCCACCCCGCATCATGCAACTGGTGACCCCAGAGACAGGTCGCTTCTGGTGCAAGTGCCTCCCCTCCCTTACTCCTTTTTAAGTGTCAGGCCCAAACTTTTTTCGGTTTTGTACTGAACCCAGGTTTTAAACCGAGAGTTTCCATCTTTGCTTTGGATTCTTAGCTGTTTCTGTGCTCCACTTCCAGTCTGAAGAATGTTTACACTCTACTGTGTTTTTACGCCCCTGGCTTGTTTTTAACGTTGCTAATCTACATTTTTGTCTTGACAGCCCTGCTTTTAACACGCGAGGCCTCTCAAGCAGGTCTCCGGAGAGGCAGGATGGAAATTCCTTAAATAAACAGCGTCCTGCCACACGTCAGTTCCAGTGAAACTTGAAACGGCCCAGCTTACGCAAGACGGCATCCCAAAAGCATTCAGCACAAGGCTAGCGGCCCTTCCGTGTGAGCTCCTTACATTGTGTTAATGGTGTCCTGGATGGTCTGGATCCAGCCGTTGCGTTCCTCCTTGGAGCTGGCATGGACTTCCACCATCTCTGGGTCCTTCACTCCCATGCTGATCAGGAACAAACCCTTCTCCTCGTGGGCCACTTCTCGGACAATCAGCTTCTTTAGAGAGACCACAGTGGACTTCTGGTCCTTGGGTGAGAGGGAAGCAAACAAGGCAGGGTTATTTCCTCGGAGGGCCCCACCTAAATCTCTTCTGTACAAGAGGAAAGCAGTAAAAAAGTCAACCTGGATAGAGATCCCCCCTCCCTTTCCCCGGGCAGCTTCCCCAAGAACAGCATACACACATCTCCCTCATCCTCCCACGGTAAATATAATAAGCATCATCGAAAGGAAGGAAGGAAATGCAGCAACCAACTTACCAGAGATGCAAATACGTATTTCTGGTCCTTTTCCTGGAGGAATATCAGAACGTCCGAGAGAAGAACAGCCTGGACCTCTGGCAAAAGAAGGAAACACCAAGGTTGTAACGCATATCTGAATATACTCAACAGCATCGGTCAGTGGTTCCTTTCCCTTTTTAGGTCAAAAGGCATTATTTCCCTGACAAAAATCCCTCCCACGTTTAGAATTTACAGACTTCCTTCAAGGCTGCAGGCCTGCCTGCTAAGGTGGCCCCTTCCACCCCAAACCTCTGGGTTTCTATTGTCA
Organism: Paroedura picta; assembly: GCF_049243985.1. Classification (NCBI taxonomy): domain Eukaryota; kingdom Metazoa; phylum Chordata; class Lepidosauria; order Squamata; family Gekkonidae; genus Paroedura; species Paroedura picta. Next base: position 13,741,861 of record NC_135386.1, read on the forward strand.
CTCAACGGAGCAGCAGAAGCAAAACAGGTGGTGGGTGGGGATCAGCCCCCCAGTGCTCCCAGGGCCCAGTCCAAAGCCCAGCCCCCTCCCTTCTTGACCTGCCTGGTGCCTTTAAAGCAACATACACAAAACTTCCTGTGCCACATGTCTGCGGGTAGACAGAAAGAGATAAACATATTTTCAATGGATTGTCAAAATCTTTGTGACCTGTTTTCCCCTGGTCTGCAGGGAGGTGATTTCTGCTCAGAGGGTCAGAGTAGAACTAATGTGCTGAAATTAATTCAAAAGAATTTTCAGCTAAATAGCCGGAAGAAGCTCCTGACAGTTAGAGCAGTTCCTCAGTGGAACAGGCTTCCTCAGGAGGTGGTGGGTTCTCCTTTGGCAGTTTTTAAGCAGAGTCTAAATAGATACGGATTTTATGAATTTAGGCATAAGGTGAGTGGCTGGGCAGGAAGGAATGTGCAGTGTTTGTCTCTTGTGGCCCTTCCTTGCAGACCCAGGGAATTGCTGATCACCTCTGAAGGATGGTAGGTGAATTCCCTCCAGGCCAGGCTGGATTCTGGAGATTTTTGCTTGGGGGGGATCACTTGGGCATGAAATTGGGGTCAGTGTGGGTGGGCAGGTAGTGTGAATTGTGAGTTCCTGCATTGTGCAGAGGGTTGGACTAAATGACCTTGGAGACCCCTCTGATTCTATGACCTGCATGGAAAATGTTGATGGTTGGTTTATTATACATCACAGGCAGGGAACTGAATTCTGACCGCCAGGCTCTCTCACCTTTCAGTCTCCCAGCTGCATTCTTCAGGGAGACCGGCCCGTCCCGGACGAATTTCCTCCGCCTCAAATCCTCCCGGGCGAACATCTGGCCGCTCTTCATCCTCATGATGGACTTGCTGTCCGTCCGGGTGTAGATCTCATTCAGGCGCATCTTCTTCTCATACTTGCTCACTTTGCTGTTGACTGAAACGATGACTTCCTTCACCAGGTTCAGCGACTGCACCAGATCTTCCTGTTCCTTGTCGTTTTCTTCAGAGCAAAAGGAGAGTTGACTTCCAGTTCCTCTTTGTTCTGCAAAGGCTCTTTTTGCAAACCCAGCTCCTCACTTGGCACCCCCCCCCTCCCGGCTTTGCTTCAGATACTTCCAGGAGCCAAAGCTCATCTGGAAAAGTGGCCAGCTGGTTGCCATTGGCCCAAACCTTTCACACGTGCTACTCAAGTGGGCTGCAGCCTGATTTCATTTACAAAGAAGAGCATGTCACTTCAACAAGGTTGCCAAGCAGTTTTCTGTTGTACAACTTGTAATGGTGCAGGGCTGCTACTTATTTTTTATTTTTATTTATTTATTTAGATTTCTATACCGCCCATTTCTTTGCAGCTCTGGACGGTTTACACTGAACATTATATAACTCACATGGAACATTATACAGACTATCACATCAATATCTGACCTTTTGACTTTGAACTTTAATTCCTTAACTTCCTCCACCCCCAAGTATACAATTAGGGGAGTGGGGAAACATCAATAACAACAAAACTCCAGTAATTTTCAGGTTCAGGTACATTCAGGTTCAGGTACAAATATCAACATTTCCCAATATTCCCGAATCCCAATACCAGTATGGCATTTGGATTCGGTAACTATTTGGGAGAGCTGAATTGTTCTGTCTCCATGAGTTCAAGTAAGTCAACCTATATTGGGGCACCTATATAGTAATACAAGATCCCTCATAGAATCATAGAGTTGGAAGGAACCTCCTGGATCATCTAGTTCAACCCCCTGCACTATACTCAATCCAGTATATCATGTAGATATGGAAGAAGTCTTCAATCTTAAAAATACAGTTTCTTGAATGATTCCCAATGCATTTCGCTGAGCAGCACTTTATCAAGGGGTTCCAAAATTTGATATGTATTAGTTTACAGCCTAAAATATTTCCAAAAGCAGCAACATGCCTGCAAGGTTTGCTAAAGCGCTGTTTAGTGAAACACGATGGGAATCATTAAAGAAATTGTATTTTGAAGACTGAAGACTCCTGATGTATCTACTTGCTACGCTGGACTTGAGGAACTTGTATTACCATATGGGTGTCCCAGTGTGCTCTGTTTTACTTACGATCCTGTATATTTCACTGGGTCCAATCCTTCTTTCCATGAGTCAAAGCCATTTAAAAGGACCGAGATCCCTTTAAATGCCACAGAGTCAAATTTCACTCCAAGCTTGGAGTAGAAAAGTCTGTTAAAGGGATCTTGGTACCTTTAAATGCCTTAACTTTGGCTAGCTGATGGTCCCGAAAAATCCAGAATACTTTTTGGGATTTTTTGGGCTCAGCCTTTTTTGCTAGCCAGAAAAATAGCAAAAAAGGAAGAAAATAAATCCAGTTGAATTTTTCAACAAGGTATTTTTCCAGCTTGGATCATGCACAGGCATACCCCAAGTCCATGACGTATCTCCCGAGCTAGCTTGCATCATACTTAGCCCTTCCCACATCATGCAAAGCCCTTCCCACTAAATCATGCCAGCTTTTTAAAGGAAGTCTGATCTTCCCACAAGGGAAAGAATTCTGCCTTGGACTGTTTATGGGGAGAACAATAAGGACTGAAGGAAAAAATAGTAATTGATCATCCTTGTTTTAGGGGAGGAAAAAACTGGGAGTGGACTCTGGTGGGGAGAACAGATTAAGCTATAGTGGCTTCACCACTCCAGACGGCACCCTTGGATAATGCCAGCATCCTAGAGAGGGCAGAACCTCTGCATTGGGAAGAGGCAAACCCTTTGCCTCTGCAGATGGCGCATGCATGCTTGGCTAGAACTATCCAATGCTCATGGCAGAAGGAGCCCCATACATTGGCAGACCCCTGCAAACACACCCTCGCCCATTCAGCCAGGCAACCCCACCGTCAAAGTGCTGAGTTTTTAGTAACCACATCTGAAACGGCAATTTCAACAGATGGACACACTCCACAGGAAGGGCGCTAGTGCAAAAAGGGTGGCTGCAATTACTCTTGATAAGCAAACGCTAGAGGATGCGAAAACATCTGCTGGGACGCATGCAGAACTACAATGAGTCACGCCTGACTAATGCTATTATTTCAAGGTTGTTTACACTCGGCAACAGAAAAAAAGTATTAGTATTCTTTAAAAAAAGTATTAGGTGGGAGGAGGTCTGAAGGCATCGCAGCTCATGAGGGCTCTGGCAGGACAGTGGAGGGAAATGACTTCCCCGCCCGAAAAGAACAAGAGTCAGAGAAGGAGGTACCTTTGGTGTACCGCAGTATCCTTTGAAGCAGAACGGGATATTTGGTGATTCTCTGCGTCACAAGCAAGATGCACTCTGGGATGCCCAGTCGCCTCACGAGAGAGCTGCTCATTTTTTTCTAGAAGAATGACATGAAAACACCTGGTAAGGAGAGGGAAAGGAAGATCCTCATCCTGGCTAGATGACCAGGCTGGTTTGGTTATGGAGAGGCTATTCCATGCTAATTAGCCTCACAGGCTCAGCTAGGGGTCTGCTGGGCAGCCCAGTTTGGACCAGACTGCCCAACAAAGCCCACCCAGGCGCCGATCCTGCAGGGAGAACTCTCCTCATAGGCTTGGCTGGGGAGAGGCTGGCCCCAGGCTCTACATGATGTGGGGAGGTCTCTCCCTGCCACATGAAGACTTGGCTGGGATGGCTTCTCTTGCAGCATGGTTTAAGCCTTGTTGCAGGAGAAGCCAGGATCTGCTGTGCCGCAGCTAGCAGACTACAGCAATTTCCGGGGCTGGCTTCTCCTGCCGTTCGGCTGTAAGAGAAGCCAGGCCCAAGCTGAGCTGCAGAAACAATTTGCTCCCGTCACAGCTGATCCTCGGGCTGCATACTGCTTCTGCTTCTCCACTATTTTGAGGTCTGCCACTAATTCCTGGAAAATACCCAGGATTTTCTTGGGATTCCCCCCATCCCCCCACCTCAGAAATACATTTGGGAAGCCAAAATGTACCCCAAAATATTAATATTTTCCAGGTATATTTACAGCTTGGGTAGGTCCGAACAGTCACCCCTACTGCACACATGTGCCCCCTTTCCTTTTCCCCGCAGCTGCATAACTGTACAATTGCAGGTGACACACACCTACCTTCATGAAGGCCTGAAACCGTTTCTCTTTCGAATACAGTTCCTTGAAGTAATTCACCGCCTCGTTCTGGTGCCCGCAGAACTTGCCGTAAGTCTTCTTCATGCGCTCCGCGCTCTCACCTGAAAACTGGGAGATGGGAACCGTGAGGTCTCCGAGTGGGGGATGGACACCCTTCCAACTTAATGCAGGACTGGAAGAGACCGTCTTCGAGCCAGCAACACACGGGAGCTCTCAGCAGCGCCCACCCAAGGAATGTGAGGTTCTAAACAGCCCCTTTGCTAGCAGAATCCTAATAGGTATTTTTTTTTGCAGGTGCATCAGCTAAGGCAAGGAGATATTAACCAGGTAACGCTGTTATTTTCATACCTCTGGGAAGCACGCCAATAGGAATTGTGGGGTCTATGAGACGCTGAAGAAGTTAAGAGTGGGGATGGTATGTGTACATAGTACGGGGGTGTTATATGGTGGTGTGTTGCTCATTGCTGGAAGGGAAGGCGGCATGTTGTAACACGATGCTGTCAGATCTTAAAAGCTAACCATCGTGAGTACCTGTAAAGGTGACTGTCAAGGAAGTCACTGCAGAGAGAGGAACGCATTTCTAAGTCTCACTTGCCTTGCAAGCCCCTTGCTGGAATTGCTCTAAGTCAGCTGCAACTGGACAACACACATATATACGCATCACCCCTCTTCACAGTGAGAACATATCATGCAAAACAAGCAGCCTGTGAAACTTCTGCCTGTTGCAACATGATGCCTTTTTCACATCATATTTTGTGCTCACTGCTGCTCTGGGGCCTGCACCGACACCTTCTGCCCTTACCTGATGCACCAGGATGTCCCCGATTCTCTTGATGACAAAGTTTTTGTCGCTTCTGTCCGCGAGGGACTCTTTCTTCCTCTCCAGGATCCGCTGGAAGAACTGGCTGTGGATGACGAGCAGGTCTTCGAGACACGGAAAGACCTTCTCCACCATCTGCTGCTCAAACTGGAGTTCATGCACCATCCCCCGGCTGTAGACGTCGCTCATGATCTTCAAGGTGCGGACGTGGTGCATCTCCGTTTGCATCAGTTCTGCAGAGGCCAAGGAAAGAAGATGCCGTCCTCAGGGCTCGTTTGTTCTAATCGGTCACAAGAGTCCGGCTGCCTGAGGGTTTCTTTAAAGGCCCTTCCCAATTCTGCTCCCCCCTAAAAGAAAACCCAAATGCCCACCGTAAATGACATCTTGCCGCTTTACGACATCCTCCTTCAGCTGCCGCATAAACTTGCTGTCTACCACCAGGCTCCAGGACTCTGCTTCCAGCTGTTTTGAGTCCATTTCGAAATCTCCCATGAGCTGGTCTTCATTCATGTCTGCACCTGGAAATAAGCACTTCGATTATTGATATTTCAGCTATTTGCACTTCAACTATTTGCACAATTGGCACTTCAACTATTAACCCTTCAGCTATTCTCCCCTTTCAATCCATACCCCAAATTTATTGCTGTTCAGGTTCATGTTGTGATTCATGTGGAAGTTATGACTGAGCCTCAGGATACCAGAGACTTCTCCCATGATTGCCCCAAACCAGGATATTCCTTGGGAATCTCATCAAGAGGTGTGCCTATGCTGGCAGATGTGCCTGAAGCTCCCTGGGTATTTTTATTCTCTCCCATTTAAAACATGCTGGTGGTGCCATGGCATGTTGCAGACTGCTCTTCTTAGGTCAATATGTTTAATTCTCAACATGAACAAATCCATAAATACTTAAATCCAGAGATGGGAGAAAGGCCCAGGTTTACAGAAAAAAATCTGAAATAGAAATATATATATTTCCCTCCAGATAAAATCCCCCTAAATAAGGCTGCAGCTTTAAGAAACGAATGCCATCGCTGGCTGTTGCTAAGCAACCACAACAGTATTGACAGTTTCAAGCTTTGGTTTCTGTCAGTAAAAAGGCAGAGAAAGGCAGCAGGGCCTTTAGTTTAGAGGGGGACACTTGAATTCCTTCCTTGGTTGTATCCATTGACATCACCCTGTACATTCTGCTTGTGGAAGCTCATTCCTCTGCCTACCATTTATCATTTCTCCAGCCTCACCGTCTCCCCAGCACTTTACCTTCATCCGTTAATGACTCCATGGATTCGTTCACGCGGCTGATCTTATTCAACGAGTCCGTAGACTGAGAAAGAAACTTCCACGTGTGTAGCATGTTCTCATCGTTTCCCACTCTGGAGGACAAAGGACAACTCTCAGAGGAAAAGCAACTATGCAAAGGAAGGCTTAACCTCGTCCATTGCTTTTTCCCTCCCCAGCCCCTGTGCCTCCACGGATCTTTTCCCCAGAGTGCCGTTTTGACAGAACCGTGGTTAGAATTCCCAAGCAGCAGCAAATAAGAAATCGGAAAGGACAACTCTAATACACTAGCCTTGCCTTGTCGTTTATGTACAAAACATGGGAGTGCTGTGTGCATGTTTCCAAAAAAACACGCAAAATTCAGGCCGCTGTTCCATCTGGCCAGCAAAGAGCATCCTCGCTGCCTACTGCCCTGCTACCCAAAATCCTTTAATGGGGCATGCTTCGTGCAAAGCATGCCTCTAAACATTCTACTAAGGGCCCCTTGACTAATTTTCTACGGTTGCCTGCATGGGCCAGGGACAAGATATCCTGTACACCATCACACCCGTTCCAGGCATCCCTGGAAACTCTAGGCCAATTTTGTGAGTTGGTTCTCTTGCTTCTGCTTGGCGCAGTGGCAGGCAGAGAGGGCTGCTGGCAGGAGGTCTCCCACCGAAGAAGGATCTCCACCACCTTTGACTGTGCATGTCTTGGTGTGGAATGCAGAGACTTACCCGGCGATGTTCTGAATGGAGACGCTTTTGGAAAGGGACATGTTCTGCTGGGATCTCCTGCTGTTGAAGACGGGGGGAGCAGAGGTCTCGTCTGGGGCCAGAATCGCAGAGCGAGGTCTCTCCTTTGGCTGGGAACCTACAAGGGGATCGCGGAAGGATGAGCACGACGTTAAAACCAATATCTGGAATTTCGGGGGGGGGGGGGGAGAAAGCCCATGCAAAGAAGGTTCATAATGTACAGATGCAGCCAGAAAATAAATGCAGCTTATCAAGAGCTGTTTAGTAGCTTTTGAAGGGCAACAGGCAGTTCACAACAACAGGCAGTGATTTGTATTTTTTTGGAGGGGGGGGGAGAGAAAGGAAGCCTCCCCAGTTTCAAGGGAAGCAGAACGAACATCCCCGGGCAGGTGTAGAATGGGCCAATGGCGTGTACAGCACAATTTGGTGTGTGTCTCTGGAGTTTTCTGGAATTGCAACCTCCTCTGAGCCTGCCAAGGGCCCCCACTTTACAAGCAGGCCAAGCCAGCATCCTTTACTGCCACAATGACCCGAGACTGCTTCGATGCAAAACTACGAGATTTGGGGAAGCTGCAATGCGGGAAATGGTACTCACTCTTATTTCTCATAATGACTGTAGGTAACGAGGATGTATCATGCGTCTGAAGGCCACCTTTCTGAAGAGGAAAGAAAAAGACCAGGTGAATGTCCACCTCGGATTAGAAATAGTGTATTGAAACATGTGTCTAGCCCTTATGGTTCTATTTCAGTGTGGAATGGTGCTGGAAGGAAATCTGGACGATCCCGTTGCAAACTCCCCTCAGCCACGCTAATTACCACATGACCTCTGGTCAAACCTACCTGACAGGGTTGTTGTGAGAGTAAAATAAGGAGGGGAGAACCATGAATGCCACCTTGACCTCTTGAAGAAAGGATCTGATTTTTTTTAATGTAATACACAGATTCGACCCTTCCTCTAAGGCACCATACATAGCACTCAGCTGTTTTACCCTTACAACAACCCTCTGAGGTAGGTTAGAAGGAGCAACTGGCCCCACTTTATTTATGTCCAAGGGTGGATTCGAACCTTGGTCTCCCTAGTCCTACCCTGAATTTCAGATCACTCCACACAGCTGTACAGCAACTCAAAGCTGGCCCTCCATGCAAACATGCAGGCCCTTCAAAGGCAGTTTCGACCTAATCCTAGCAGCCTTGCTTAAGAGGAAACACCATTAGTGATATTCAGGAAGTCCTGCAGTGTAGTCTTCTGCACAAATTTGCAAATCTGTCACCTCACAACACAGAGGCGGCATTGTTTTAAAGTGTCCCAATATCAAATTCTCCCACAAAATGGAAAACATCAGAAGCGTTTTCTTGGTGTTTTAAAAAAAACAAAAAGAAATCGCAAATGCAATTTGGCCAATCCAGGCCAATATTCCAACAGCTGCTGCATGGACAGACTCTGAAACTATTCTGACACTCTGTAAACCATACATGGAGCTTCTAGCTTCCAAGACCAAAACATCTAGAAACGTTCCTTTATTAACAGGAAGCTCCTTTGACCAGAGGTCATACAATACAATTAAAAGTTGAGATATCTATAACAATTCCACTAGCAAAATCGCAAGATTGTCACATTCTTACTTAAAAGGACAGTGTCTCCAAGGTATAGACAAGAATCCAGTCAGAGATTGTGTAACCACAGGAGTTGTGCCTAAAAGGAAACTACTGCCAGTTCAAAGACAAGTTGTTACTTGCTCAAAATGAGGGAAATCCAAAGTTTTCGCAATGGAAAGGCCACAGAACAATAAAACATGAGTCACAACAGAGGCCCCCAGAAGAGAGGACTGGCAAATTCACTGCAGGCCAAGCATTCAGTTGACCTAGCATAAATGCAGCAACTGCTAGAAACAGACATTTTACATATGGAGAAAGACTTGCAGGAGGGGTGGGGGGATATCCAAGGGTTAGAATGGAGCTTGAAACTTTGTGTTAATTTTACCAAGTTTGACTTCCCTCTTTTTGATCTCTCTCAGTGTTTCGCCATAACCCCAGAAGCGGTACGGTCATGCAGAATAGCTGTGTACATGCCCACCGGGACCCTTCCCCTTGCTACCCCCCTCCAGGCCCATCATAGGCCATGGGGGAGGGGGGGGTCGACATGACCATACAGGGTCATATCACCTGATAAATGTTTAACAAAAGTTAAAAATATATTAAACATTAACTCCCACCCCATTCAGGAAACCCTTCCAGGGCCATCATGAAACCCTGGCTGTGAAAGCCTGGTCTACCCTGTAGAGCAGTGGTTCTCAATCTGGGGGTTGGGCCCTCTTTGGGGGTCGGATGACCCTTTCACAGGGGTCACGGTAGGGCAAGCAGCTTGTCCTAGGGGGCACCATCCACACAACAGCCTTGCGGGGTAGATCGAGATAGAGCATGCGTCTGTCTGGAATGGCGGGACAAGAGGCAGAACTGAACTGAGAAACCCCAGAAAAAAAACAATTTCTATACAGTCATGAGCAATGGATCTTCACGCCATGGGTCAGTTTTGGTTTAAGTTCTATGAAAGAACCCTTGCATAATTTTATGGTTGGGGGTCCCCACAACATGAGGAACTGTATTAAAGGGTCGTGGCAATAGGAAGGGTGAGAACCACTGCTGCAGAGGATCCGTGGAAATATCTTTGTCAGCTTCAGGAGCTGACCAAATAACCAGAGATCTGCAGAGCTTGAGAAAGTCATCTCACTTCCAAAGATACAGCAGTTCAAACCCTACGGCTTCTGCCACGCCCTCGTCTATTCACCCTCATCTGCACGCCAAAGAACAAGAGAACTCTTACCTTCAGCCTGGCCTTGCCACAAGCGATGACAGTCTCCATGCAGCTTTTATGGACAATGATATCACAATCTGTAGAAAGGAAGAACAACAGAGGTGAACATGGACCTGATCAGAAGAGCAGGCCGCCGTTGCAGTCCCCTCTTGAAGTTTTCAAAAAGGCCTTTGAAATTCGACAATCTCGGCTTCTTTCCGCACACAGCAGCAGCTCTGGGGACCACCGGCGTTTGCGACCTTTCGTGAAAATTCCCGGGGCTTTTAAAGAGAACGCCAGCAGCACGCAAAGGTACATCGACTCCAGTCAGTTCTCAACAAGAGTGGATTTGTGCGGAGATTTGTGTTTGAAAACAGTCCGTGGGAGCAGGTGGCCTCGGGGATGAAAACAAGTTTAAGAATACGGGGCAGTGGCACGCGCTGAGGACTGGGGGAGAGCGAACCCAAAACATTTCCTCGAAGCCCGTAGAAACCAACAGTGACGGAAAACAGTATTTGGAAGATAAAAAAACAAATGTAAGTCACTCATCCTTTCCATTCCAAGATTCCCATAATACAAAGCAGTGCGGCATAGTGGGTAGAGTGTTTGACAAGGACTGGCAAACCTACCTGGCCACAGAAGCTCACTGCATGGCCACGGGCTAGTCACTCAGCCTAAGCTACTTCGCAAGGTTGTTGTGGGATAGAGTGGCAGAGAAGAGGAGGGTGTTGGCTTCCCATTGGGGAGAAAAGTGGGATATAAATATCTAAGGAACATGGACTAAATAAAGCCTTCAGACAACTGAATAGGACCAAGAATCGTGCCCCATTCTTTCTCCAGCTATTTACCATTTTTATTGGGGTGGGTGTGGGGAAGGGAAGCAAATGGCTTTAGAGGATCTTTACTGGGCAGCCTCTCTAGATGACCTGAGTGAACAGCAACAAAGAGGCAAAGGCAGGAAATTCCTCCTTCAGGTAACAGGAATCACTTTTGCCTTTCTAAACGTAATGTGACGGGGAGGGAAGTACCCAATTGCATCATTGTCTGTGAGTCAGGCGCACCTCTCCTCCCTCTAGACCAGGGGTAGTCAAACTGCGGCCCTCCAGATGTCCATGGACTACAATTCCCAGAAGCCCCTGCCAGCGAATGCTGGCAGGGGCTTCTGGGAATTGTTGTCCATGCAAATCTGGAGGGCCGCAGTTTGACTACCTCTGCTCTAGACACACAGCTGGTGTGAATCAGCATCCACCTTTCTCCTTTTCAAGCCTCACTTGAACCCTATAATTAATATAGATGGCAGGCTATGCAGGTGAGTTCTAAAATCCCTCTTTCTCAAGGCAGGGGGATGAGAGAAATCCCATATTTAAACTGCTTTTTAAACATACAATGCAAGTATGACTATTTGTATCCTCAGACCTGGAAGCTGTCTTTCTCTAAACTTCATATCCCAGGACTATCTTCCCAGTAAACTACTGCCTCTCTCAGAGATGGAATGGCACAGTGGTTAGTGAGCTGGACTAGGTGGCTCTCACTTAATTGATTATTCCAGGCTTCTCTGATTAACTCCTCCCTTTTCCCTCTCCCTCCTTCTGCAATTTGCTGTAATAATGAGGTAGAAGTGCTTCTTTCTTCCCATTATATCAGAAGAAGTGAGATCTGTCTCACTAATGCTCATATGGGAATAAATGTGGTTAGCCTTTATAGGGCCATTAGAATTCTATTTCTTTTTTGTTTTAACGGGCCAAGTCGGTGACCCTACTGCTCCAATATTTTTGCTCCCTCCTCCTAAAAAAAAAAAGGAAAATGAAAAAAGACTTCTAGCAGAGTTATGTAGAGGAGGCCAATGCTGCGGTTGACACTCAGCAGACTCAGCAGACCAAAGATTTAACAAATGTTAAATAATGCAGTTTCAGTTCAATTCAGCTGCTATTTGCCCATGGATTTTGCCATTTCATACAGTTGCCAAGTGCAACGAGAGTGTGTGCCATTTTAAGAATATGGAATAAATATGCATTTAGATTATGACAGAAAACACCTTTATGGATTTCAGCCCAATAAGTGGTTTACAGGCAAGAAATGATACTTAAAGATATGTGGATGATATATCGTGATAAAGGATTTTTCACAGGGGACGTGTAAAATGATAACAGAAGGCTATTCCTGACAATGGTGCTTTTATGTCCAATTATTGGAACAATTTAAAGCAGATTAAAAAGTTTTGATCAAACTAAAGCTGCCTTTGAGATCAAACTATGAACAAATGATGAACATGTGATTGCTAAAATGCATAACGTTTTATTAAAATTTGAGACAAAGGAAGCATCTGTGAAAGAATGCATGATAAAATTGCCAAAAAATGTTGGACATGATATCCAAATGGAACAATGGAAAAATATGTGGATTGAGGGTATTAAATTTACACTGAGTTCTAACCTTAGGGAGAACTTTTATAAGATGACATATCATTGGTATTAGACAAAAGAAAGGCTATCTAAAATGTATAAAAACATGCATAATATTTGATGGACATGTGAACAACATGAAGGGACATTTTTCATCTTTGTTGGACATGTTAGAAGGCAAGTTTTTTTGACTACAAATACATGCACTAATCCGGAAGATACTAAAGATTAATATGATACTATTAGACATTCCTTTTGGGACTAATGGAAAAAGAATGGGGGGGGGGTGGAACTTTGTTTTTGTATATGACTCAGGAATTTTGCCTCCCGATCCCAAAGTGGTGAGCAGCATTTCCCTAGGCATGCAAGAAAGGGCCACAAGAGCCAAGCACCAACACAATCCCTTCTGCCCACCCATTCACAATCTGCCTAACTTTAACGACTCAGCAATCTGTTAGATCTAGCCTCTGCTTAAAAACTTCCATGGAAGGAGAACCCACCACCTCCCAATGAAGCTTGTTCTAATGAGGAACTGCTCTAACTGTCAAGAACTTCTTCCAGATGTTAAGGCAAAAATTATTTTCAACCCATTGAGCAACAGAAAACAACTCTGCTCCATCCTCTATGTGACAGCCCTTTGAGTACTTGAATTTGGCTATCATATCACCTCAACCTTTCCTCATACGGCTTGGTCTCCACACTCTTCACCATCTTTATAGCCCTCCTCTGGACACACTCCAGTTTCTCTACATCCCTCTTCAATTGTGGTGACCCAAACTGAACACTGTTTTCTAAGAGAGGTCGAACAAGACCAGAGTAAAATGGTAACATCACCTCACACAATATGGACAGTTTACGCACTGGAGGTTTCATGCGGGCTGTAGCCTGGAGTTTTAGTCATGGCAGATTGCCCCACCTCTTCCTGCACCCACAAGGGGGAGCATTTGGCCTGGTGCACCTCATCCGCCCCCGATTTGTACTCCTGCATGGGAGCTGGGGCAGTGAAGTTCCCAGGGCGTAAACAGTCATGGACACTATAGTACTTTCGATACAGGCCAAAATCCCATCTGCCTTTTTAGCCACAAGTCACACTGCTAACTCAAGTTCAGTGTATGCTCCAAATGCTCTCTTACAATCACAAGCCTTGTGCAAAGCAGAGCACCAGCAAGGAGTGGGCTGTGCTAGAACCCCTCTCTCTGACACCCTTGTACAGGTTTAATAAACAAGTATTAGAGGATATGCAAAAGCACAATTATATGCACATATAACCTGAGGCTTATTTCATCACCTCACGCCAAAATGTCATGTAGGTCTCCGTTGCTACTTTTCAGCCAGAAAAAGGTCATGTCACCTGAGCCTTTTTGTACCCTAGCAAGTCTCTCCCTGAGGCCAAAATGACCTCCATTCCAGTTCACTTCACCAACGTCAACATTTTGATTAAGACGATCCCTGCGTAAATCCATCATTATATGCCGCACAAAGCCAACAGCCAACTTACTTGCACATGCAAAGGAATCCTTGTTGAAAGTCTTGGAGCAATGGTAGCAGACGATGGGTCCCACCATTCGGATCGTGCTGAAGGCATGTCCATTGAGTGTTTTCTTGTCCTTGTCCTTCTCCTTGGAATCTCTCTCTTTCGTCTTCTCTTTGTCTCTCTCTTTTTCCTTAAAAAGAAGGGGGGGGGGGAAACAGGAGGGAAAAATCAGCCGGCTGAATGAGTGACATGGCTTTCGATTCGGACTTCTTATTTTTGCCGCCGCGCAGATCTTTTCGAGTAAAATAGCATTCTGGTATTCTTAAAATCCCTGGGATTAACAAAAGAATTACACAAAAATCTGGCATTTAAGGAGTAGATCTGAATGCAATTCCAGTTTGTGAATTTCCGGATACTGCAATTTCCTCCCTCCTCCTCTGGATGGCAATTTGCGGTCATCCAGCGAGGTCTGCCTTCATCCTCACCTCCAATAGTGCTGTCACAACTCTACTACCAGCCTCTCCTCCCGCCTGAGCCCCTCTCCTCTCCGTATTTTTTAAAAATTTAACATGATCATGTTACAATGCAAATTTGTAATAACACTAGCACCTACTTTTAGGGAATGCTCCAGAATCTTATCCTGTGCAGGTTTCTTGCCTGCCCAATCTTTCTCCCCTATTCTTCTTCACTTTTGTGCTGATAAGGTTGATTGCATAATGGCAGCCAACATGCTTTGTCTTCACGCATGCCTGGTGACTGAGCACACATCAACATGAGACACGAATGCCTTTGCTTGTGTAATTAAGAGAGTCACAGGAATTTAGGGATGGTGGAGGGGTTGCCATATGTCCTCTCTTAAGTGATCACCACCACTCCAAAATCCAGGAACACGCCAACACAATGGCCCTTATGTCAGAAAATCACAGCCATCCATTCCCTCTCCTGTCTGTGTTGTACGTCAATATATTTTTTGTCCAGTAAAAAGAATCATAACCTAGAAATTGCTTTTGGAACTACCTAATCGCCCATCATCTCTTGTCTCAGGCAAATGGTTCCACAAAGATCGATTTAAGGAGCCAGGTCTGATTAACGTTCCCCTCTTCCTCTCGTACTTCTTAATGATGCAAGTGTCACTGGCTAATAACATCGGTGCCCTGATCACAGAGTTTGGAGAGAACAGAAGGGCACTTCTAAGAGTGCTCTGTCTAGACCTGAAGGACCAGCCAGCCCTCACAACTCCCTGCATGCCCTCAGGACTCCTCAGAAGCTTATCTGGGTCCCTTAATGAACACTGCTCCTTGGGGCATATCAAAGTGCATGTCCTAAAGTGCCTACGGCCCAGAAAACTGGGTGAGTTTTACAACAGATCATAAAGCATCCCTCTCTCTCTTCGGTATAGAATTGAATTAGACCCTAGCTCTAGGGTCAGAGCAGCATTTGTTTTCAACACAGGTTCTTGAATGTCCATCTCAGTGTGGCCTGCTAGACCTTCACTGCATACAGTGAAATATGTATATATATATATATATATATATATACACACATATTTATTATATATTTATTTATATTAAATATAAATAAATATAAATAAATATAAATAAATAAATATATTTTCCTGGTGACTGATTTGAAATTCTTGATTTTTTATAATTTGCTTATAACCCTCCTGATCTTTCATGGCGCTGACGCAAACCAGGTTTTGCAGGAGGTCTCCCATCCGGGCCCATAACCTGCTTTGCTTCAGCAAAGTGGCTACAACATATACCTTCCACCAGCATGCTGGACCCAACATTATAAGAACTCCTCAGGGCTGTTTGCCTTTTGCCACATCCGCACCACAACAAAGCTCAGGACCACCCTTTGACTGACCCCACATCTCCATCTTCCCCGATCGAACGGAATGTAAGAAGCAACCTAGAGGTGATCTTATGCTATTTTTTGTACAGAGAGATGGATCATAGAGTCCAGCATTCCATTTCACACAATAGTCACTTCACTGCCCTGGAGGACCAAAGGTGGAGCATATAAACCAAGGTAGCTTCCCGAAACTAATATCCAGAGGTCTACTGCCTTTGTGTCCTTTAGTGGCCACGGATAGGAGACATTGATGGGCTTCTTCTCCATGTCATTAGTTGTATTATAAACTTCATTTATGCCCCTTCTTTCTCGCCAACCAAGGTCCAAAGAAGCTCACCTTCATTTAACCTCACCACAGTTCTGAGAGTGAGGGGAGTGTGGCCACTCTGCAAGCTTCCACTGCAGAGGGGGGATTCAGATGTGGGGGTTCAAATGCAGCCTTCCCAAATATTAGTCCAAATCTCTGCTCCTGATAAGCCAAGCAACCAGGTATATCACGAAGCTAATTCCCTGCTCAATCCACCATTGCTCAGTAACGTCAATACTTTCACAAGCAGCAAATTACATAATTTGATGATTCATTTTCCCGGACTGGTATTTCCTTTGGCCTGTCATGAATCTGTTGCCCACCAACTTCACTGTTGTCCCTAAGTTCTGGCACAGAATTAGAACATCCTAGTTACACCTAACATTGTAGAAAAAAAAGAGTTGGTTTTTATATTCTACTTTTCGCTCCCTGAAGGAGTCTCAAAGCTGCTTACAATCGCCTGCCCTTCCTCTCCCCACAGCAGACACCCTGTGAGACAGGTAGGGCTGAGAGAGCTCTGAGAGCTGTGCTGCAAGAACAGCTCTAACAGGACTGTGACTAGCCCAAGGTCACCCAGCTGGCTGCATGTAGAAGAGGACTGGGGGAATCAAACCTGACTCTCCAGATTAGAAGTCTGCGCTCCTAACCACTACACCAAGCTGGCTCTCCCATTACTTAAGGCAGAGACCTGCATGTTTGCTATGATTCTACAAAATACTGTGCATGAAGCTTTGCAGTATATACACGTTATTACTAATAATTAATTGTTTTTTGGGGGAGGAACACAACACTGTAAGCCTGTGTATTAAGATAATGGTCATAGAATCATAGAATCATAGAGTTGGAAGGGGCCATACAGGCCATCTAGTCCAACCCCCTGCTCAACGCAGGATTAGCCCTAAGCATCCTAAAGCATCCAAGAAAAGTGTGTATCCAACCTTTGCTTGAAGACTTCCAGTGAGGGGGCGCTCACCACCTCCTTAGGCAGCCTATTCCACTGCTGAACTACTCTGACTGTGAAAAACTTTTTCCTGATATCTAGCCTATATCGTTGTACTTGAAGTTTAAACCCATTACTGCGTGTCCTTTCCTCTGCAGCCAGCAGAAACAGCATCCTGCCCTCCTCCAAGTGACAACCTTTCAAATACTTAAAGAGGGCTATCATGTCCCCTCTCAACCTCCTTTTCTCCAGGCTGAACATTCCCAAGTCCCTCAACCTATCTTCATAGGGCTTGGTCCCTTGGCCCCAGATCATCTTCGTCGCTCTCCTCTGTACCCTTTCAATTTTATCGATGTCCTTGAAGTGAGGCCTCCAGAACTGCACACAGTACTCCAGGTGTGGTCTGACCAGTGCCGTATACAATGGGACTATGACATCTTGTGATTTTGATGTGATGCCTCTGTTGATACAGCCCAAAATGGCATTTGCCTTTTTTACCGCTGCATCACACTGCCTGCTCATGTTTAGTTTACAATCCACAAGTACCCCAAGGTCTCGTTCACACACAGTGCTACCTAGAAGCGTATCCCCCATCCAGTAGGCATGCTTTTCATTTTTCTGACCCAGATGCAGAACTTTACACTTATCTTTATTAAATTGCATCTTGTTCTCATTTGCCCATTTTTCCATTGTGTTCAGATCTCGTTGAACTCTGTCTCTATCTTCCGGAGTATTTGCCAGTCCTCCCAATTTGGTGTCATCTGCAAACTTGATGAGTAGTCCCTCCACCCCCTCATCTAGATCATTAATAAATATGTTAAAAAGTACCGGGCCGAGCACCGAGCCCTGAGGTACCCCGCTACTCACCTCTCTCCAGTCTGATGAAACACCATTGACAACAACTCTTTGAGTGCGGTTCTCTAACCAATTCCCTATCCACCTAACTATCTGAAAATCCAGATTGCAGTCCTTCAACTTATCCATCAGAACATCATGGGGAACCTTGTCAAAAGCTTTACTAAAATCCAAGTAAACGACATCAACCGAATTTCCTCGATCCAGCAAACCTGTTACTTGGTCAAAAAAGGAAACTAGGTTGGTCTGGCAGGACCTGTTGGAGACAAATCCATGCTGACTTCCTTGGATCACCAAATTATCCACCAGATGTTTGCAGATCACTCCCTTTAATATCTGTTCCATTATCTTCCCCACAACGGAGGTCAGACTCACTGGTCTGTAGTTTCCCGGGTCATCCTTCCTCCCTTTTTTGAAGATCGGAATAACGTTTGCTCTTTTCCAGTCCTCCGGGACATCTCCAGTCCTTAAAGAGGTTCCGAAGATGATGGACAAGGGCTGTGCAAGTTCTCTGGAAAGTTCTTTGAGTACTCTCGGGTGCATTTCATCTGGACCAGGGGATTTGAACTCATCCAGTGCAGCTAAATGCCTCTCGACAACCTCTCTATCCATGTTAACCTGCCACCCAGACACTATCCTTTGGCTGCAGCCATCTCTAGATGTGCCTAAACACTTTGACCTGTGGGAAAAAACAGATGTAAAATAGGCACTAAGCCTTTCTGCTTTCTCTGCATCTTTCGTTAGAGTTTGTCCATCCGCACCCAACAGCGGGCCTATTGCCTCCTTTATTTTACGTTTGCTCCTCACGTAACTGAAAAATCTTTTCTTGTTACAGTGGGCTTCCCTGGCCAATCTTAGCTCACTCTCAGATTTGGCCTTTCTGATGATTGATCTACAGTGCCTAGTAACCTGTAGGTACTCTTCTTTAGAGCTCTGTCCTTCCCTCCATTTCCTGAACATTTTCCTTTTCTTTCTTAGTTCCTCTTGAAGTTCTCTGTTCATCCAAATAGGCTTCTTAGAGCTCCTGCAGTGTTTTCGTATTTCTGGAATAGTCATTGATTGAGCATGCAATAGCTCTTGTTTGAGTAGCGCCCACCCTTCACATGCTCCCTTCCCTTCCAGCATTCTCGTCCATGGTATGACACTCATCATGTCTCTGAGTTTATTAAAGTTTGCCCTACGAAAATCCAACATCCGCGTCTGGCTACAAGCTTCCTTGGCTCCCCATCTCAAAAGGAATTCTATGAGGACATGGTCACTTCCCCCTAGGGTCCCCACCTCCTTCACCTCATCCACCAACTCTGGGACAACTCTGGTCCTGGGACAATGAAATGGATAACTACAGCTTGTGGGGATGGGACAGGAGAGAGACAGCTGCCAAGATCTGCAATCGTCATGATGAAAAGGTCCTAGCCCCATGGATGACACAACCACATTCTGGCAGAAGCCTGCGCAACGTCTCCTCTCCCTGCACTCAGTCTTACAAGCTCATTACAGATATCTACGATCCTGCCTTCAACCCTGCAGGGCATTCTCGCTAGCCTTCTTTGGAGGGTCGCATTCCAAGACGGAGAAACGAATCTCAACTTCTGCTCCAATCACGGCTGTAACCCAGCGGAACATCATTCCTGGGGAGAAAGCCTTCTGGAATTCCAGAAGGCTGTTTTCTAGACAACTTAAGAAGTACTGAGTTGCACCCATCATGATTTTACTGAACTGTCCCCTCCTCCAAGCTTTTCATACCAGTCCTAAGAAGAGAGCTCCTCAAGAAAGGCCCTCTGGTGCCAGTGGAAGAGCCGTCCCAGTGTGGCCCATCAGAGCAAAAAAGCTTCTGCTGAACTCTGCAGTCGTTGTTGAAACCACTGGAGCAGTGTTCCTATCAGAGATGCAAATGTTCAACCAACGTGGCGAGCTTCCTGGCTGAGTGGAAGGACCAAATTCTTCTGCAAAACACCCCCACTAAATTCTGGACATCTGTTTTTCTGGCCGTCATGAGAACTAGACGTTTGCTTTTTAAGAAAAGCAACACTGGCATTTTCAAGATCTGAAGGTACACAAGGCCAGCCTGAGTTCTAGCCGTAGAGCAAAAGCATTTGCCCGGATTTTACCAAGGCCTCTATGACACAGAGGAAGTATCTTTGAAAGAAACATGATAAAATTGGCAAAAAATGTTGGACATGATATCCAAATGGAACAAAGTTTAACTATGGTTGCAGCCTGTCCGCATGCAATCGCCTGCCTCTTCCATACCTCATTCTCTGTGGATGCTAAATTCCAACCATTTCCACACTGGAGGTTTCATGCTGACCTGCAAGCTGGAGTTTGAGCCAGAGCAGGTTGCCCCATCTCTTCCTGCTCCCGCACGGGAGCCAGGGCAGTGAATTTCCCAGTGCAGAAATGGTCTCATAAATCTACTCAAGAAACCCTGTGCTCATCCCCAAGCAGTCACTTCTGTCTGCCTGAGATGATCACCTTGTACCTTGACTGCACGAAATCGAACTATAAAGAAGGGTTCCCTGGACCCTAAGAAAACTCTACATCTAGAAAACAAGACATGGAGAAGTCAGCCAGGCCCCTTTCCCTTGATGTGCTGGTTTCCTGAATGGAGAGTTTGGGGAGGGTATGGAAAGTCATGTGAGCTGCCACCAAAACCTCCCCAAAGCATGATATGGGGCAACCTAGTACAGGCTTTCTATCCTGAAAAATGCTTAGAATGGGGATGCCCAACCAGGGTTCAGGGGATCCCTGGGGTTACAAGAGAGCTCCCCAAGGGTTGCACGGCCTTTCCCAGAAGTTCGGATGGCCGCTGACATCACTAGACGTCACTGGAGCCCACTTCCCCTGTTGCTCTACAGGCCTGGCCTCTTTCCCCACCATGGGAACCGTAAATGATTGATTGGCTGGGCTCCTACATCTTACTTCAGCAACCACTTCTCTGAAGGGGCACCTCACCACATCCGGGGGGTCTTGAAGCTTGGGAAATATGACAGGGGCTCCTCCATGGTCAAAAAGGGCAGGCTTAGGAAGACCTGAAAAGCCATCGTTCTAGCTGGCAGCACATACTAAGCGCCCTGGCTAAATACACAAGCCAGCAAGAAAAATGATC
Source organism: Paroedura picta (assembly GCF_049243985.1). NCBI lineage: Eukaryota > Metazoa > Chordata > Lepidosauria > Squamata > Gekkonidae > Paroedura > Paroedura picta. Next base: position 13,762,550 of record NC_135386.1, read on the forward strand.
ATACTCAGTTGCCTGGTGCAGTCAGGGTGCAGCAGGTTAATACTAGTGGCCTGCCTTGCAAGGTTGTTAGTTGGACATTCTAACACATTCTACTTGCTTCTATAGCACACCCTCGGCTTCAACCGACAGCTGGGTGTGTCGCGAGATTCTTTAACTTTGCTCTCACATCCTGTACTTTTAAGCACTCTTGGGCATCAAAGGGCATCCCTTGGTAGCATTATTCCCTGACCCATGAAAGCAAAGTAGCCTCCAAGGCCAAAATCTCTCAAGACACACAGACTCCCTCTAAGGCAAAGTGCCCCTGGTTGTTTTAAGGAACAGTCTTTAATCATTGGGAGAAAGAGAGAGACAGAGAAACAGAGAGACAGAGAGAGATTGAGTTTGGTAAGAAAACAGGAAATGGTGTTCAGCAACTTCAACAACTGAAAAGGGTGTTTTTTTAAAAAGAAACATGGAACTTGTTTTCAAAAATCACCCACCGCTTCCAGCTAAGGTGGCAGAATTGAATCTTCTTGCAGAGAGGATACAAATATTCCTGCCTTACCAAATCCAAAAATGCACCCAGAGGACAGGACTTGAGTTGATGGTGAAACCCCAATTTCCAGCACGTGAGCACAAGAGCTTTACCAGCTCGCTGCGGCACATCAAACCATACGGTGTTCGGTCAAGTCCGAAAACCCCGGCAGTTTTCCTCGCCTAACAACACGCCAGCCAGCACCGATGTCCACAACAAGACGGCAGCTTGCTTACCTCCTGCTGTGACCGTCCAGCCAGCCTCACTGTTATGTACGGCACCTCAGAGAACCGGTGCCACTTTAACGACATGCTTTCTGGATACTGGCGCCTTATCATGCCATAACGCTGGGACCAAAACCTCGCTGCTGAGGCAGCCGTCATAAAAGGAGGACTGGGGGAGAGGAAGTCAGAAACAAGTTGAGCAAGGAAAGGGCAGAGGGGAGGGGGGAGGAGGAAGGGCTGTTTCGTGAGAGCTTCCTCGAAGATGGTGTTAACCGTTCTGGTGCTGGAGATGTCATCCTCGGCGGAAGCTTACAAGTTACGAAAAAAGACGGTTCTGGCAGTATGAGGGACAGAAGAACGGCAAAGCTTCAAAAGTACCTTTCTTGGGAGCTGACGTTATCATCCCTAATTTCCAGTTGCCAACTAGAACGGAGTCTAAGTGTTTTGCGTTGCATGGGAGGGACGTCCTCCAAAACTCAATTTCCACCGAAAGCACAGCTGTCCAGATAAACTATTACGGCTTTAAGACAACGGTAGTGACCAGCAGCTATATCAGAAGAACAGTGCCCAGAGACTTACGGTTTCACTTCCTCTTTCAGGTTTTTTTTTAAAGCACCACCAGAAAAAATCACTCTAGCGCACCCAAGAAATGGCAACAGTTTGCCGTAATTCACCATAGAGAGAGCTCCTTGTGCGCATGTTCATTGGACTCAAAAAAAGATTACTAAGCCAAGAAAAAACAGAGGTGCTTAAACTAGCAAAGTACTACTCAGTACCATCTTGAAAACTACAGCATTTTTAAATGAACCACACAGAAAATGGCCAGCGCACAATACAACTGGAATCGTTGATGCTGCTGTTCTGATATTTGACGTTCTGATATTTGCCAATCGTTTTCAAATTTTGCCTATTTCATATTTTAAAACTGTTTTAACTTGGTCGATGTTCAGACAATACAATGGGCAGGGCCCTGAGCCAGTCTGCTGGGAGAGCGGTATATAAATCAAATCAACCGATAAATACCAAGCTGACTCTTCTGAAGCATCACGAGGGGGTGTATTCCTTCTAGCACCAGGCAATGTTGTCGCGTGGGAGGGAGCCAGAAGTGGTGGGGGATATAAGCATTTAGATAAAGATCAGGAACATCAAGCTGTCGGGCTGAAAATGGCAGTCGTAATAAGTTGCCTCTTCCTAAATCTTCCTAGCATTCCCTCATCCCCTTATGGCAGCCCAAGATGGGGGAGACATCAAATAGCCCTGTCAACTCCAGGTCTAGAAGAGTGAGGGTGAGTTCATGGAATGGAGGTCCCTCGGTAGGGTATGATGTCGTGCACGCCACCTTCCAAAGCAGGAGAAGTAGAATGAATATTTTAAATAAATAATTAATCGATAAATGATTTTTGAAATCTGGATATCAGCAGTGATTCCGAAAGCTCCCACCTGAGGGCTAGCAACCCTAGCATTGAAGGCCATCAAGACCTGGGGGGCAGCTGTGATACCCACTACAGAGGATCTACAAGGGATCCAAAACAAAGTTGGCATCTGAATGAATCCACTAGCATTCCTTTAACATGAAATTCTGCCCCTAGAGGGCATTCCGTCCAGAGAATCAGCCAAAATCTTTCCAAGTATCCCTATATCTTCTGTAAGGGCTCATTCAAGCCAGTGGTCTTCAGCAGCCATTGAGAGTTTATGCTTAAGCCATTAATGGAAATCTACCTACATAATAAAAGGATTTCAGCGCTTGCTTTAGAACGGTTCTGTATTTCTGCAATGGCAGCCCCAAAATCTAGCAACCATGCATGCGACCCATGCATCTATACTCCTCAGTAGCTAGGGTTGCCAGCTCTGGCTTGAGAAACACCTGAAGACTTTGGGGGTGGAGCCAGGAGTGGGTGGGATTTGGGGGCAGGGAGGGCTCTCATCAGGATAAAACGTCATCCAGTTCACCTTCCGCAGCAGCCATTTTGTGTAGAGGTCAGGTAGAACAGTGGGAGATCCTCAGGTGCCACCTGGAGGTTGGCATCCCTATCAATAGTCTAGAAACCCCAGCTGTTGGAGAAGCAGGATCCTTACTATGTTTAATTATTTGGTTAAACACACTGGTTAAAAAACAAATAACATTTAGAATCATAGATTCATAGAGTTGGAAGGGGACATACAGGCCATCTAGTCCAACCCCCTGCTCAACGCAGGATCAGCCCAAAGCATCCTAAAGCATCCAAGAAAAGTGTGCATCCAACCTTTGCTTGAAGACTGCCAGTGAGGGGGAGCTCACCACCTCCTTAGGCAGCCTATTCCACTGCTGAACTACTCTGACTGTGAAAAACTTTTTCCTGATATCTAGCCTATATCGTTGTACTTGAAGTTTAAACCCATTACTACACGTCCTGTCCTCTGCAGCCAATGGGAACAGCATCCTGCCCTCCTCCAAGGCAGTGGTCCCCAACCTTAATTAGGCTGGGGACCGGCAGGGCATCGGGCCGCGCCCGCGGGGACCGCGCCAGCATGGGCCACGCCCACGCTTCTGGCCGCGCCCGCGGATCGGGCCGCGCCCGCGGATCGGGCCGCGCCCGGAAGCCACGCCCGCGGATCGGGCCGCGCCCGCAAGCCGCGCCCGCGGATCGGGCCGCGCCCGCAAGCCGCGCCCGCGGATTGGGCCGCGCAGGCGCGGCCTGCACGAGCGCAGCCCGGCCCTGATTCCCTCTTCCCGCCCTCCCGCAGTAAGAAGCTTCCCGGGCCGCAAGGAGGGGCGGGGAGAGGGAGCTGCGGCCCGGCGCCATGGCCTTTGCGGCCCGGCGCCGGGCCGCGGCCCGCTGGTTGGGGACCACTGCTCCAAGGGACAACCTTTCAAATACTTAAAGAGGGCTATCATGTCCCCTCTCAACCTCCTTTTCTCCAGGCTGAACATTCCCAAGTCCCTCAACCTATCAGGATAAAATGCCATTTAAGTTGTGGGCATTTTTTTAAAAGTTCTACTAGCATGTTTTCTGGGTATGCGACACGGCTGCAGTAAAACCCTCCGTGGAGGATTTCTTTGACTGGCGTACAGCAACATTAATGCTCGCTGGAATTCTCTCAAAGCCGTAACTTGCATAACGCAAGGGAACTCCAAACTTCAAAGGAAGCAGTGGTGGGGCGCTTGGGGGAACGACAACAACAGAAAGGGGCAGAGGGAAGGTCAGTCTCCTGGGCTGTCTCCCGAGAGAGGCAATTCAGAGGTCTCCGAGACCACAGTCTCTGTATGCGCAAGGGAAAGACACACCAGGCCTGCAAAAGGAAACTGGTTTCTCTTGCACAACCGCTTAGGGGTGTTGTAATCTTCAGAACAGACGGCAACGCCTGCCGGTGAAGCAGCTTAGAGCTTTTCTAACGGAGCCTTTTAAGAAGAAAACAAATGCGCACCTCCAGCTGTCCCAAAGTTACTTAATGTTGTTCTTACACTGAACGAAGGAGGCCCTGGCACTTGGCGCCATTCAAGGTACTCTCTGACTCTGACACCCTCGCATTTCGCCCTACTGAAGAACTTCAGCTTAAACAGAATCCCGGCTGCAATTTTGCATCAGCTGCTTCGTACGCACAGAGCCCCATCCTCCTCAGCACACAATGCGCCCCCAGGCCCAAGCTCTTAACGTGCCCCACCACTGCCATCTTGGACTATCTGTCTAAAGCCGTGGTTCTCAACCTGGGGGTCGGGATCCCTTTGGGGGTCGAACGACCCTTTCACAGTGGTTGCAGCAGGGCAAGCAGCTTGGCCAGGGGGGTGCCATCCATACAACAGCCTTGCAAGGTAGATCAAGATAGAGCGTTCATCTGTCTGGAGTCCCGAATTCCTTCAAGCAACTCCCAACCCACTAGCAAATTTCCCCTGGGAGACAGATGCTCACAAAGGATCTGCCCCCAGAAGCTCTAGTGCTAGACTACAAGGAGAGGCCTCTCGGACCACCTCCTCAAGATTACCCAGACCTCCCTCCAGCTGCATCTGCTCCTGGAACCTTCTTCTGCTCACCCTGTCCACCTGCAGCCACCTCCGGTGGGGGGAGGGAGTCCACACCAGAATCTGGCAGCCAGTGCTCTGAGAGCCAGGTCAGTGCATGCGCAGCGCCCCCATTCCCATCAATCGATGCAAAATTCACCCTGTATATCGAGCCACTTACTTTGCTCTTCTTACCACTGGACATTTTATTCTTCAGGTAGCTGAAAGTCCGGCTCACTTTGGTCCCACTTTTGCCTTCCAAGTCTTTCCTGGAGGGGCTCGGAGGCAGGAAACTGCAGCTCTCCTCACAAATGCTGGAAGCCAAGAGAGATGCCTTTCAGAGAGCAGGCAGAACCCTCTTCCCTTGCAGCCCGAACACAACTTGCCCCCCCCCCCCGGCCACACCATTCTACTATATTAGAATCCCAGTCCAATGATGCCTTTCAGGGGCCCACTGTTATGAAACCAGGTTTAGCTGCTGACAGCTCAGGTGGCCAATTTCTTAAATTTGGGTAGCGTAGTTCTTCTGCTGTCAGCGGTGTCAAGGTGGAGAATTTAGGGCGAGTCCTCATGGGGTTTTCAAGCCAAGAGATGAGCAAAGGTGGGTGGCCATCCCCAGCCTCTGTATGGTGACCCTTAGTCCTGTCTAAGAACTAACCAGCTTAGCTTCCGAGATCAGGTGAGATCTGGTTCACCTGGGCCATCCACCAGGTCAGGAGGCCCTTTGCTTTTGGCAGCAGAAATTAAGGGACTGAAGTTCCTTCCAAGCTCCAAAAAGAACCACTTTCCGACAGTCCTTTGCAGTAAGGCAGAATAAGAGACAGAATAACCCTGGCAGGGATACGGTGGCAACCAGATCTGCAGTAGGTCGTTAGTTAAAATGAGACTTATCATGCACGACTCTGATGCGGACTGAATTGCATACTGCGGATCATTTGCCTTTTCTCCTTGCCAGGGTTCCTGTGCCTTCCGCAACCAGGTGGCCAGTAATTTCCGCAAGAAACTTTACCCCATCAGAGATTCAGGGCTTTACCCTTGGGCAAAGCTTCCCAAACTGAATTCATCCCCACCACACTGCTCCTACAGGGCAACACATTCATGACAACAAAATGCAGCATCCAGGGAAGATGAGGACAAAGAACGGATGGTGGCAAACAATCCTTATTCCAGCAATCAAGTCTTTCAGACCCAGTCAAAAGGAGTCCCTCAAAATGTGCCTTGCCTGGTTGTATTGAAAGCACATTTACAATACCCTGCAGTGCCCTCTGCTGCTCGGAACTGTCAGTACAGCTTCTGGGGAAATCCAGGCTAGACAGAAGACCTTGGCAACAATTGCTGGCTGGTGCCTGAATGCAAGAGGGGGGAGTGGAGAGTAGTAGAGCTTCACTTTGGCCCCTCTGCTCACTTAAGTAGCCTGGTTGAGGAGAGCCTGGTGCGATTTAAGGAGCCAAGCCGGGTCAGGATTCAGAGCAAGAGACCAAAATATAAGAAAGACCACGTGCTTAACTGAAAACAGACAAAACACAGTTAAGAGTCCAGTGGTGCCTTTAAGACCAAACAAGTTCTATTCCTGGAATAAGATTTGGCCTGCAGGGTCTCAAAAGTAACACTGGATTCAATCTTGGTTTTGCTCCTTCAGACCAACTTACAATCGCCTTCCCTTTCCTCTCCCCACAACAGACACCCTGTGAGGGAGGGGAGGCTGAGAGAGCCCTGATATGACTGAAGAAGAAGAAGAGTTGGTTCTTATATGCCGCTTTTCTCTACCCGAAGGAGTCTCAAAGGGGCTTACAGTTACATTCCCTTTCCTCTCCCCACAACAGACACCCTGTGAGGGAGGAGACGCTGAGAGAGCCCTGAGATTACTGAAGAAGAAGAAGAGTTGGTTCTTAGATGCCACGTTTCTCTACCCAAAGGAGTGTCAAAGTGGCTTATGTACATTTGCCTTCCCTTCCTCTCCCCACAACAGACACCCTGTGAGGTGGGTGAGGCTGAGAGAGCCCTGATATTCCTGCTCTGTCAGACCAGCTTTATCAGTGCCGTGGTAAACCCAAGGTCACCCAGCTGGCTGCATGTGGGGGGGAGAAGCCGGGAATCAAACCCAGCTCACCAGATTAGAAGTCTGCACTCCTCACCACTACACCAAGCTGGCTCTTGGAGGACTGGAGGCTTGTGTGTGGAAGGAAAGTACAACAGAGCGAGCTGAGATCTGGGTTTTTGTAACCTGCTTTTCACCACCCAAAGGAGTCTCAAAGCAGCTTACAGTCGCCAACCCTTCCTGTCCCCATGTTGTTGTCACCCTGTGAGGTGAGTGAGGCTGAGAGAACTGTGAGTGGCCCAAGGTCACCCATCTGGCTGCACATGGAGGATGAGTGGGGAACCGAACCCGGCTCTCCGGGCCAGAGGCCGCCATTCTTGACTACCACATCCCACTGGCTCTCCCAGCACAGGGAATAATAGTTTACCTCTGAGGGACCACGTTGCTGCCAATACCGACTCCTCCAGAAGGACGACTGCCTGGAAAAAGAGAATACAAGAATTATATACTGCAAATCAGAGCTCAGAGTATGTGGGGGGGGGGGGAGGACTAATTTATTTGAGAACAAGGTGGGTGCCGTCAAATCACAGACTACCCAACAGCGACCCTGGGACGGGACTTTCTTCATCTCCCATCCTGTTAATGTTAGCGTGGCTAACCCTGCTTAGCTTCTGAGCTGTGACGGGACATGGTTCCCCTGTGCTCTCAGGGCTGCTAACTATATTTTGACAAATGAATTTTGCAAATACAGTTAGAACATTTAATAAAAGCTGTCATTTGGGGCTCCCTTCCCGCCCTTCTCTCCTGCAGGCTGACCAACTGTTCACATGGAATGTTTCCAACCAGGGTTGACAGCTGCGGGTTGGGAAATCCCTGAAGATTTTGGAAGCAGAGCGTGGTTTGGGGAGGGAAAGGACCTCTGCAGGGTCTAATGCCAATGAGTTGAGTCTCTGTCCCCCCAGGGAAGTGATGATCTTGGTGCTACCTGGAGTTTGGCAAGTTCTACTTCTAACAGACATGAACTGCCCCAAAAGACATGATCTGCAGCATCCATGGCCAGAATTCATGGGGGTGGGTCAGTTCATATAATACAAACACGGCAAAAACCAGAAGTTAAGACCTTCTGTTCAGACCAGGGGTAGTCAAACTGCGGCCCTCCAGATGTCCATGGACTACAATTCCCATGAGCCCCTGCCAAATGCTGGCAGGGGCTCATGGGAATTGTAGTCCATGGACATCTGGAGGGCCGCAGTTTGACTACCCCTGGTTTAGACCATCATGGTTACCCAGTAAAATGTTTTATGCTGGGAAAAGAGAACACGGCATGGAAAGTGAAACAAGTCACCGTAGGTCCAGATTGGATAACAACAGTGACGTCATGGATAACAACCAGAACAGGCCCTGACATTAACCAGCCTCCAGACAGAGTGTGGATACCATTCCTTGCCAGTTTCATGGGAGGAAACAGTGGCCAGAGACAGGGTCCCACACTCAGGCTTGGACCCACACTCTGCCACGGAATCTTGGACCTACACGCTGTCGGCATCACCTCCCTTCCCGGGTCGTTGTTGTGCTGATCAAATGGAAAAAAGGTCGTCCCCCCTCCAAACCAGTATCACCACTTGCACAATGAGTGATGCAGTGCATAAGGACAGAGGGAAGCATGGCGGAGAGAGGAGTGTGAAGCAACATGATACAGAACAAGATGGCAGCAGGCAATTCTGCGGTAGTGCAGCTCAGGGCACCTTGCAAGCTTCCTGCTGAAGCATGGGGTTGTGCTGACTAAGGCCTGTGGGTGATGCTTGTGAACATTTTCCTTTTATTTCCATTTTGTAAGCAAAATAAGCTTTCCCCCCCCCACTAGTCCTTTCCCCAACTCCACAAGGTGCCCCAGCGCTATCACATGCAGATGGAAGCGATTCCGAACGATTGTGCACAGAGCTCCGTCCTGTCCACACCCCGAAATCTTTTGGAGGAAGCATCATGTGCAAAACACCCTCCCCCAAATAAAGATCACATGCACCATTCTTGACCCAGCAAATGGGCTTTATGTACATGGTGAGTCTGATGTCTGATTGCACAGGCCCCTTCCCCCCGGAAAAACCCAGCAAAGTGCCAAATTCACAAGGCTGGCAATAAACCCGAGGGTCAGTTCTCAGCAAATGCATCTCCTTTCCCATTGTGGTCCAGAGCCAAGGAAGTCCGTGCATTGAGACATCTAACAAAGAGGCTGCAAAACAAGAGCGACTGCAACGGCCAAGTGTCCACGGCCAAGTGAAGCTCATGAGGATCCGGAAGGGAGAACGGTAGGAATTCAGCAACGAATGGCCCAAGGAAAGGAAGAAAGCCATGCTGGGTGGCAAGCCCCTGCGTGGGCTGCAGCTTGCCCAGACAGACTACTTACTAGCCAGCTCCTCCTCCTCTTCACTGGAAGAAGAGCCAATAGAAAAGACAGTTTTAGACTTAGGAATGAGCGGAGAGATGCTGAAGGAGAAGGAGATGCGTCTGGATGGCCGAATCCGTCCCTGGGCTGGGAAGGGGGTTAACAGTCAACGTTAGAGGCAGGCATCTTTATCTTCCATCATAAAGAAAAGGAACAAGAGCAGCCAAGAGCCAGGCAAACAGCAACTCGGTGTTCTCCGAAAAGGCCTCAACTGCAGGCTCGGGGCTCCTGCAGTTTACTAGCAGTGCTGCAATGGCCATACGGGACGTGCATACAAGTTTTCTTGAGTGGCCCGTGGACGAACAGCCGGCCATTCATTCTGCAGGCATGCAGGAATCCCAATCTGGCTCAAAAGAACAACAGCCCCCTTTACTTCAGTGGCTGGTGGGGGAGAGAAGAGAGCCCCGCAGATGCTCCAGAAGCCCAGAAGCTTGAGTGGAAGCGCTCCCTCCACTGATCTGAAGCGTATTTCGGGGAGCAAGCCTACTCAGAAGTGAATCCTATTTGGCTCGATGGAGCTTACACCCAAGAAAGTGTCCTTACAACCTCAGCCTGCTTCCATCCCATTTTGGCTTCAGGCACGTACCGCATCATTACCGCCTGTATGTGTGCATGAGGTAGGGGAGGACGTCTTCCTACCAGCCGGGGGAATTCAGGGGACTTTCCTCCCATTTCAGCTGCAGCCCACCCCCAGGGGCATCTTCTCCTGTCAAGAGGTGCCACTGGGGGCAAGAAGAGGCACATCGTCTGCCCTGCCAGCTGCGGGATTCTTTGTGCCGTTTTGATGCTCTGGCAGAATTTTTATAATAGTTTTGTGGTTGTTTTTAAATTACTGATTATTATTTATTTATTATTACATTTCCAGACCACCCCTATCCGCACAACTGTCTTGGGCCAGCTCACAAAAGTTTTATTCTGTTTCACAATTTTCACCCTGCAGGTTCTCTTTGGAAGTGGCACAGAAATTGTCCACGTAAAATAAACCGACTCTGACTTCGCTGCATCCCTCAAAGTGAGGTCTGACTCACAAAAAAGCTGCTGCAGGAACCAACTGGGTTCGCCATTGCCCCAACAGACTAAATCCTTACCCCTTCAGAATTAACTCCCTTTCTCGGGCATCTCCCCAGACATGACTCAGCCAGAGAGAGAACAGGAAGTGAGCTGAACCTGCTGAATTGGGAAAGACTGAAGGACAGGCTTGCCCCTCATGCAAAAGCACAGCAGGATGGCCCAACTCTGCAAACCAAGCTAATCAAAAGGTGAGGCAAGGCCTGAGCAATGTATCTGCAGGAGTGCAGTTAAGGATTCACAGTAACCTCTTGTCTGTTCCTTTTTATGGGAGCTCTGTGGACTCCTCCTGCCTGCTACCCCACAAAACTGGCCCCAGCTCTATGCCTTTAACACTGGGGTGCGAATACAGAGTAGAGGCATGCTTGACAGTGCAGGACTCGGAAGACACTCAATGTTTAAAATCTCTTAACACACACAAAGAGGCAAAGCAACACAGGAAAGGAACCGATCCACACCAGCTGCCTGATGGTATAATTCAGAACAAGGAAACCACCAGGGGGAAGGAGGGATCATGTAAGTACTCATATTCTTTTGCTTCCCCTATCAATTGTCTGAGCGGTCCCCACGACCGTCAGTTTACCTCCATCCATGTTTCTGCTATGTTCCCTGTTGCATTTCCGCCTGGAACAGAGGTGGGGAACACCTCTCTACCCCTCTCCTGCTGGAAATCTTTACTGAAGTCCTTCCCTCAAGATTCTTGCAACATTTCTCCTCTGCCCCAGCTGGCTCTCCTGCGCCAGTTAGAGCAGCGGTGGCCAAATAGGCCTGTAGCTTGGATCTCAGATCGACCAAAACGTTTCGCATCGGCTGACCTGCTAAAAGCCTGATGCTTTCAAGGGAGCGTGCCAAACAGCAGCCCCGACAAGTACAGCAGCGGGGAGCAGTCTGGTCCTTCCTCCATGAAGGAACTCCAGCATTTGGCATGTTGGCTTTCCCAGTGCTTGCTCCAAAACCACCCGCTTGGTGTGGGGGTTAAAGGCTTCTGATCCAGAGAACCGGGTTTGATTCCCCGCCCTTCCACACACAGCCAGCTGAGCGGCTCTGAACTTCGGCAAGAAGCGAGGTCCAAAATGCCAGCTCTTCTTCTTCCCTTCGCTCTGAACGTTCAAGGCACGAGGCTCCTGCATCCCCTCCATTCTACAAACTCCAGAGGAATTAATAACTCGCACGGTGAATGGCCACCCCATGTTTTGTAGGGCTGCCGAGACGACCGCAGGATGTGGGGCTGGTTTCAGTGGTGGTTGAACTTCTTGGAGGAACGTGTGAGCCAAGGGAACCCAAGTTTTCATTTGGTCAACTGTTCATGCTGACCCAAGCTTCTTCTTTTTTTGGGGGGGGGGAGGGGGGAACAGGCAGAGAGGGACTTGTGTGAGTAGTTTGCTGGAAGGAAATTTCTGTTCTAATGGCGGATGGGGAATTATTGGTTTGCAAGAGGTTTACTTGTTGCTTGTTCTGTTTTTGTTTTGGTGATTTGCTGCCAGGGCTTCGGAAAGGGCAGGAAAAGAGCTGCAATACGGCCCAGAACCGGATTCCGCTGTTTTAATGGACGGGCAGAGGAGTGTTTTGGTTACTGTCACTAGGGGACAGGCAACTTCCAGTCAACAGTCTTATTAGTCACAAGGCTGGAGAAGTCAATTAAAAAAAAGAAAAAAAAAGAACGGTTCTTTCTTTTGGAAGTCCTTCCTGGAGCAGAATAAAAAAACCAAGAGTGGAAGTCTCCTCTGTTCTGTGTTTCTTTTGTTTTTTAAAACTATTTCCTCTCTTGTCATCAACATTCATAAAGCTATTTGGGGGGCTGGGTCAAAATTGGAAGGTCACTACTACTCAAATTGACTCACATTGGTCAGAGCCCACCTGGAGTCTTGTGTGCAGCTCTGGGGCCTCCCTTCAAAAAGGACGTGGACAAAATGACCAGAGGATACAAGGACATCTTATGGAGATCACCAACCTCTCCCTTTCCACTGGGAAGTTCCTAGAGGGACTAAAGGAGACTAAAGGGGTCCTACTGAAGGCCATTGCTGGATCCACGGGACCCGGCCAGTTACCGCCCCGTCTTGCATCTTGTGTTTCTGGGGAAGGCTTCTAGCATTCTTGGAGGAAACTTTGGCTCCTGACTCATTTCAGCCTGGCTTCCATCCTGACCATGGGGTGGAGACGGTGCTGGTCGCTCTGATTTCCGGTCCGAGATGGATAGAGGCAGGTCAGCACTTCTCGTGTTATTAGACCTGTTGGCAGCATTTGACGTTGCCGACCACAAGTTGCTTGCCCATGGCCTCCCTGGAGCAGGAGTCTGAGGGACAGCCTTACAGTGGCTGATCTCTCTCCTCCAGAACTGCAGGCAGGGGGTAGCAGTGGGGGAGAACCAGGTACACTATTACCAACTTCCGTGCTGTGTGCCCCAGGGCGCGGTGCTCTGCCCCACACCCTTTAACACAGGGGTAGTCAACCTGTGGTCCTCCAGATGTTCATGGACTACGATTCCCATGAGCCCCTGCCAGCAAATGCCTGCTTTAACATCTACATGTGCCCTCTGACCCAGGTGGCCTGGAGCCTTGGACTGTGGTGACGTCAATATGTTGATGAAACCCTGATCCACCTCATAAAGGACGGTTCTCCCAACTCACCCCAGAAACATTTGCCAGACGTTTGGAAGCGGTGACAGACCGGCTCAAGCAGAGTCCCCTGGAGCTCAACCCTTCCAAGATGGCTGGGAGGGTCGAGGTGGTGTCGAGCAACAGTGGCACAGGAAAGAAGGTGGTGATGCTGGGGTGCCCAAGATGCACTCAACCGTCAACACACAGAGAGAAAGAAAGACTTGTGTGTACTCACTTTCTGGTCCGGCCTGGCTGATGGCCATTAAGGACGTGGACTTGGTCAGCGGAGGATCCACGGGATGCGTACAGAAGCTGAAGGCACGAGGCTGGGATCTTTTGCACCTCTGTGGAACACAAGACCGTTATTCACTCCAAGAGGGGCAGGGAGCCACGGAGCTTCTTTCAGCCCTGAGTTGCATACAGACTACCAGGTAGAATAGGTTGGGGACATTGTATAACAGCCACTCCCTAGAACATCCTGCCAAAAATACTGCAGCCATGATGGTTTCTTTCTCATGGCCTTTCCTTGCACACCCAGGGGACTGCTAATTGCCACTGTGGGATGGTAGGTGAATTTCCGCCAGACCAGGCTGGAGTCTGGAGAATTTTGGTGGTGGTGGTGGTGTGTGTGTGTGGGGGGGGGGGTCACGGCCATAAAATTGGGGTTACTGTGGGTGAGTAGGTAGTTGTTAGTTCCTGCATTGTGCTGGGGGTTGGACTAGATGATCCTGGAGGACCCTTCCAATCTATGGTCATTTTTCCCATGATTTTGAAGGATTTATCAACAATGAGTTTCAGCATCTGGGATGGACAGGAGAACATTTTACCCTCTCTCCCACACCCCAGTTGAGCACAAAGCAATTGGAAGTGGGGAGGGGAACCTGAGGCAATCTAACAGCCCAAACCCACTGAGAAAAAGAAGATTTGCGTTCTGAAGGAGTCTCAAAGTGGCATCCAGTCTATTTCCCTTCCTCTCCTCACAACAAATGACCTGTGAGATGGATGAGGCTGAGAGAGCTCAGAGAGAACTGTGACTGGCCGAAGCTCACCCAATTGGCTGCATGCGGAGGAAGGTTATTTTCTGTCCTCCCCACCACAGAATCCCCTCACTGACACCCAACAGGAGATTGACAACTATCAGGGACTGTCAGAGGGGTGTATTCAGGGATGCCACTGAAGTGGAAGCCAACCCAGTTCTCCTCTAGGTGCCAGGCCAAAACACTTGTCTTTACCCAACTCCAGGCTTCCATGTGCATTGGACCTTGGGCATTTTTACACGAATCGTTTTATTCTGCCTCATGCTCTGGCTGGCTTTCCCATGACTTGTGCCTCCAAATGATTTGCGTGCTCTTTGCACCGTTCTGTCATGTTTGACTGTACAGATCTCTGGAACCAACCCCAGCCCTGGCCCTCCCACCAGTTCCCATTGGACATACGCCCTCCAACAGAGTTGTGACACAAGCATCAGGCCGACACAGGTGCTTGCAAGACAAAACATCTCCTTGGATTCAAGCCAGCCAGCCCAGCCATGTGCTGCAGTGGAAACAAAGTCCAACACCACACGGTCACTAGCCAGTCCGTGCTGGATCCAAACTTAGGCGACAGGCAACCTGTTTAGTTTCTCCCTTCCCCCTTAGCAGATTACGAACCAACACTGCTGCAGAGTTATTGTTTCTGCCCAAGAGTCCTTCAATTATCACCCTTCAAGTTGTACGAAAAACCGCAAATGCCCCAGAACCACGTTTACCTGGAGGTCAAAACCCCTCGCTTCTCCTTGCTCAGATTCCAGCTCCTCTTCGGTCAGGGAGACCAATGACCCCCGCTCATCGTTGGCCAGGGGGCTGTGTTGGAGGCTTTTGGCGTTCAGCGATGCTGCCTCGAGACCCGAGGAAGGCTTCTTAATATGACCAGCCTCTCCTGTGAGGCCTTCCAAGCTGTAACTGAAGACAAATTGGCAGGGATCAGGGGCTCTGCAGACGCTTAGGAGAGACTGACATGCAGGCTTGCTGGCGGAAATGGTTCCGTCGGGATGTTTTACATTCCTGAGCTTACCCTGGTTAGTGAACACAACCCAGCATTAGTGCAGCTAGCAACAATGACCTCTCTGCACACACTTGACCCAGCGACGTCTGCATAAGCTTAGAGGAAACAAAGCTTCATCTTCTAGCCAAGACCAGCTGCCCCTCAAGCTGCAGTGACAAACTGCAAAGGGGGTAGCTACATAGGCTGCCCTACAGCTATTCACCTATGGCGAATAAAGACTTGCAGCCAGGTAACCGGTGACTTTTCCTAAACTGGTTACGGCAGTGGTCCCCAACCTTTCTGAGGCTGGGGACTGGCAGGGCATCTGAGGCTGGGGACCCGCGGGCTGCACCCACGCATTGCCCATGCGCAAATGCGACATGCGCGGCCGATGCGCGGCCCGGCCCTGATTCCCTCTCCCCGCCCTCCCGCAGTAAGAAGCTTCCTGGGCCGCAAGCTTGCGGCCTGTGAAGTTTTTTACTGCGGGGGGGGGGGCAGGGGGGGAGCCCCTGCGGCCCGCAGGTTGGGGACCACTGGGTTACGGTACTGTATTTTAATCGGCAAGATGGTAATCTTGCCATCTTATCATAGAATCCTAGTTGGAAGGGACCTTGTGAGTCATCTAGTCCAACCCCCTGCACTATGCAGGACACTCACATCCCTGTCGCTCATCCACTGTCACCTGCCCACCCCCTTGAGCCTTCACAGAATCAGCCTCTCCGTCAGATGGAGATCCAGCCTCTGCTTAAAAATCTCCAAAGATGGAGAACCCACCACCTCCCCAGGAAGCCTGTTCCACTGAGAAACCGCTCTAACTGTCAGGAACCTCTTCCGGATGTTTTTATCCTGTTGTGAACTGTGATAAGCCACCTGGTCCGGGAGCTGGCGTTATAGAAATTTAAAAAAAATAAATAAATCTACAGATGCCAGTCTCCAGGTGGGACCTGGGGATCCCCTGGAATTATTGTTCATCTCCAGACTAAAGAGATCAATTCCCCTGGAGAAAAGGGCTGCTATGGAGGGGGGGACCCCATAGGCTTGTGCTCCCCTGAAGTCCTTCCCCAACCGAAAACCCGCCCACTCCCGGGTCCAAACTCCAAAGTCTCCAGGTATTTCTGAACCCAGAGCTGGCAACCTTACTTGTATCCAGAAAATATGCTACAAAACAAACTAAGGGTGGGTGATGCATGGGCATGAGCTAGTAAGTATTTTTTTTGCCAGTAAAGTCATTCGGGTGACATCTTTGCATGACGGTCTTCAAACTTCGCAGACAACAACTGGACAAACAGAGATAATGCCAGGCCCAAACCAGCAGATGTGTAGCAGACACCACAAACACCACACAAGAAGCGGACCAAAGCCAGGTTTGCAAGCCCCTTCTGCTTCAGCCCATTAACTGATACTCTACCTTCGACCTGTTAAGTCCTCACCCATGGCATTGCACTGGACACTAGAGGGACACCAGCTCAAACTGGGAAGGGCAAAGAAAACAGGAGGCCTGTCGTTAATGGGCTGTCAGGGAAGCAGATGTTAATAAAGGCAGCTTCCCCTTCAAACTGGGCAGGTGTGTGTATAAAGCTGCCTTAAGCCAAGAGGAAAGGTATGGTATCAGCATTTCAATAAACACACAATGACCAGCTCCTTTACAACCCTACCCAACCACTATAGGAACCTTCCGAGGCCCTGCTTCAGGTGCCTCCACGTTCTGAGATTAAGTGGGTGGCGACCCGGAAGAGGGTCTTCTTGGTCATGGCCCCCAAACTCCGGAACATTCTCCCTTCTGTAACTCTCTGTCTCTTCCTTTAGCAATCTTCCTCCAGTAGAGAAGACTGGTTTGTTTTGCCTGGCATTCCCTCTCTCCTGCCCTCATTTTAATTGTTGTTCTTATGTTTTTTGCATTTTCGCTTGGTTTTCAATATGTATTTGTTTGGTTTTAATGGTCTTTATTAACTTGCATTTCTGTTATGGATGTTTCTAATCTGTTAGCTGCCTTGGTGGCCCTGGTGAGAGCAGAAAGGCACGGTACGAATGTTGAAAGCGATAAATAAACTTGTGCTGACCCGGAAATTGCAACTGGTACAAAATCCAGCTGCGAGGGCCCTCACAGAAACACCTTGGAGGGCCCATATCCAGCCAGATGCATCAGTCTGTTCACTACGAGTGTCACATTCTTGAACAAAGCCAACACCAAGTTTGGCCAGAACTTAAACCTTGTGTTGCCTGATCACAGACAGCGACGTGGTGTGGTTGGCAGGAAGAAGGGGACGAGGCTAGGCCCCGAGGCCAAAAAACTCATGACAGCCAGAAGAAGAGGAAGAGCACCAATGACCAGGCAGCCCAGAAGGCAACGCAGCATAACTGAGGAGCACGGGGGCAATTAAGGGAAGCCTGGGGCATGGCTAAGGTGTGGCTTTCATGAATGGATGGAGAGGGAAGAAAGGATGAAAAATCTCCAGTAAGATTATGAACAGCAGGAAGTGGATATTGGTGGCAACCAAAGGAAGGACTAAGCAATTCATCTGGAGTAGCTCAGGAGCCATGGGTGGAAGGTATTAAAATATCATTTTCATCACAGCGTCCAGAAACTTTGACTTCCAATGTCATTTTGACACCAATCTGTTAACTGGGTCTTAAATTAGCATCCCGCTCCCCAATATTTCCTATTTATTTCCATTCTACATACGTTCACATTGATTTCCCCCTTTCTCAAGCTCACCAAAGCATTAAACAGACTAAACAGCAAAAGCAAAGATGAGTTTTCTAACCAAAATCTTCCCATATCTGCCTAAAGCAGCTTGATGGCTTTGCAAGGGTTTTTAAATGTATTAATTGTTTATTGGGTGACGTGACCATGTATTGTTATGTCAACCTTCCACCCCACCCCCCACTGCCAGCCAGATCTTGTTCCCTAGCCTTCAGCATTTTACATTTTAGTGAAAATGCTTTCTAATAATTGCTACCCCAAAATGCAATCCTAAACTCTTTACAGTTTCTGGCTGTTTTTTGAAAAGCTATAACAAAAGTGTTCTAGCACATTAAAAAATTTAGGGGTGACCTAGGCTGCCATCACCACCTGGATGTTATCCCTCACCTAAATAAGCTTTTGAGTTTCCACTGAGAGCCAGTAGGATGCCTGGGGAATAAAGACCAGGTGCCACAGTGAAGTTTTTAAGCCCCGTGAGCCCTGCTTTAGACAGCTGTCCACCTGCATTGTTTTCCAGTTCTATTATCCTAATCCGACTGAATTATTTACTGGAGGCTTTTGCTGTCTGTGATTCGTATCTTACAATTTGCCTTGAGTCTCAGTGAGAAAGGCGGGATATAAACAAAGATAACAACAACAACAGCTTGGGCGTTTGGTTAAGCCGTCCCTTTCCCTTCCGATCTGCCTCTTCTAAAAATTGAGGGATTCGTTTTCACGGTCATTTCGTTCCTACAAGTTTCCCACAGCCCTCGGCTGGCCTGCTCTGTGGTCACGGCAAGCCCAGGAAGGCTCCAACTCATGGAGAATTGGGATTGGGGAACTTCTTTTGTTTTGCAAACTGCATTAAGAACCGGATGGTGGGAAAGCAGCAGAGAAATTGACTGCAACGCAGCATCGAACAATCCTACAAGTGAAACTGAATAGAACGACCAGAAAAGATAAAAACAGGCCTCTTCCCCCTACTGCAAGAGGCAAATCCCACCCTACAAGAAAACTATTTCAGGAAGGTTTTGTGGCGCTCCTGAGCACAACGGGGGAACTGCTGGCCAACTGGGCCAGGGGAAAGCAGTCTAGAGTCAAACCCAAAAGGGCAATTCACAGGAAAGCAGGAGGTTAGTAGCTGCTTGTGTGCAACATGGTTAGTCAGCATCAGTGGCTGCTGTACCTTCTCCTGTGGGTGGGGGGCTTCCTTGCAATATCTGCCAGCACTCGCATTGAACTGAAAATGAATCACGGACAAAACAGTCAGCAATGAGAAGGGGATGGGGTGAACAAATGGTAAATCCCTGGATTTTGTTTGAGGGCACGTGCAGAGCAGAGAAGGAACACGAGGGCAAGAAGATCCATTTGTTTAGGGTTTGAGAAAGCGGGTATTGCTAGGGCTTACCCAAAGGCATCTCTTGGTATGATTCAGACAGCTTTTTCAGTCTACAGAGAGCGTGTCCAATTCATACACTCAGAAGAACCCAGCAGTGAAATCTTTCCTAGAAATAAGTACCAGGGTTCCCGGTTTAGAAGAGGGTCCAGTAAGGAAAGCATCGTCCCTGCAAGCAGAAGGTCCCACGCCCCATCTCTGATACTTTCAGTGAAAAGGACCAGGTAGCAGGTGATGGGGAAGATCTCTACCTTAGAATCAGAATCACATAGAGCTGGAAGAGACTAAAAGGGCCATCGAGTCCAGGCCCCCCCACTTCTCAGGAATATATATATATAACCTCCATGCAAGCAGAAAAACAGCATCTCAGGGAGAAAGATTCTGTATAATTTTTCCTTAGCATTCTAAGCAGGATGGGGGAGGGGGGAATTCTCCCATTTCATCACACAGCTCCTTCACCTCCAGCCTGAATGGGCAGAAACTGCAGGAAAGGTTCATTGGCACTGCCTCAACAGATGCAACGATATTGTGTGTGTGTGTGTGTGAAATCCAGGATCGTTGCCTGAAATGCATAAGGAAACCATCCCTGGCAGAACTTAGATAACCCTGAAACCCAGATTCAAAGTGAAGTGCTTTGCACCTGTATCCACTGTCAGCCACGCACCCCATCCTGCAATAATATGAGTCCTGAGAACGATTCAGATTATGTTACAAGAGGACACACATGCACTTGTCCCCAATTGTCCCCAAGCTTGGTGTTTCTAGTCTGGGACCTGCCACCTCTGGATTCTTGGGAGTTCGGATTTCAAAGATTAAAATGATAAAAGGGACATTTCTAGACCTCAGCAATGGTGGCCCTCTGCTCCCGAGGGCCCTTCGGCTCACCTCCTGTGGTTGACTTCTGCGTCGCTGCTGGCGTTCTTTCCAGGGCCCCAGCTGTGCCGGCGGAAAGGGGACAATGGTCTCATGGAGTTCCTCAGGATGTTAGAGGCAGAGGGCACTTCTGTGATTCTGTCGAGTTCTTCCTCCAGTTCTCCGGAGGCCGCAAATTCACCGCTCGGTCCCTCGCCACCGGCCGCTCTGCAGCCGCCGTCATCCAGACCATTCCGGTCCTCGGGCCTGTGGGGGTTCACTGCCGGGGAGAGGGAAATGTCGCTCCCCACGGAAGAGTTCCTTTCCAGGGATATTGTGTCGTCCGCTGAAGAACTGGAACTGGTACTGTCTCCAGCCAATTGTTCCTCTTCATGCTGTGGCAGAAGGGGCAGAAGAACAAGCAATGAGAACGATGGAAGGAAACTAGTTTGACAGATTAGACTTCCAGAGTCCCTTTGCAGAAGGCCGTAAGACCACTCTGACTCAACATGGAGAGGCAAGTGGAGGCTCAGAGGACAGTGTGCTCCCACCTGCAGC
This sequence comes from Paroedura picta, assembly GCF_049243985.1. Lineage (NCBI taxonomy): Eukaryota > Metazoa > Chordata > Lepidosauria > Squamata > Gekkonidae > Paroedura > Paroedura picta. The sequence continues at coordinate 13,782,921 of NC_135386.1, forward strand.
CCTAATACCAGGAAGACCCGAGGAGAGCTTTTGCAGGTTCTCCCAGGCAAGACACCAGGACTCGTTAATCTTTCCCTCACAGGTCTGCCGTGAAGGCTTGGGCAGAAGTTCTCCTAAGATGCATCCCTTAGCTTGGTTGTCCTTATTTCTCTGCCACATTCATTCTGGGAGACAGGGAGTGACGGACACCCCCCCCCCCGGCAGTGCTTTTAAGAACACCTGCAGAAGGGGAAGGAGTCATGCTTGCCTTACTTACTTCATTTAGACTCTGCCTCGCTCCCCAGGGGACCCCAAAATGGCTCGCAGTTCTCCTCTCTTCCATTTTATCCTCACTACAACCCTGTGAGGCAGGATAGGCTGAGACTTCAACCCCTTCACTTCAGTCCCCCTCCCCCACCAAATAACAGCAGCCCACACTAGCTGGGTGCCTGCATGGGCTTCACAACTCTGGGATTTATCCCTGCAAGGGTCAGAAAGAGCGGCAAGCAATGCAGAGGAATGGGAAAGGTAAGTACACCTTCCCCAGGCCATGTGGCAAGATGCCGTGCAATGCCATGATCGCCGAGGGCACTCTTCCCTCTGCCAGTCAGCTCCCAGAACAATGAGGGAAGCTGCAGATGGCCAGGCTACATACAACTCTGCAAAAGTGGAAGAGCAGCCCTTCCTCCTGGTGCCATCAGGCTTCATTAAGGACTCAGGGATGTGGTTGTTCTTTCTAAGGCAGGGATTCCCAACCAGGGGTCCGCGGGAGCTATGAAGTGACGTGATATGGAGGGGGCGGTCTATTTTTTCAGCTCCTACTCTTTTTTCTGTCCTACATGAGGCAGAGCCACCACCGCAGAAATAAAGGCAAGGGGAGGGAGCAAAAGGAAGGCTAAGGATGTGGGTAGTGATGTCACTTCTGGGGGTGTGGCAGGGGGCGTGGCCATCAGCTCTCAGGAATTGACAGAAAAATGCACTTGTTTTCATCATAGAGCTTCTGGCGATTCCTAGAGAGGCATGCCGTCCCTTCTAGGTGTTTCCAGTCGCTTTAAAAAAGCCTCTCCCCTTCTCCGATGGAGTGCCAACAGTCACATGGCAAAGCTAGACAGTGTTAATCCTTATGGGATCATTATAGGATGGGGGAGACCCGTTTTGGCAGTAGTATGTGCAAAAGGGATTTGGGGTCTTAGTAGACCAAACACTGAACATGAGTCAGCCGTGTGACTCGGTGGCTATAAAGGCAAGCGGGATATTGGTCTGTTTAGCCTGAAGAGAACTGACTAAGAGGTCAGATGATAGCCATCGTCAAGTACTTGAAGGGCTGCCACGTAGAGGATGGAGCAGAGTTGTTTTATGTTGCCCCAGATTGAAGGTCAGACCAGAATAAATGGGTTGAAATTAAATAAAAGAATATTCAGCTAAATATCCGGAAATTCCGTCTAAACATCCGGAAGAAGTTCCTGACCGTTAGAGCAGTTCCTCAGTAGAACAGGCTTCCTCGGGAGGTGGTGGGTTCTCCATCTTTGGAAGTTTTTAAACAGAGGCTAGACAGCCATCTGGCTGAAATGCTGATTCGGTGAGGCAGATTTTAAGTGGGTGGACAGAAAGAATAGTATTGGTGCTTGGCTTTTCTGTTTGGTGTAGTGGTTAGGAGTGCGGACTTCTAATCTGGCATGCCCGGTTCGATTCTGCACTCCCCCACATGCAGCCAGCTGGATGACCTTGGGCTCGCCACGGCACTGATAAAACGGTTCTGACCGAGCAGTGATATCAGCACTCTCTCAGCCTAACCCACCCCACAGGGTGTCTGTTGTGGGGAGAGGAATGGGAAGGCGACTGTAAGCCGCTTTGAGCCTCCTTCGGGTAGGGAAAAGCGGCATATAAGAACCAACTCTTCTTCTTCTTCTTCTGGCCCTTTCTTGCATGCCCAGGGAAATGCTGATCACCACTCTAGGGTCAGGAGGTGAATTTCTTCCCAGCCCGACTGACCAGGGATTCTGAGTTTTTGTTTGGGGGGGGCATCAGCTGGGGTCACTGTGGGTGGGCAGGTAATTGTGAGTTCCTGCATTCCGCAGGGGTTGGACTAGCTGACCCCAGAGGTCCCTTCCAACTCTATGATTCTGATTGTAATGCTTCTGGGGTTCTCACTACATCCCAGCACTGTCTCTGTCGGGAGGCAGAGGCTGAGAAAGGAAGGCTGGAAATTTCTTGAGCTGCCCCTCCAATGACAGGCCTAGAATGCACCCAGCACAAGGGCTTAATGTTCACACCCAACCCCTTCACAAGATGCTTTCGGGATATCACTGGCACAGAAAATGCAGCAAAAGGTGATGTAAACTTTTTTTAAAAAGAGAGACAGAGAGGAAACGTGGCCTTATCTGGTTTCAATACAAGCCCTCTGAAAGTGATAAATTCCTTTACTTTAATTATTTGGTGAGAAACCACCCAGATGTATGTAAAAAGTCCTTTTGAGAGAGAAGAGTAGAACTGAACACTGCTGTGACGTGGCCAATTATTAGAGGAGACCCTTTTTTGTCGCAAAAAAGAAAAAAAAGCAAGAAAGAAATCAGCTTGATTTATTCGGTTCTCCTTTCCAGAAACCAAAGCCAGAACTTCTTCGATGAAAATTACTATTCATCCCCATGCCTCACCCTTTCCTACGCCACTCCCTGGTTTGCGCGTGAGGCCCCAGGGTTCATAAGCCAGGCCAAAAAGGACTCCTTTTATTTTCCCTGTTTCACGCCCAGCTGTGGGCTGCAACTCCAGTGGCCCCCTCAGAAACGAAGCGCCACCAAAGCTGGCCCTTAATGCACGCCGGCGGTCTGCTCTGGTCTTCTTGCTGTAGGACAATTCTGGAAAGACGGCAGTAGCTTCAAGACTTGAGTCATTAGATGAGTCTCATTCTACCAGGGGATGGAGGGGTGGGCGGGGGTGATGCGAAGCAGGGCTTACGAGAGATGACTTCAGGAAATGACATTCGACAGCATGACTCACTGAGACGGAGAATGTCGCAATGTCTGTCCACTACCCTGAAATGTTCATTTGGACGAAGGACGAGAGCCAAAAGATCTCAGCCCAGAACGCAGCGTGGACTTCACTACAGGGCCCACCCTAAACAATCACTTTGTTTGAATTAATTAGTTTGATCTGTCTACTCGTTGTGGCCTTATGGCCTTGCATGCTCTTTGTTATTCGTGTGTGAGGGCTAAGTTTAGAGGTGGGGAGCTCTGTGGCTTAAAATATGACTCTCTTTCGGATAGGTTGATAGTTTTGCCGGCTATTTAAGGTGGGTTTAGCCCTTTTAAATACCTTTGGAATAAGAATTTAATTCTAATATACTCTTTTACTTAAGTATCCTGCACATTGTCAGAAGAAGAAGAAGAAGAAGAAGAAGAAGAAGAAGAAGAAGAAGAAGAAGAAGAAGAAGAAGAAGAAGAAGAAGAAGAAGAAGAAGAAGAGTTGGTTCCACTTTTCTCTAACCAAAGGAATCTCAAAGCAGCTTACGTTCTCCTTCCCTTTCCTCTCCCCACAACAGACACCCTGTGATGGAGGTGAGGCTGAGAGAGCCCTGATATCACTGCTCAGTCAGAACAGCTTATGGGGAGATCAGTGCTGTGGGGAGCCCAAGGTCACCCAGCTGGTTGCATGTGGGGGAGACACACAGTGAGGGAGCAAATAAAACCACCATGCCTGGGAGCTCGCCAAACTCATCTTATTTGGGGGGCTGTTTTTTCTCCAAGAGGCATTGTCTGTCTGCCTCCAGCACTCCCTCTGTATTCCCCCAAAATTCACAGGTTTAGCATAATTCTAAACTTAACTTGAATTAATATGTCTCCAATTTCAGGTTGTGATATTCCTGGAGACTGGGGACAGCTCCAGGGAAGGACACAGTTTAGGGAGAAGGACCCCTGCAAGGTATAACTAGCATTCAGTACAGCCCCAAAGCAACAGGGGAACAGATCTCTGGCATCTGGAGATCACTTGTAATTCTGGGAGATCTCCATGTCTCAACTGGAAGTTGACAAGCCTAACCTGAACAAACTCTGCCAATATGGAGAGGAAGCCCCAGATTCCTGGATGGCTCAACTGAATCCCACTGATCTGCAGGGGGGGAAAGAAATTGGGACCAGCAACCAAGCTCGGCCTTACCTTCCCAAAGTCGATTTCGTCCATCCCATCACTTGGCAGAGGGAAGAAGTCGGGCTTGCTCCCGGATTCCCTTTTCAGGAGATCTGGCGTCAAGGTGCAATCCCCACTTAGCTCGCCTTCTAGGAAGCTACCGCTTTCTGCAGGGGGAGAAACAGCAGCAAGAACAGTAACTTAGCCTCTGCTTTTGAGACCATCCATCAAACTTACAGATTCCAACTTGAGATGCGGTGCAAATCAGCAACTAGGAGGCACTGCTACGAATCAGGAAGCCTCAAGTAAGGACCAGGCCTTTGACCCTAGCTCACTAGGCTGCGTTAGGTCATCTATTCGCTCTCAGGGCCTTCCCCCACAATCTGTAATAAGGGGTCAGGGACGTCTTACTGCCCCTTAACCACTTCTGTGTCAAAACTGCAGCAAGCAAACTGAACGGACCACTTGAAGCACTTGGACGGGCCACAAAATTCCAAGAGCCCCTCTCGCTAGCAGGAAGCCCCTCCGTCACCAGGAGCAAAATAATTACACACACAAAGACCTACTGGGATTCTGGAAAGGCACATTTGCCTTCTATTCCATACTGCCTTTGCTAATTTGTTGTTGTTGTTGTCCTCTAGCCTTTCTGGATTTTTCAAGGGCCGCTTTTGAGCTTCTTGCTACCAATTTTTATTTTGTCTGTTTGGGTCCTATTCTCTTTCCATGCTGAGGCTGTTTTCACTTAAGTCGGATTGTTTTCATGCTAATTTTCCGGCAGTGCTGTTCTTGGCTTTTAGTGCGTGGACTGATGGTTTATGCCGCTAGCTGACTCAGGGAAATGACATTGCTTCATGGCTAGGGGAGATGGTGGTGGGGGCCAACATGGCAGCCCCAGTGGAAGCCAAACTGTGGCTCTCCAGATGTTCATGGACACTGAGAGCCACAGTTTGGCCACCCCTGCTGTCGGGCTTTCAAGGCAAGAGACAAACAGAGGTGCTTTCCCATTGCCTGCCTCTGGTCTTCCTTGGTGGTCTCCCAAGAAAGCACTAAACAGAGATGACCCCGCGTAGCTTCCAAGATCTGATGAGGCTGGGCTAGCCATCCAAGCCAGGGCAAGGTGAGGAGCAAATAAATAAATACATGAGAATATAGCTCTTGTAAATAGGGACCACCCTTGGGGAAAGTCAGAAATAAAGCCTAACAGTTCCATTTATTTGCTTCATCTGCACCTTTCTCTACACTGAAGCCCCAAAACAGCTTATATTGTTCTCCTAGAATCACAGAATCATAAGGGACCTCCTGGGTCATCTAGTCCAACCCCCTGCACTCTGCAGGACACTCACAACCCTATTGCTCATCCGCTGTCACCTGCCACCCCCTTGAACCTTCACAGAATTAGCCTCTCATCTCTGGCATGTGAAATACATGCAGCCTTGCCCCCAGCCTCACAGTCACAAGGACTAGGACATTAGTTTGGATAAGTTGAAGGATAAGTTGAAGGACTGCAATCTGGATTTTCAGATAGTTAGGTGGATAGGGAATTGGTTAGAGAACCGCACTCAAAGAGTTGTTGTCAATGGTGTTTCATCAGACTGGAGAGAGGTGAGTAGCGGGGTACCTCAGGGCTCGGTGCTCGGCCCGGTACTTTTTAACATATTTATTAATGATCTAGATGAGGGGGTGGAGGGACTACTCATCAAGTTTGCAGATGACACCAAATTGGGAGGACTGGCAAATACTCCGGAAGATAGAGACAGAGTTCAACGAGATCTGAACACAATGGAAAAATGGGCAAATGAGAACAAGATGCAATTCAATAAAGATAAGTGTAAAGTTCTGCATCTGGGTCAGAAAAATGAAAAGCATGCCTACTGGATGGGGGATACGCTTCTAGGTAGCACTGTGTGTGAACGAGACCTTGGGGTACTTGTGGATTGTAAACTAAACATGAGCAGGCAGTGTGATGCAGCGGTAAAAAAGGCAAATGCCATTTTGGGCTGTATCAACAGAGGCATCACATCAAAATCACAAGATGTCATAGTCCCATTGTATACGGCACTGGTCAGACCACACCTGGAGTACTGTGTGCAGTTCTGGAGGCCTCACTTCAAGAAGGACGTAGATAAAATTGAAAGGGTACAGAGGAGAGCGACGAAGATGATCTGGGGCCAAGGGACCAAGCCCTATGAAGATAGGTTGAGGGACTTGGGAATGTTCAGCCTGGAGAAAAGGAGGTTGAGAGGGGACATGATAGCCCTCTTTAAGTATTTGAAAGGTTGTCACTTGGAGGAGGGCAGGATGCTGTTTCTGCTGGCCGCAGAGAAGAGGACACGCAGTAATGGGTTTAAACTTCAAGTACAACGATATAGGCTAGATATCAGGAAAAAGTTTTTCACAGTCAGAGTAGTTCAGCAGTGGAATAGGCTGCCTAAGGAGGTGGTGAGCTCCCCCTCACTGGAAGTCTTCAAGCAAAGGTTGGATACACACTTTTCTTGGATGCTTTAGGATGCTTAGGGCTGATCCTGCGTTGAGCAGGGGGTTGGACTAGATGGCCTGTATGGCCCCTTCCAACTCTATGATTCTATGATTCTAGTTTATCAGTCAAATCAATCAAATCCCTTTATTGGCATAATCATAATTTGATTGATTGATTGATTGCCTCATTTGTCTTCATGGATGGATGCTGTGCTCTGCAAAAAGCTGGATTCTGCCTCGAGTGGCACATTATCTTTCCTCTTTGCTCCCTCAAGGCCAGTTGGTATCCCCACACGTGTATTACGGGGAGCAAATTAGGGCCGAGAGACAGGGCATTTGCCTAAAGCTGCCTAATAAGTTTGGGGCAATGAAATCGAAGCCAATTTTTCAGCTAGTTCTCCATCACTACAATAAGTGAGTCCCAGAGATGGAGTCACCTGACTTGCAAAAAAAGTGAGGCTTGGAAAACCCGCCCAAGAAGAGCTGCCACGCCACAGAAGGGCCGGTTCTTGTTGTGTCAGGTGCGGTTCCCTTCCCTGCACCTTCTCTGCTTTCAACCAACTTGGAAAGTCTGGATTTCTTTTCCATAAGGAGGGAAGGAAAAGGGGGAGGGAGGGAGGGAGGGAGGGAGGGAGAGAAGAAGAGGAGGAGGGAAAGCCCATAACAAATTTGCAAGCCAGCAATTCCCTCCCACCCAGCTGCCTTGGCAGCTTATCAGAGCATGTCCACATTCCAGCCTGAAACCAAAGCAGCTCCACAGAAAAGTTCGGATGGAAAATTGGGGGTGGGGAGGGGGGGCGGGAGAGAAGGAAGTTTCAGATCTGCGCCTGGACAGATACTTTGCCCAAAGAAGTTTATCAGCTCCCGTGCTGAAAGGTGCAACAGGGTCGGCAAAAGGACATCAGGGTTCGGGGAAGAAAGGAAGGTTTAAAGACAAGAGAAATCCTTTTGCCTCTGGACTTAACCAGCTACAGGAGCCAAAAGGGATTCCAAGCATAGGCCAAATCGAGCAAACAAAATCAACACGGACTCTAATCAGGAAAAAATGTCAAACTGTACTATGGATTTTTGTTTATGGAGGTGCAGTCTATAAAAGCAGACGCTGTAATGATCCCCAATGGGGTCCGTCCAACTCCAGAGACCAAATTCAGGCACTTTCCCTTTCAACTCAAATTTTCCGTGGTTTTAAGGTTGCCAAAGGTTGGGAAATTGCTGGAGATGGGGGGGGGTACAGTCTGGGGAGGGTGGGGTTTGCAGAGAGGAGGGGAGGCTGTGAGCCCTGCGGTTTTAATGTACACCAGATTTTAATATTTAAACGTTTTAGTCCTATTGATACGTTGTAAGCCAGGGGTAGTCAACCTGTGGTCCTCCAGATGTCCATGGACTACAATTCCCATGAGCCCCTGCCAGCATTCGCTGGCTCATGGGAATTGTAGTCCATGGACATCTGAAGGACCACAGGTTGACTACCCCTATTGTAAGCCACCCTGAGCCCTTGAGGACGGGTAGCAGAAAGAAACAAACAAGCAAACCAGCAAACAAACAAACTTCTCATGCCCCAGAGTCCTCCTCGGAAGTAATCAATTTCTTCACGGAAACAGATCTCTGTAGTTTGCAATTCCAGAATGCCTGCAGGTAGGCACCTTCCAGGTGTGAATTCAACTGGTTTAATCCTTTTTAGATGACTGATTTAGTATTCTAGTTTTAAGAAATGCTCCGAACCGCCCCCAGCTGGTAATACTGAGACGGGAATATAGAAATTCAATTATATTATAAACAAATGAACTTTGAAGTGTAGGCCTCAAACTAAAACAGACACACAGAGATGGGGATGGACCAACAGGCCAACCAGCTCTCTACCTGCATTCACTTCCCATTATATGTCCACGACATTAAAAAAAATCCCCAGTGAAAAACCACCCCTAGTCTCAACCCCTGTCCCGACCTGGCCAACGTGATACAGAGAACAGGGGACCAAATTCAGGGCTTCTGTATAACTCATCTGCTCTGGACTCTATTCTGTCGGCCTTCAGGTTGGGCTATGGGATGGCTTTAGTTGATGACTTCCCATTGGATCATAGCCAAAGGTCTCCTGGAGGGTTTGGCGGGGGTTATCAGCAGCCTTTGATACAGGAGAACATGCTATCTTTTTCGGATCGGACTCAAATGGTTGACATTTGTGATCAGCTAAACAGCCCAGGAGTTGACTTGGGGCATTCTACTCATTCCCCAAGTGTTAATCCGACTTGGTGTAAAGCTTTTAGGAGTGGGATCAGTCAGGTGATGACACCCAGCTCTGTATGTCTCTAACCACCTCCCCTGGCAGGGGCTCATGGTCATTGTAATCCATGGGCATCCGGAGAGCCACAATTTGGCCTCAATTTCACCTCTAGGGATTCTGAACCGTTGCACGACGGCGGTAGTTAAATGGCTCAAAGTGAATGGTTTGAAACTGAACCCAGACAAGTTGGAAGGGATGCTGCTTAGGAAGCCGGAAGTCTTGAAGGACACTGTGCTTCCCACCTTTGATGGAGTTTTGTTGACCTCTGATGACTTGGTTATGAGCCCGGGGGTTATATAATGCAGGGGTAGTCAACCTGTGGTCCTCCAGATGTCCATGGACTACAATTCCCATGAGCCCCTGCCAGCATTGGCTGGCAGGGGCTCATGGAAATTGTAGTCCATGGACATCTGGAGGACCACAGGTTGACTACCCCTGATATAATGGACCCAGCAGGACTGCGAGAGAGGCAAGTGAACACAGCTGTAAAAAACACATTCTTCCAATTCAGTTTAGCTCAGACAATGGTTCCTATCTTGAACGATCCAATGTGACTGCCTAGATCCATGCCAGATGCACAGTGAGATGTTTACTGCACGGGAGACATTGGACTGCGCTGCTGGCCGATTTTTGGCTCGGGGCAGGTTGCTCCACCTCTTCCCGGCTCTGCATGGGGGAGCATTTGGCCCACTGCACCCCGTCCGCCCAGATGTGTGCTCCCACATGGCAGCTGACACAGTGAGGCTCCGCTGCATGGTGGCCTTTAAATTATTTTTTAAGAACAACGCAATGCTGTGTTCTTTTTTTAAAAACACCCCAGATGACTCTGATACACCGCACAGCACGGTAGAGCTGCCTGGGGCATCTCCCCCCCTTCAGGATGCCGTACAAACGCACAGGCAAGGAGGTGCCAGGCCAGGACAGACCAATTCTTCTGCCCAGGCCCAACACAGGTCCCCAACACAGGTCCCCGCAGCAAAGAAGAGGTCACAGATTTATCCGCGATCCCTTGCTAAGAGCCAACTCAGCGCCTGAGTCTCGCCAGACCCGGGACCGCTCTGGACCAGTGCCGGCATTGTGCGGCAGGAGGAATTTGGCCCGATCCACAATGAGCTGTGAATCGGGCCAAATCCCTCATGCAGCAACAGCGTGAGAGGAGATGACTGCCATCGGATCCAGCAGTTCTTACACCGTGTCACAGCTTGGTTGTTATCAGGAGCTAGGGGTAGCAAGCACTGTACACCTATTCTGCAGTTCCAAAGCTCAATTCCAAGTGGTGGCTCTCAAGTACAAAGCCCTTCATGGCCTTGGTCCCTTATCTCAGCAAGACTCCCTCTCTAGCTATGACCCGCCAAGACAACTTGGCTCCCCGGAGCAGGGCCTTTGCAGGGCAAACAAGATCAACAACTGCCTGTGCGTATGCCTTCTCTGTAGTGGCTGCTCCCCATGGAATAGTTTGCCTTCCAAGGAGGTCAGGAAGGCTCCCATGATCCTGTCATGGATAACAGTATAGCTGTGGAGGGCATATCTGCAAAGGAAATAAGATGACATCGTAACAGTCTGGTCCAGGAAAATGCTCTGTGTTTCTATCAAACATTTCCATATCATGCCTTGTTCGACATGTCATGTTTAATGTTCATGCTTGGTTCAAATGTCTGCAAATCCTAGTGCTACCCCATTGCTCATTCGATGCATCAGCCTGCTGACTGAATTCATCCACGTCATACTTTTATTAGGACAAACCCAATGATGCGTGACAGCATGCAAGCTTCCAGGTTCCCCAGAACTCTTCATCAGACCAGATAGAGCCAAATAAAAAAAAAAAACCCTGATTCCCCCCTTCCCAGGTCCTCGTGATCTTAAGACTCTTTCATGCTAGCATGTGGTGGAAATTCTGGCAGGCAAAAGTTCAGGCTGCTGCAGGCCAGGGGCCATAAAAGCCAAAGGCAATCAGATAAGCATTTGCCCGGCCAAAATGCGATGAGGAACTGAAATGCTTCCACACGGTTCTGGGTCATTGGGCTGGCCCTAAAAAAAGGTATTACATGGATTGTATTCCTGGGGTTTTCCCTTCAGACCCAGGTGGCCACTTAGTCACTCGACATACACCCTTAGTACACTTTTTACATCTCTCCTTGGGGGTTGGATGGAAGTTGGCCTTGGAAGTCTCCTGGAATTGCAGCTGATTTCCAGACTACACAGATCAATTCCGCTGGGGGAAAGAGCTGCTTTGGAGGGTGGAGGCGATGGCACTGAATTCTGCTGATGTCCTAGTCTTGTTTGCTTGTTTGCTCCTAGAGCTCCAAGAATCTCCTAAGCTGAAGGTGGATTGGGATATGCAAGATCTGCAGTATGCATAACTGAGCAGAATATAAAGGATGCCCTGCAGGGGGCACTGAAGGAAATGTATATTTAGCACAGACAGGAGAGAAACTTTCAAATTATCTCTTGCAGTGTCCTGACTAGCTCAACTTCCAGCTTGGTGTGGTGGTTAAGAGCGGCGGCTTCTGATCGGGATATCTGGGTTTGATTCCCCACTCCTCCATGTGCCAGCTGGGTGACCTTGGGCTAATCACAGTCCTGATAGTGCTGTTCTCACAGAGCAGTCCTGACAGAGCTCACTCAGCCCCACCAACCTCACAGGGCGTCTGATGTGGGGAGAAGAAGGGAAGGCAATGGTAAGCCACTTTGAGACTCCTTCAGGTAGTGAAAAGCAGGGGTATAAAACCAATTCCTTTTTGAGCACACTTGCTCCATGCTTGCCTAGAAAACAACAGTGGATGAACTGAAAAATGACTGCATACAACAGGGAGAATAGTTAGAATCATAGAATCATAGAGTTGGAAAGTGCCATACAGGCCATCTAGTCCAACCCCCTGCTCAACGCAGGATCAGCCCAAAGCATCCAAGAAAAGTGTGTATCCAAACTTTGCTTGAAGACTGCCAGTCTCTAGCTCTCTCTTTCTATACTTAGCCGTTCCTCTTTATAAATAAAAAAATATTTTGTTCTTTAAGCAGCCTGCTGCACAGCTCTCTTTGCATATTAAAGCTCTACCAACAGCTGTGGGTTCTAGGCAGGACCCTTAAATATGGAGCAAAAGGAAAGGGGGCCTGAAGTCTGTTGACCCCCTGATTTCTCCGGTGAAACAGCCAAGGGCTATCTTGGAGGAAGGGTCACTTCCGATTTTCAGAGGGAATAAAATCATTTCTTTTGATGTGTTTTTGTTTCTTTTTGCTTCCAAATGCGCAGCCCTTGCACAATCTGAGCACTCCTCCACCTCTGCTGATGGCCAGATAAGCCACAGGAAACAACAGCACTGTCACAAACCCGCCCGTTGGAAGGATAACAAGTTCTCAGCACACGGCTGAGCCAAACGCCTGTGATTTACTGCTCAGACTCTCTCCACCCATCTCTAACAACAACGGTAAGGTGAGCACCAGGCAGCACTGAAAAAGTCACATGCATCAGAATCCTGCAGGAAGCTAACTTGGCATCATGTTGCGCCATTCTTCTCCCCCAAGCCTTATTTAAGGCTGCCAATTTATGGCTTGGGAAATTCCTGGAGATTTGGGAGTTGGAGGCTGGGGACGGGGAATTTGGGAGCAAAGGGAGCTCAGCAGTGATACAGAGTCACTCTAGGACTTCTATTTTTCCTCTATGGTATACCATAGAGTCTGTGCTCTCGAGCTGCCAAGTGTTCCAGGGACACTGATCAACTCTACTCTGGAGAGGAGAGGATTCTAGGAGGTCTCCAGGCCCCACCAGGAGTCTGGCAACCCTACTCTTATTTCAGCATCCACCAGATCAGCAGAAATGTAAAACAAAGAACCAGAGGCAATTCCTCGCATATCAATCTTGAATTAATCAAGCCGTGGCTACAGTGATTCCATCGCAGCTAAAAGAAAAAGCAGTTATGCAACCTTCACGTGACAGATGGTGTAGCAATGGTGTCCAAACCTTCTGAAATGGTTTTAAATTTACAGTGCAACAAACTAGGAAGGAAAAGGTATACACCTTCTAGCTTTAGAGTCCATTAGCACCTTTAAGACCAACACAGATTTATTCAAGGTGGGAGCTTTTGAGTGCATGCACAGAGTTCATGCTATTTTTGTTGTGCTACTTTTGTTGTGCTAAAAGGTGCTATTTTTGTTGTGCTACTTCAGACCAACATGGCGACCCACTTGAATCTAACCTTCTAGCTTTGTTTGCCCACTTTCTAATTATACAGAGGTATTTTTGTCTTCCTTTTTTTTTTAACAGGGATGCGCCACAAAATGCACATCTTCCACATGACGCCTGAAGTAAGGGCTTGCCTGCACATGCATCCAAATTAAATACTCAAACCCTGGAAATAGAATGGACTGGCCCAATTCAGGCTGTGTGTGTGTGAGTGGGAAGGGGACTGATGACTACATTTTTAACACTCCCTCATACAAAACTTCCCTGCCAGTATTAGCAGCTGAAGGAGAAAGAGTCGAGCTTAGATGTCCATATGCTGTGCACAATATGAGAATTTGGGAAGTCCTATCAGCACCGTGCTGCTCGATCTGGGAAGATGGGGTTTATTTATAAGCTTTTCTCCTGACTCTGCCAGGCTTCCATTGTGCTCCCCTCCCCTCCATTTATCCTTAAAACCACCACTCTGGGAAAGACAGAGGCTGGCCCAAGGTCATCCAAGCAAGCTTCCATGGCAGAATAGAATTCGAACCTGGGTCTCCCAGATCCTAATCTGACACTCGAATCACTGCACCACGGGATTCGTTGCTCGGTGCCTTGGTCTGCTTTGGCATCAGAGAGGCAGCCTCCAGAGAAAGAGTCTAACACTGTTGAAGGAGGCAAACCAGCCCCAGTAAACCATCACCCTCAGTACGCCGTCTGCGCCAAAGTCAGCATGCCTTCCTTGCTGAAGCATCACAGGCACACCACTTTCTTTGACCATAACATTCAAACCACATGGAGTTTTGCTCTATTGAATCCGCCCTCCACCCCAATCCAATATTTCAGTTGTGGCTGTCGAGGCAAATAAGATTAGCACAGGGAGCTTTTTTTTATAAAGTTCTGGTTACTAAATATGAAAACTGGTAGAGTGGGAAAGAGTGTCAGATTTGAATCTGGAATTTCCAGATCAGAATCCCCCTCTGCTATGGAGTGGGGCTAGGTGGCTTTAGCCCAGTGGTACATTCTGACCCTAACCTACCTCACAGGGTTGTCATAAAACAGAGGGGAAGAGAACAGTGCAAGCTGCTTGAGTCCCCATCGTGGAGAAATGAAGTAAAATGCTAAATCAGATCACAATCCAATAAGAGTATTAGGAAACTGTTAAACAGTAATTTTCTGGAGGTATGATATCACCCAAGACATTTAACTTCTAACAAGAACTGGGAAATACAACGTAATGATTTAGCCAGGAAACAAGGTAAAACATTAATGCACAAAAGAACTTCTTCCTAGTTTCATGAGTGCACAAAGCTGCTGTCCCTTGTGTTAGACCAGGGGTGGCCAGCCTGTGGCTCCCCAGATGTCCATGGACTACAATTCCCATGAATCCTTGCAACATGTGCTGTTAGAATCATAGAGTTGGAAGAGGCCATGCAGGCCACTTAGTCCAACTCCCTGCTCAATGCAGGATCAGCCTTAAGCATCTAGGATAATCTAGTCCAGATGCTGCTTGGACTATCAGCAAGGGGGAGCTTCCTACCTCCTGAGGTAGCTGATTCCACTGCTGAACTATTCTGACTGTGAAATTGTTTTCCCGATATCTAGCAGATAACATTCTCAACATAGTTTAAACCCATTACTGCGGGTCCTCTCCTCTGCTGTCAACAGGGCCATTTCCCTGCCGTCCTCTAAGTGACAATCTTTCAAATACTTCAAGACAGCCATCCCGTCCCCTTTCAACCTCCTCTCCTCCAGGCTGAACATTCTCAAGTCCTTCAGCCTTTCCTCAGAGGACTTGATCCTCAGGCCCCAGATCATGGGTGAAAATAAGCGAGGGGAAAACAAACAGTGTGGTGGTTGGTGTCTGCTACCGACCGCCTGACCAACGAGAGGATGTGGATGCTGCACTTTGTGAGCAGCTTGAGAAAATATCCAAACGGCAGGACCTTGTCATCATGGGTGACTTCAATTTCCCAGATGTGTGCTGGGAAACAAACTCTGAGAAGCGTCCTCAGTCATGCAACTTTCTGACCTGCCTGGCTGACAATTTCATTTATCAAATGGTAGATGAACCCACAAGAGGTTCAGCCATACTGGACTTAATACTGACCAACAGGCAAGAGTTGGTGGATGAGGTGAAGGAGGTGGGGACCCTAGGGGGAAGTGACCATGTCCTCATAGAATTCCTTTTGAGATGGGGAGCCAAGGAAGCTTGTAGGCAGACACGGATGTTGGATTTTCGTAGGGCAAACTTTAATAAACTCAGAGACATGATGAGTGTCATACCATGGACGAGAATGCTGGAAGGGAAGGGAGCACGTGAAGGGTGGGCGCTACTCAAACAAGAGCTATTGCATACTCAATCAATGACTATCCCAGAAAGACGAAAACACTGCAGGAGCTCTAAGAAGCCTATTTGGATGAACAGAGAACTTCAAGAGGAACTAAGAAAGAAAAGGAAAATGTTCAGGAAATGGAGGGAAGGAAAGAGCTCTAAAGAAGAGTACCTACAGGTTACTAGGCACTTTAGATCAATCATCAGAAAGGCCAAAGCTGAGAGTGAGCTAAGATTGGCCAGGGAAGCCCATTGTAACAAGAAAAGATTTTTCAGTTATGTGAGGAGCAAACGTAAAGTAAAGGAGGCAATAGGCCCACTGTTGGGTGCGGATGGACAAACTCTAACGGAGGATGCAGAGAAAGCAGAAAGGCTTAGTGCCTATTTTACATCTGTTTTTTCCCACAGGTCAAAGTGTTTAGGCATATCTAGAGATGGCCGTAGCCAAAGGATAGTGTCTGGGTGGCAGATTAACATGGATGGAGAGGTTGTCGAGAGGCATTTAGCTGCACTGGATGAGTTCAAATCCCCTGGTCCGGATGAAATGCACCCGAGAGTGCTCAAAGAACTTTCCAGAGAACTTGCACAGCCCTTGTCCATCATCTTCGGGACCTCTTTAAGGACTGGAGATGTCCCGGAGGACTGGAAGAGAGCAAACGTTATTCCAATCTTCAAAAAAGGGAGGAAGGATGACCCGGGAAACTACAGACCAGTGAGTCTGACCTCTGTTGTGGGGAAGATAATGGAGCAGATATTAAAGGGAGCGATCTGCAAACATCTGGAGGACAATCTGGTGATCCAAGGAAGTCAGCATGGATTTGTCTCCAACAGGTCCTGCCAGACCAACCTGGTTTCCTTTTTTGACCAAGTAACTGGTTTGCTGGATCAGGGAAATTCGGTTGATGTCGTTTACTTAGTAAAGTTTTTGGACAAGGTTCCCCATGATGTTCTGATGGATAAGTTGAAGGACTGCAATCTGGATTTTCAGATAGTTAAGTGGATAGGGAATTGGTTAGAGAACCGCACTCAAAGAGTTGTTGTCAATGGTGTTTCATCAGACTGGAGAGAGGTGAGTAGCGGGGTACCTCAGGGCTCGGTGCTCGGCCCGGTACTTTTTAACATATTTATTAATGATCTAGATGAGGGGGTGGAGGGACTACTCATCAAGTTTGCAGATGACACCAAATTGGGAGGACTGGCAAATACTCCGGAAAATAGTGACAGAGTTCAACAAGATCTGAACACAATGGAAAAATGGGCAAATGAGAACAAGATGCAATTTAATAAAGATAAATGTAAAGTTCTGCATCTAGGTCAGAAAAATGAAAAGCATGCCTACTGGATGGGGGATACGCTTCTAGGTAACACTGTGTGTGAACGAGACCTTGGTGTACTTGTGGATTGTAAACTAAACATGAGCAGGCAGTGTGATGCAGCGGTAAAAAAGGCAAACGCCATTTTGGGCTGTATCAACAGGGGCATCACATCAAAATCACAAGATGTCATAGTCCCATTGTATACGGCACTGGTCAGACCACACCTGGAGTACTGTGTGCAGTTCTGGAGGCCTCACTTCAAGAAGGACGTAGATAAAATTGAAAGGGTACAGAGGAGAGCGACGAAGATGATCTGGGGCCAAGGGACCAAGCCCTATGAAGATAGGTTGAGGGACTTGGGAATGTTCAGCCTGGAGAAAAGGAGGTTGAGAGGGGACATGATAGCCCTCTTTAAGTATTTGAAAGGTTGTCACTTGGAGGAGGGCAGGATGCTGTTTCTGTTGGCTGCAGAGGAGAGGACACGCAGTAATGGGTTTAAACTTCAAGTACAACGATATAGGCTAGATATCAGGAAAAAAATTTTCACAGTCAGAGTAGTTCAGCAGTGGAATAGGCTGCCTCAGGAGGTGGTGAGCTCCCCCTCACTGGCAGTCTTCAAGCAAAGGTTGGATACACACTTTTCTTGGATGCTTTAGGATGCTTAGGGCTGATCCTGCGTTGAGCAGGGGGTTGGACTAGATGGCCTGTATGGCCCCTTCCAACTCTGTGATTCTATGATTCTATGATTCTATCATCCTCATCCTTTTTGAAGTGAGGCCTCCAGAACTGCACAGGACTCCAGGTGTCGTTTGACCAATGCAGATTACATCAGGTCTAGGACATCTTGTGATTTTGATGCGCTGCCTCTATTGATACAGCCCAAGACTGCATTGGCCTTCTTTACCGCCACATCACACTGGCTGCTAATATTTGGCTTATAGTCCACAAGTACCCCAAGATCACTTTCATACACACCACTGCCCAGAAGGGTCTCTCCCATCCAGTATGGCTGCTTCTCACTTTTGTGACCCAGA
Source organism: Paroedura picta (assembly GCF_049243985.1). Classification (NCBI taxonomy): domain Eukaryota; kingdom Metazoa; phylum Chordata; class Lepidosauria; order Squamata; family Gekkonidae; genus Paroedura; species Paroedura picta. The sequence goes on from NC_135386.1 coordinate 13,800,622, forward strand.
TGTAGAACTCTGCACTTCTCCTTCCTGAATTGCATCTTGTTCTCATGTGCTCCCTTTCCCAGTGTGTTCAGATCTCGTTTGACCTCTATCTCCCGAAGTGTTTGCTACTCCTCCCAATTTATGTTAGACCTTTCCTCTCCTATCAAGATCAGTATTATCTCCTTTCACTGACAGCTGTTCTTCCAGTAGCTCAGACGGAGTCTCAACCTCACTTCCCACCTGGTCCTTGCCTTTCCCCTTCCAGCCTCCAGCAGCAGGTAAGCTGCAGGAAAGACAAAGAGAGAGCAAAGCCCTTCGCCTCTTATGACTCAGGGTCCGTGTATAGAGAAAACTGAGAAAGGGGTTCTGCACCAAAGTTCAACAGGGGCTCAAGCCGATGTTTTGAACAGAGCCTGAAAACTAACCACCCCAGACAAGATGACCTAAGAAAAGGAATAGCAAAATGCTGCACTTACCTGCTGAATTACAAGCATGTTTTGGTTCCAGCAACGAAGGCTTTGAGGAAGGTTCACTGGGGCACCAGCTTTCCCGATTAATCTACGATAAAGTAAAATGGTGACAAATTAATATGGGAATATTTCAAGGTCGTACTTATCGATCTGGGTTTTAAAGCATTTCTTGGGATTTCAAGGCGGATTAGCAGAAATGGGAATAGTGAAGTCCTGGGTACAGAAATGGACCCATAAATATTTCAATAAATGGTATTTAGTGAGAAGGATACCACAAAACTTGTTAAAACTGCTGTTGTCCTTGGGAATGTGTTGAGAATAAACAGTCATTTGTTAACTCAGAAGGGAGAAGTGAATGGAATAACTATTTTTAAAAAAATAGTAATGTCTCTCTTGATCTATGTGATTTGTTATGACAATCTATTTATTTATTTATTTATTTATTTATTTATTTATTTATTTATTTATTTATTTATTTATTTATGTGTTTGTTTGTTCATTTGTTTGTTTGTTTGTTTATTAATATTCCGCCCCTCCCAACGTAGTCGTCCCAGGGCGGTTTACATCAGATCAAAGAATAAAGTGCAATTGCCATTAAAAAAACTTCAATTAATCCCCAGTAAAATGCAAAAACACTCTAAAATTTCCAGCAGATGGCGGAGCCCCATTCCTCCCCAACACCAGTCAGTTGATCGCCAGCTTGGTGTAGTGGTTAGGAGTGCGGACCTCTAATCTGGCATGCCAGGTTTGATTCTGCTCTCACCCACTTCCTTCTGAGGCTTGGAGGCTGCAGATCCCTGCGGCATGAGAGCTGCCCTTGCTAGTGAGTTCCTTGCCTGGGGGCCTCCAGCCTGCAGTCTTTCCAGGTCCTGGGGGGAAGCCATCCACAGAGTTCTTCCACCCACATACACACACACACACACACACACACACACACACACACACACAATCTAGCACCTGTTGTATTCCTGAATGCAACGGGCTTGGCCCCTAGTAGCTTGAATAAAACTTGGTTGGTCTTAAAGTTGCCACTGGACTCAAACTTTGCTCTGCTGCTCAGACCAACCGGGCTGCATGCCTGAATTTATTGTTGTTGTTAGGTGCAAAGTCGTGTCCGACCCATCGCGACCCCATGGACGATGATCCTCCAGGCCTTCCTGTCGTCTAGCATTCCCCAGAGTCCATTTAAGCTCGCACCGGCTGCTTCATTGACTCCATCCACCTGAATCTATACTCAGACCCAATTCACACATGCAGGGGACTGAGGTGCAAGTGAAGCCGAGGGCAGGTCATGCAACATCAGGCTGCAGATGCAAGATCAGACCCGTGCCGTTTGAGCTTCTTCCGGCACAGGAAAAACTTCCACAAGTATAAACATGTTGCAAGATTCTGCCGTACGTGGAGCTTATAAATCAGAAGTAAACAATGCATTCCCAAACAGAGCAGCCCCCTTTCTAAACCTATTGTCTTTAATGGATCCAGAATGGCCGTAATTCTATTTAGGATCCCACTGGATGCCACTCAAGAGGGAAAAGCAGATTATTTTTAGCTGTCATTTCCTTGCAAAACCCCAGGGCTGCTGTTTCCTTCAACAACATTTTAATTGGGCTTTAAACCTCCTAAACATAAAGCACTTTTTTTTCTTGTTTGGAGCACTTTTGATCTCCATGTCATGCATTAGATTTCTTCTTATTCAGTTGGTGAAGAACAGGATACATGGCTTCTAGCTATTTGAGTACTGGGTATATATTTTTTGTAAACAAGAGCTGTACCTTTACATCCCTACTCTACAAGACATTTGTAGGGCTACCAGCCTAGAGCAGGCCCCTGCGCTTCCCCAGTTCTCCACACCCCAGAGGACAAGAGCTGCTTAGGAGGTTAGACAGAATGGCATGACACCCTCATTTGACTCTCCCCTCCACAGTCTTGCAAGCTCTTGGCAACCCTAGAATGCTCTCTGCAGAACTCTTTTGGCTGAGCTCCTGTTTCAAAGATCTAGAACAGCCTTTCTTGACCTTTTTGGTCATGGCCCGTTGAGGAGCTCTTCCCAGATTCTAGCCCCCCCTGCAGTAGGCTGGCTGCTTACACAATTAGCTAGGCTATAAAAGGCCTAAGCTAAGAGTGAGTTAACTATACTCAATGTACTTTGCCTTATACCAGTGGTTCTCAACCTGGGGGCCAAACAACCCTTTCTCAGGGGTCGCAGCAGGGCTAGTAGCTTGGCCAGGACGCCATCTACACAACAGCCTTGTGGGGTAGATTGAGACAGAGTGTTCATCTGTCTGGAGCAGCGGAAAAGAGCGAGATTGGCATGGTGGGACAAGAGGCGGAACTGAACTGAGAAACCCTACGAAAAAAAATTATATACCATCATGAACAATGGATCTTCACACCATTGTCGGTTTCGGTTTAATTTCTGTGAAAGAACCCTTGCATGATGTTATGGTTGGGCGGGACTGTATTAAAGGGCCGCGGCATTAGGAAGGTTGGGAGCCACTGCCTTATACATGCATAAGACAGATTTCGAGAACATTCAACCTAGAGAAGCACGTGCATTCATTTTTTGCCCTTGGATGCATTAATTCAAGCACACACAGAGGAACGGATTCCATGATTTCTTTTTCTTTCCCTTGACAAAGGTCAAACTGTCTAGCAATTAATGACATCATACATGACAGAGGGTCTTTCACCGGTTCAGTTGGTCAGTTGATTGATTTTTTAAAATTTAAATACAGCATAACGCCAGGTCCTATAAAATAATACGAACAAACACAGGCGGAAAACATATTAATGCAAGAGCTATACATTCTTGATTAAATAGATTAAGATGTTATATATCAGGGGAAGTCAACCTGTGGTCCTCCAGATGTTCATGGACTACAATTCCCATGAGCCTCTGCCAGCAAATGCTGGCAGGGGCTCATGGGAATTGTAGTCCATGAACATCTGGAGGACCACAGGTTGACTACCCCTGTTATATATAATGCATAGAATAAGAACATTTTAAAACAAAGCTAGAATGTGGCTGGGCAGACAGGGCAGATCGCTGCATGGGAGAGAACTAGGGGGCTGTTTTGATATGGCTCCCAGCCCACAAACCTGGTTTTGGAGCATGAATGTCATATGGCTTCCCCCACACAAGAGCCCACATGAAGGGCCACAAAATCTGCTCAGGTGGACAAGAGCGCTGCACACTCAGCCTGGCAGCAAAGGTGTGTATGGCGGATTATTATTTCGACTCTGCCTCCCGGTAACCAACCACGCCGCCAGTAAGCAAGAAAACTAAAGGTAAAGGTATCCCCTGTGCGTGCAAGCACCGGGTCATGTCTGACCCTTGGGATGACGCCCTCTAGCGTTTTCATGGCAGACTCAATACGGGGTGGTTTGCCAGTGCCTTCCCCAGTCATCACCGTTTACCCCCCAGCAAGCTGGGTACTCATTTTACCGACCTCGGAAGGATGGAAGGCTGAGTCAACCTTGAGCCGGCTGCTGGGATCGAACTCCCAGCCTCATGGGCAGAGCTTTCAGACTGCATGTCTGCTGCCTTACCACTCTGTGCCACAAGAGGCAAGCAAGAAAACTACCAGGTGACCAAACAGCAGGGGCAATTATTGTGTTAAGACTCGCACAGTCACCCAAGCCATCCCGATTTCCACTGGCGCCTTTCCAGCACACCCTTCGAGGTAGAGGCAAGACTCATTTCTAAGAACTCAGCACCTTCCCTCCGTTTATTAGCAGAACTCACCAACACTGGATCAACCAGTCCGACCATCCGTCAGCTGCGAATGTGGGGCAGGGAGTCTGCCCAGCCCCCCTGCCCCCTCAATTTTCAAAAGGTGAGCAAGCTTTGAGTTATTGCCATGGAAAATGCAATTATACTTGATTTGAGAGGTGTCTGTATGTGTGTGCGTGTGCGTGCATTCTTTCTTTTTGGTGGGGGGAATTATACGTTATTTTTAATCTTCTCCTGAGAACTCAATTGGAGGGAGATTCAGGCCAAAGCTGGGGCAATACTGGTTTGCACAATGCCACTGAAATGACATTAGGCAATTTGCACCCACCAGAGACCTTTCCCAACCATCACATTTATGGAAAGCACCAGTTCACACACAGTGACAGCGCATAAGTTGCACATGGGGTTAGACTCCCCACGTGTCCCTTCCCTCACCAGGTAAGGAGAAGAGGGGGTTGCTCCACCTTCTTCCTCCTTGACCAACCACTGTACTCTCAGGCTGAAGGATTCATTTCCACACTGGGTGGCCCAGGCCTTCCTTTTATAAGCCCCTTCCTCCTAGTTTCCCACCCTGCCTGCCTCCCCCATAGCAGCTTTCTTCTTCTCTGTTTTATCCTCACAACAACCAGCTGGCCTGAGGTCACCCAGTAGCAAAACTGTTGTGGTTACCACTGAGTGCATTTATTTCCTAAAGATGAAGACACTGCTTCTAACATGGGGAGAGGTGAACCCCTCCAGATATGTCCCTCCCCCCAGCTTTTTCTGCAAACCTCAGTTTTTTTCTCAGATTTATAGAAAGATATCCATGATTTAAGTATCTACATGTGTGATAATTAGAAATGTTGATACCGTTCTGCAGAAGTAAAGAAAAACTGTAGGGCAGAGTTCAAATTCATCTTTTAAACCCAAATTTCTAGCCATTACTACTGGCACTGATATGCTCAGATCGTTATAGCTTCAAAGATTTCAACAATTTCTGCTGAAACCTCAGAAAGCAGAGATGAAGGCTCCATCATCCAAGGAGTGGCAAACCACAATTAAGTACACCTCCAAATCAACCACTCTACAATCAGTTCTCCAAATTACACTTGCTCACATAATTTTGAATCACTTTTGCACAAAGTATGAAGTTCTGGAAATTCGGTGCCAAGTTCGGATTGCTCTGGTGCAGACTAGTTTAGCAGAATCCAGGTATGGCCAAAACAGCTTGGACCTCCCGCATTTCTGGCCCCCTCCATTTACCACCCTAAAAACCAATGAAACGAAATAACCCCTGTTTGAACCCGCATCCAAGCAAGACCAGAGAAATGTGCTTGCAAAAGCCTCTTGGCCTCTATTGCAGAGAGGTCCTTCCTTCCCAGGTTTCATGCGCTTGGAGCAGAATGCCATTCATAAGTAAAGATTGGCTGCCTCCCTTCAGCCAATTTCCTCTGCCAGGAAAATAAAGCTCTCTCAGTGACAAAACATTCCCAGACTACCACCTTTGCTGCTTGGCGGAGCGGTTGCTAATTTTAGATTTTCGGAGGGGGGGAAGGGAAGAATGCGAAGGACCGTTAGCCAAAGGGAGATATTTGCAGCTCCTGCCTCCACACCCCATTTCAAAGGAAAACTTAAGTCCTGATCCCAATAAGGGCAGAGGAGCAATGAAAGGGGGGCATTAAATTCAACTTTGGAAGGATCATTTGGGTTGTGGCCCTGAGAGCTTAACTTTAGGGGCAGGAGAGAGACAAGTTATGCAGCCTGATCCTTCCTGCAAGATCTACAAACCAGGCTAGGAGGACTCACGTCCAGTGTGGGAAGAGAAGAAGAAGAAACTGGAAAGGAAAAGACTTAAGTTGGTCTGCAGAAAGGGTTTATGGGTTTCTATCCATGGGTAACGGAGGGGGGGGGAGTGAAATTCAAAAGACCACTTTGACTACTACGTTTGTGTGCATGTTTTCTTTTAGTTCCTTCGCCAAGCACCCAAACTCAGAAAACTTCTATTGGCATACACAATCACAACTCAAGGAAACAAAATGTGTTAGGCAAGATTAAGGTCCTGCACTAGCAAACATAAGTAATTTATTTCGAGCATGCTTCCAAGGGCATTGGCTACCCTGGCAAATTTAATGGGATCCTTTTCTGAAAGTATTAATTTGATGACAATAAAACAGATATACCCTGGGACAGCTTGCAAAAGAACCATCTGCTGGGATGCAATTAACAGATGCATGAAATCCTTATCAAAATGTAGGGGGGGGGAACAAATCAGAAATAATACAGATGACTACAAAAGTTAACAACAAGCTAGCTGTCAAGATGCTTGCTCAGTGCTGGTTTTGTCTACTAGTACGTAACCGTGTTCATCTTTCTTGTTTTAGCTGCACTACAACTGTTAACCTGCAGTGAAAAGCCTCTTTCGGGAACAACTTATGCCCTCTAGAAGAGGCAAATTTCCACCGTCACAGGACAGCTGAAGGCGGACTCACAGCACTCCGGGGGAAAATGCCTGCCATCCATGCTTTACTCCATTCAGTCATTTGTCACCCACAATTTCATGCACATGGAAGCAAGAAGATTCATGTCTTCCCTACTGCAAGAAGCCAAATGGAAAAGTGATCAAGCACGTGCATTGTCCGGCACCTATTACGGACTTCGAAGAGCACGGAGACAACAAAACAAACCCATACCTTAAGCAACACAACGTCAACGGCCCGGTCCACCTTGGAAATGTCACACAGGCTATACCGTCGCTTGTGCCGTTCGTACATGCTGCCCGAGATATAAGCCGATGTGGAATGAAGCCAGTCATTAACGCCAGGGTCATTAACGCCAGGGTTGGTGAAGCAAGGACCAAAAAGAAAGGAGAGGTCTAGGAAGCTGTGTTCACAGCAGATCCAGCACTCTCTGAATCAGATCGCTCCAGCCAGCTCTCAACAGGAAGCAGGAAAAAAAAAATCTCACAACTGTGACTGCTTGATTTAGAAAAAAAGTCGTCTTGGAACACAGAGCTGCTTGTATGGAAGAGTTGCATGCGGCTCCCAGGATGGATACGCAGAAAGGGGAGGATTGGCAAGGCAGCGGGACATTTTTTCCACCTTAAAAAAAAAAATGGGAGGAGGGGGGGGAGCTATGCTGAATCTTTTCACTTTCTGCCACTACCCAAAAAGTTTCTCTGTCGGTTTCTTAAAGGGCAGAAGCAGCTTCACATCCAGGAAAGAAGGGGGTGTGAGATCGGGGGGGGGGGGGGAGGGGGAATGTGGAATGAACAAAAGCCAGATGTGTAAAACAGGAACTTTTATAACAACCCCCAGCTGAAGGGGGGGGGACACTAAAAAGGAAAGAAAAATGAGCGATCTAGGCTAGACTAAACGTCTTATGGGTCCAATTCCAAAGTCGTGGAACGGCAAAACTCAAAGAAACTGTTGCTTCAGGCTGAATTGAGATGGGGGAAGACGACCAAGGTTTTAAAGCATTAGATTCCTACACAAAATAAGCTACTTCTTCCTCTTCGGTGTTCTTTGCAGCCATGGCCATTTAGCATTGAATCCTGCTTGCAAGGATGTCCAAGATTCAAATGACAGCTGAAGGTTGCTTGGGGTTGGGGGACAGTTAAAACCTTCCCAGCTAAGTCACTGGGTGCTCATGGACTGCCATGGTGGGAACTGTGACTCAACTATCTGGAGAGTGACGGAGTGAAGGGACGTTTGCAAGCCTCACCCACCACCAACCTCCCACGCAGAGGGGGAGAGGGGATTGAGAAAATCCCACATGCAAGGAGAGAGGGCCTGAAGCCTCCAGGACTTTCCTACTCAGGTCACCACTGCTGCCCAATTTAGAAAGGGAAACTCTTTTAAGGCTGAGTTTCCCAACTCACAAACAGGAAGAGAGAACGGTGATTCCAAAAAAACGAAGGAAAACAAAGAGCTCGGCACAGAAAGGGAAGCGAGCCACGTTAATAAAAAAAGGAAGACATGGATTCTCCTCTGGGGCTGAACTATGCCAAAGGGGGCTTAAAAGAGCCTTTCTCCACCCCTCTCAATGGCTTATTCACATCAGCCTAGCCCAGAATACAGGTTGCCATACCGTTTCCTGTTTTCCAAACCTGAGTCTTAAAAAAGTCCCCTTTAATTTCCACCTTGCCCCTCCCAAGACCACATGGTGGAGGGAGGAACTCTTTCTGCAGTTTTTCGTTTTTAAACCTCTATGCTCAGGAGGAAAAGAAAAGGACATGTGCAGGGGAGGGAAGATGTAAATAAAAAGTAGAGACAGGGCCAATTAATGAGGCCTTGTTATTGTTCAGTTGCAGGAAAAAACACATTCTGGCGTTGTGTCTCCAGTATACAACGTTGGAAAAGCAAGTATTCAACAAGACCAGGTTAAGTTCCAGCTCCAGCTGCCACCTCTGGGTTGGGAAATCCCCGGGGAGGTTGGGGGTAGAGCCAGGAGAGGGCAAGATTTGGGGCAAGGAAGGACCTCAGGGGAGTACAATTCTATGGAGTCCACTCTCATCACAGTCATTTCCTCCAGGGGAACGAATCTCTTTAGAAGAAGAAGAAAAAGAAGAGTTGGTTCTTATATGCCGCTTTTCCCTACCTGAAGGAGGCTCAAAGTGGCTTACAGTCGCCTTCCCATTCCTCTCCCCACAACAGACACCCTGTGGGGTGGGTGAGGCTGAGAGAGCCCTGATATCACTGCTCGGTCAGAACAGTTTTATCAGTGCTGTGGCGAGCCCAAGGTCACCCGGCTGGCTGCATGTGGGGGAGTGCAGAATTGAACCCGGCATGCCAGATTAGAAGTCTGCACTCCTAACCACTACACCAAACTGGCTCTCCACAGTCCACAGATGAGCGATAACTGCAGGGTATCTCCAGGCCCCGCCTGGGGACTGGCACCTCTAGCTCTGCCTAGCCAAATCCTGCCAGATCTTGGATGGTAACCAGGGCTGGCCCTGATTAGTACTTGGATGGGCAACCTCTAAGGAAAACCTCTGAACATCTCTTGCCTTGAAAAGCCCATGAAGGGGGGCCGCCATAAGTGGGCTTCAATTTGATAGCACTTCCCACCCCAACAGGATCTTAAGGTTAAGGAGAGAAGTCATGTCTTGAACAGGAGGTTGTTCACCTCCCATGGTCGATGGTCCAGTGGGCTCCTCCCATAATTCTACAGGCAAGCTTTAAAGTAATATATAACCCACCACCTTAGTCAGCCCCAAGCTGGAAACGCCTTAAATGTAGGCATAAGATGACTCTTTTTATTTATGATTTATCGACCACTTCTGAGCCAAGTCGGCTCGTGGCGGTTTAAAACCCCAATAAAACGTAGGTAAAATTACAATTATGCATCTGAATCTATGAAGGGTCAAGGGGGTGGCAGGTTAGAGTGGAGGAGCGGTAGGGTTGTGAGTGTCCTGCATTGTGTGGGGGGTTGGACTAGATGACCCAGGAGGCCCCTTCCAACTCTATGATTCTAGGCTTTTATCTCCTGGCAGTGTGACCCATTCTGCTCCCTCCTAACTCACCAGTCCAGCACAGGTCAACAGAGCCTGCCCCCTTCACCCACCCAGATGGCCGCAGGGTAGGGGGACCTCTTGCCCTAAGTGCTCCAGGCCTCTTGGAGGTGGGAAATGGATACATAAGGGACGTCATGAACGCTAGCCAATATGCGAGCCTTTTGCAACACAGGATGGCCAACACGCAATGCAACAGGACCAGCATGATAAAGCCATAAGACCATGCAAACTCCCTGTCCCAAAGACCAGCTATAAATAATATAGAAGATGGATTATTCAGGGCTGCAGAAGGAAGAGACAGCAATGTCAAAATTGTGCACCTAGCTGGCGACACAACTTTAGAAGTCCACCCCGCAGGGATTGTGAAAGAGGTGAGAAGATAAAAGAGCTCAGAGGCATCTTACCAAGGCCAGCGAATGAGGCAGGTGCAGACATGATCTCATTAAAGTTTCCTTTAAGATAAGGAAAGGGGTTGAAAGGCAAGATGGCATCTCAGGCGGCTGAGTAATATGCAGCCGCAAGACCAGTGCTGGCACGCAGGATCGCCACTGTGCGTTTATTGGCCATTTCCCATGGCACAACTGAAATTTAACATCTGACCCACCGTCCCTCTGAAGGGGCTCAGGCAGGGGCCACATCTGATACAGTAAGCCCCGCAAAACCTAGATGCTCCAGACGTGGCCCAGTTAGCAGGGCTACAGCCGATAGTTAAACTGAGCAGACAGAATTAATTGGAACCCCGCTGATGCCCTCTCAGAGGCCTTTGCTGGAAACAAAGCAGAAGGCCTCACATTAGCCTAGATCCAGATTCAACCCGCAATTCCCATCGGTTCCCCCCCGCCCTTCCTGCTGTAAACCTCCCTGAATGTATTCCTTGGGACCTTCTAGCCCCCACGAGCAACATGAAGAGGTATCAGTAGGATGCTTGGGTCGGGGGCAAGAAAGATCCATCTGCCAGTGGAAAATTAAGTCTGGAACCTGTTGGTAGCAGCTCTTGGCTGGATAAAGACCTATAAAGACTACCGGGTTGGGGGGAAGAAAAGACAGTGGCCATCTGATGACCAACCATGCTTTACACGATAGCTCCAGTCATACGGAAGTCTGTAAGATACAGAAATATAATCGTTTGGGCATTCTATTGCAAGTCGAAGGTGGACCATGCCAAACTTGAAAAGGTGAGTAAGGTGGAAGGCAAAGGGTGCAAAGGGTCCACCAATGAATGCCAAGCTGGTTCCCCCAATCTCTCGGAAACTAAGAGCATGCAACCAGACAGTTCTCTCGCACCTTTGGGTAATTTTGTTCAGCATTTCTGGAAAAGAGCATTCCGTTCAAGTTCACAGACCAGGCTATCACCAAATTAATCTGAGGCCTTCCGCAGGAGCACTCAGCTTTCCAACCTAAGTGGGTCCTAAGGACCACCATCTCCCCATGATGTCAGAGCATCCCCATGACCAGATTTCTCAAGCAGTGGTCTCTCTCTTGACCTGACTGCCCTAGGGCTCAGACTCATGGCACTGATGTGGCGTAACTGGAAGGTTTCTATGACCACAGAGGAAAGATAACAGTAGGATCAATAGATTTCTTAGGATCAACCCTTACGTGATGTCAGGAATGACTCAGCATCCATTTCCTCCCGAGATGCATCAAGGGAGCTTCTAGTCACCTTGGTGCATGGGGACCATGCAACCAGGGAACTTTCAAACCAGGCATTTTAACAACGTCTGAGTGACTAAGCATCAGTGCTGCTTGCAACAATTATTAGGGATATTCTGCTGCTCAGATATAATCTCCGGCTGGCCACCTCCACTAGGAAGGAGAGCATGCAACCTGAGAGCTCTCTCACACTGCTTCAGAACATCTCCGCAAAACGAAAAATGAGGGGGGTGTTGTGAAAGTGGAGTCTTTGCTGAGCCCAGCTGCTGGGTCTGGCCCCACAGATTTCTCACTTTTTACTCCACACAAGCACAAAAATCTGTTGGTTCCTCTAAGGCTAGTTCTGAACCAGAAGAGAGAAGAGACAGCGAAACCACCCAGTGCAATAGAATCCAGAATGACTTGAGGCTTTGCCTTGGGCTATAAAAGATTAGTCAAAAGCCTAAGTATGGGGGGAGTCGATGACCGATACTTCACATTCCACCCTCTCCAGAGCTGTGGGCAATTCCCACCTTTAGTGTAATGACAGTGATCCTCCAACATTGCTCAATGTCACTGAATCAGAAGGCCAGGTCTGGAAGTGTTAACCAGCGTTCACCGAGATGCTTCTCCTTTCCATATGAGATCATGTCTTGCAAATGACCCAACTGGGGAAGAGGGTCCTAAAACTGCAGTGTCACCAAGTGAATTCCTGCATGCACCCACCTCGGTCTATATCCGATGCATCTCGTAAAAGGACTTCCAATTCCTCAGTACCGTCAGTGCAAAAGGCCGGGGAAACCCAGAACCCTACAAAATGCCCCATTTGCAAGTGAAGGTCTCTATCACTTGCCACTGGAAAGAACTGGGACAACTTTGAACAGCATGGCTGAACATGCCATGGGATGCAGAGGGCTGTTTCAAGCAGCATCAGACTTTTTTCACTACCTTTTCGTTTGAATTTTGTTATTTTATGTAGATAATTTATTGTCACCTGCTTTTCACTCTGGGAAGGTCACAATCAGCCTACAACTTGCTTATTTCTTATGTTTCTATGCTGCCCTCCCTTGTGGCTCAGGGTGGTTTACACACAACCTAGGGATACTGCAGCAAAATTCATAACATCAGGTAAACAATCACAACAGTGGATTCCATAACTGAAGACAACGAGTGAGCCCTGCACAGGTTGGCTAGTTTGGGGTTCTGATTGCGGGGAGGGGTTTTCTGGGGGCCCAAGCAGATGTTGTTGCATCGGTCGGCCTCAACCAAATGCCTGGCGGAAGAGCTCCCTCTTGCAGGCCCTGCGGAACTGTAGGAAGTCAGGCAGGGCCCGGATCTCTCCGTGGAGCTTGTTCCACCAGGCGGACGTCCACTTCAGTGTGTTCTAGTCATCAAGTGTGTTGGTCTAGGGCCGGGTTGCCCACCGTGATGTCCACCAAGTGCTTCTGAGCTTTTGGCTGACTATCTGAGATTTGATTGGCTCTGCAGATTTTTAAAAATGCTGCTTTGACCAACACAGCACGAAAAGGAGGAGGAGGAGGAGGAGAACAATTACCATTTTTATTATTATTGCAATTTTTAAAAAAATATCTTGCCCTTCCCTGGCTGGCTCAGGGTGGGTAACATCAAAAACATTCAATTACAATTCATTTATTTATTTCCTGGCCCCCGGAATCCAAAACAATATCTTGGCAGATCTACACAGTGTAACTGAAGTTAAGCTTAGGCGATCCACTTCTGCCAACCGCAGCAGCCATTTTGCGGCAGCCATTTTGCTGTTGCGCCCACGGTGTTGTGTCACGGTTCCAGAGGTGCCCACAGGCTCAGAAAGACTGGGGACCCCGGAATTGTTCACATAGCTACTCATGCCAAGGAAGCTCTCTGGGCGACCTTAGATCAATGGTCTAAGCCATAACCTACCTTGCATGGTTGTTTTGAGGAGAATGCCAGATGCTTTGGGTCCCCATTAGGGGGAAAGACAGGGTACAAATGAATCAAATAAATAAAGCTCCCCTCACCTCCAGTTTATCCTCCCAGATTCCACTTTGTGAGGTAGGTTAGAGCGCCAGTTTGGTGTAGTGGTTAGGAGTGCGGACTTCTAATCTGGCATGCGCTCCCCCACATGCAACCAGCTGGGTGAACTTGGGCTCGCCACGGCACTGATAAAACTGTTCTGACCGGGCAGTGATATCAGGGATCTCTCAGCCTCACCCACCTCACAGAGTGTCTGTTGTGGGGAGAGGAATGGGAAGGCGACTGTAAGCCGCTTTGAGCCTCCTTCGGGTAGGGAAAAGTGGCATATAAGAACCAACTCTTCTTCTTCTTCTTAAACCTAAGGTTGGATGGAGAATTTCTAGCCAGCTGTGGATTCAAACCTGGGTTCTCAAATCCTAGTCTGATTGTTTAACAACTATGCCACATGGGCTCTTTGTATGTATGTGGATTCAAGGAGCCACAAGGATTTTGTGATGTGTGGATTATATTAAAGCAAGCTGTCGGCAAGCGGAAAGCTGAGGAGATTTAGTTATGGCTGGAAAAGCAACAAATGTTAGACATCTTTCAAGCAAGCAAACAAGCACACACACACATAACCTACTCTTCCGGAAGGTAGGGTGTGCTTTCGTGCGGGATTCTCTACTGCTGTTGTTATCAATGCCACTTTTGGGAAAGATCCTAAAGAGAGAGCCGGGCATCTTGTGAAAACGAAAGAACACAGGATCAAACTGAGGAGAGACCATCTGGCCAGTGAATATCTGAACCACAGCTAAAGTAGGGGGAAATACATCAATCAGCTGACCTACAAACCTGCACCAAAGACAGGTGGGTCTTAGGAAGGAAGCCCAAATATTTTTAATTAAACGGAAGTACTAAATCCTTCAAAGTCTTCATATTAACATTCAACACTCTGCCACTGTATCACGTACTTGTACTTTTTAACTTATGGCTCAAAATGCTTCTATAAATTTAAATGAGTAGCCGTGTTGGTCTGAAGTAGCACAACAAAACTAGAGTCCAATGGCACCTTTAAGACCAACAAAGATTTATTCAAGGTGGGAGCGTTCGAGTGCATGCACAGAATGCATACACAGAGCTTAAAGGTCTTAAAAGTGCCATCGGACACTAGTGCTATATATTTATAGTGCTATAAATTTGAAGTAGTCCTTTCGAGTTTGCTGCTACCTCCCCAATAAAAAATTCCTTTTTATCACTGGGCAACCAAGAGACTTCATCCCAGTCTGACGAACCAACCACCAAGGAACTGTTTGGGATACTGGGGGCCTAAAAATACTTGGGAAATCTGGATAGTTGGTGTGTGTGTGTTTCCAGCAACCCATTCACAGCGCAGAGATCTCAATGTGATATCGTGGCTAGAATACAAAAGATTGGACTCTGAATGACTCATGTTCAAATTCCCATCCTGACATGAAACTTATGGGCCACTAACACTCTCTCAGCATAACCTACCTCACATGTTGTGATGACATGGGGGAAGAGGAGGGTGATGTACATTGCCTTGAACTCTCCGGAGAAAGGGTAGGGGGAAATACTGAGTATTCATGGGATAATGCCTCATGCTTTCCACCTCAGATGAGCTTTCTAGGCCCACAGAAGAATTTGCTGAACACCAAGAAGTTCTTCATTTGCTGCCTCAAGCCATAACCAGGGACATCCTTCCACAGGCACAAGGAGAAAGCCAGCCTTTTGCACAGATTGTGCTTTCCTTGCTTTTAAGACCATCTGCTTCTGTTTCTCCAAGGCCCTGGCCGATTATGGTAACCAACAGCAGTTCCTTCCACTCCTCATTCTGGGATTTGGCTGGCCTCAGATTTTATGCTGTAAACAGCTGCGGTAAGAACTAGGCACTCGCTGGGAAAGAGACGGTTGCATTCTTCCCTTGCATTCGGATGAAATCTCCCCTCCAGTCGCCCACCGCTTGCCGTTCTCAAATTTCAGACACAATCCAGACTCTTTACAGTTGCACACGGAGGAAAGAGAAGCGAGGACGTTAACATGTGCGTGCTCAAAAAGCGAGGGCGAGGGGCTGTCGTGTTTGGCATGCAGGTATTTATATTTCACTTAACTCGGTACAGATCGCTGCCTTGAACAGGCACAAAGCCGCACAACAAGCAAACAGATGGGCGGCAGCAAGGCCAAAACCCTCAGCTGGGGCATGCTGGCATAGCATGAATCGGCAGCTAGTATGCCACATGGGGGGAGAGAACCCACTAAAATAAGTTCTCAGTGGAAGAGTTGGCTTTTATACCCCGCTTTTCACTACCCAAAGGGGTCTCAAATCGCCTTCCCTTCCTTTCCCCACAACAGACACCCTGTGAGGTAGGTGAGGTCGAGAGAGAACAGCTCTAACAGGACTGTGATTAGGCCAAGATCACCCCAGCTGGTTGCATATCGAGGAGTGGGAAATCAAACCAGCTCTCTAGATCAGTGGTCCCCAACCTGCGGGCCGCGGCCCGGTGCCGGGCCGCAAAGGCCATGACACCGGGCCGCGGCTCCCTCTCCCCGCCCCGCCCCCGCAGTAAAAAACTTCCCAGGCCGCAAGCTTGCGGCCCGGGAAGCTTCTTACTGCGGGAGGCGGGGAGAGGGAATCAGGGCCGTGCCGCGCCTGTGCGGGCCACGCCCGCTCGGCCCGATCCGCGGGCGCGGCCCATGGGCGCGGCCCGATCCGCGGGCGTGGCCCGCACGGGCGCGGTCCGCGGGGGCGCGGCCCGATGCCCTGCCGGTCCCCAGCCTCGGAAAGGTTGGGGACCACTGCTCTAGATTATATCCCACCACTCTTAACCATGACACCAAGCTGTAACCAAAGCAAACAACCCAAAACAACAACAAAAAGGGGTACATGCTCTGTCTCCCTGCATGATTTCTCACTCTGGCTTTGCCACTCTTGAGTTCCCATATGTGTATTTCTGCTGCACTCATGCATAAGACATGATCCAAACTCTGAATGACCCCCCTTCAGATGAAGCTGCCTGTTGCAACTCTTCATGAGTCACTCCCATTTACCCATCTCTTTCTAGCCTAGAGAAACACCCAGATCAGTGACTCATGCAGAAACACAATAACAGAAATAAACCTTTTCAGAAGGAAGGGGGAAGTGCACATCAGCAAAGTGCTCCTGAGGACAGCCTGGGAGCTCCAAACAGGCTGGAAACGGCTAGTTGAAAGTGGACTCCAGGCCTCATTTATCACAGCGCCTCCCAGTTTGCTACAGGACCCAATTTCTATAGCAGAGGTCTCAACCCATGAGGCAGGGCCCTCAAGTGGGTCATAAGATCCTAAAACAAAACCCTTTTTTGTGCAGATTTCTGGGACAATCAGCTGCCAGCCGACGTGCACAGGCAGCACAGATGCTATCCCTCCTGCCTGTGTCTACAAGAGTAGGAATATGGCCAGGCAGGTCACTCATGGATGGAGAAGACGCTTCCCTGGTCTGCTCCTCATTACCGTATGCCTCCTTGAAACTGGCTGGTGTTTCCTGTGGCCGCCTCTTCCAACCTGCCTCTTTGGGTCCATGCCTCAGCACCAGGAGGAGATGCCACTGCTTCTGACACATGAGCTTAAACCGCCATAGGCCCCATTGCCCAGCGGATTCTGGGTCTTCAAAGGCTGGAAACCACAGCTCCCTTATGTGACTGACCCCTGGCCACCCATGGCACAGTAAGGATTGAGACATGGGTCCCCCAGGTCCCAGGACAACACTGTAACCCCTACACACTGGCACCAGGTTGGCTTTAAGACCAGCAAAGTTTTATTCAAGGTATATGCTTCCATGCACACTTTCTATGTTATTTAAGTCATTTTTCTTCCAGCATTGACAAGATGATTAAAACTGTTTTTAGCCCATCTGGATTGTTTCTGTATACTATGTTTGGCTTAATTATTGTCTTCGTGTCCCATCTTGGGAACTTGTGGTAGAGAGGTGGTGCGGAAATCTCTTGAATGAACACTTTATTTGGTTGCTTCATCTATGCCATGCCTTTCCCCACAACAGAGATCCAAAACAGCTCACGTCATTCTGCTCTCCTCTGTCTTATCCTTACAACACCCCTGTGAGGTAGACTGTGCTAAGTGTGTGGGACTAGCCCAAGATCCATGGCAGAGCCGGGATTCGAATACAGACTCTCCCCCTGAATTCAAATAAAATAGACACGTGCCTTTGGGAAACCCAGGTCTAAAAAGAACAAAGTTCATAAGTAGGACCCAAAACAGAGAGAGAAGAAAAACTGCAGCTTGGGCCTTCTGGCCGCCGTTAGAGAGACAGCTCTAATCCACGTTATTAAAAACATCTGGAAATCCCACAGAACACTGTACTTTTCAGAGGTCTCTCCCCCCCCCAAAGTTAACCTGTCATTTCATGTCTAATGCTGCAGTTTAAAAGAGGGCAAAAGACCCCCTTTTTCCAGCTGAAATTGTGCAGAAGGTGGCCCTCCACACTCTTCTATTTGCTGACCTTTCTGTGGATGAGGAAATGATGGTCACACCAAAAAAAAAAGATTGTAAAAATATATATGACAGAGAACCTCTTTGATATCTGTTCCACATTACGCTTGCCCTGTTGTTATGAAACCCTGAAGGATGATGCAATCTGCAGAAATACGGCTGCAAATTAATACTCTGTGCTGGGCTGCTCTTGAGAGGAACGGACAAAATTAAAGGAAGAAAAAGGCGGGGGAGCGGGGAAATTCTTATCCAGCATTAGTGCGAAAATCTTCAGCATGTTCACAATTACTTCGCACATCACATATCCCCATTATGGTCATCGGGCAGAAGGGCCGGGGACAGGGATGTGGTGGCTTTGGGGGTGGACGCCTGATGACATCACTTCCACGGAAAACCCAGTGGTGATGATGGTAGCTCTAGGAGTGACTGGAAACTCTGTGGTAAAACCATAGCCTTCCTGGAGATTCCTAGAGTTCCACTGAAAATGTGTTTCCTCTACAGTCATACAGGAAGGCCACAAATATTGATTCTGCTGAGAAGCCAGCTGTCATCTGTGGTAGTCACTGCTCCCTCTGTGGACCAAGGAGAGCGGCCATCCCTTGTTTGCTCCAAGGTATTCTCCTGTCTTGCATGATGGTCAGTGGTTTGTTGGATTGGGAGATCCAGCTTTGGATCCCTACTCCACCACGAAAGCTAACTAGATGAACTTTGGAGGGGTCGTGGGTCAGTGACAGAACATCTGTTTTGCACGCAGAAGGTTCCAGGTCCCCTCCTTAGCATCCATCATAAACGGAATACTTAAGGATCTACAAAACTGTTTTCAGTGAGAGAGTACAGACCTTTGGAAGCTAATGGTCTACTCAGTGTAAGACCACCTCTCTCAGCAGAGCCTGCCTCACAGGGATGTTGTTGGAAAGGTAAAATAGAGGATGTTGTAAGCTGCCTTAGGGTCCCCAGTGGGGAGAAAAAGAGGATTATGTGAATTCATTAGAAATAAAGCATTAAAGTATGAACAGTAAAGGCAGGAAATGCCAGGCAGTTGTTTAGGGGACCCCAATCTGCCAGCATCTTTCTTAGCAACAGGAGGGTTTTTTGGCCAGCAAGATTTCTGATATTCAAAACTACTTCCAGCAGCAGCTGATGCCACAGCACAGGGATCTTCTGCACAGGCCAGAAATGTCGAAGGATCAGGCATAGCCTCACTCCTTGACACGCTGCAGCGTACTCCACGAGAACCTTTTTCTTCCAACTGAAGGGGCCCACAGCCTCTTACAAATCTGGGAAACCAGGTTTGTTTTTAACTTTAAACCGTCCCCTCAGCTACAAGGTGTTCTTAAGGTAGCTAGTGCAAAGGCATCAGGTTTGTTGCCCAGAGGTAAGTTTTGCAGCTTCTGAAGCCCACAGACATCTTTGTCGGTAATTTGTTTAATTGAGGCTATCCCCACCGAACATGCATAAGGGAGACTTTAAACTACCTCTGCATCCAAAATGCATTTGCTTCCAGCACCGAAGTGATTTTTGTTTGAAAAAGACATAAGCCATGTTAATGCAGGCCCTTATCTGGAACTAAACTAAAGTCCACTGAAAGGGATTAAGTGCCCAAAAAGAGCTCGCCTGATCAAGGGGCTGGAAGATATTTTGGTTTCTTCAGGCAGAAGTTTGGTACAGGGAAGGAGATACAACTTCCATTAAAAAAGGATATTTTTAATTGTGGAGGAGCTTGGAAGGAGAATAGCTGCTTGTGTGTGAAATAGAAAGGCAAGTGCCTGTGAAATTTTGAGTAAAAACAAAGATCACCCAAGCTGGTTTATGAGAAATCTGTATTTAGAGAAATCTGCTTTGAGAAATACTTTCCCAGCAGATACGCCGAAACAATAACACACCAATTCCATGAAAATGGTAGTAATGGCTCATATTTTAGGGCAGCAATGCCCTCAGCCTTGAGGTAGACTTGTAACCAAGCTGGTACCTGGGTTTTGACCACTGCGTGACACAGAGTGTTCGACTGGATGGGCCACACGTCTGATTCAACATGGATTCTCTTATGTCTGGCCAGTGCTGCTCTGTATGCCTGGTGCTTATGTTCGTATTATGTCTGGAGCAGTGTTCATCTGTATTCCTGGTGCTTGGGGGTAACATGGGAGAGCTCCTAGAGTTCTGGTCCTGCTAATGGACCTTCTGATGGCACCGGGGTTTGGGCCACCGTGTGATACAGAGCGTTGGACTAGATGGGCCACTGGCCTGATCCAACATGGCTTCTCATGTTCTCCATAAATGTGTCCAATCCACCAAGCCAAAATGGGTTGTGCCACTATCCTACCTAGTTATGTCTTTGTCCTGCCTCTCTTCCCAAACCAGAAAAGCCTTCCCCTAGCTAAAACATTCAACAAAGCAGGTGCCACCCCTGAGAAGGCCCGGGAGCCCTCTGCAGAATTTCATATCTGAAGTACAGCTTCGATCAAAAATGACAAAGGTGTTTATTCTGGAAACCTGGCTGTTAAGTTGTTTAAGGCTCTGAAAATCAAATGGAACTACCTGGAGACTTAATACAAAGATACAGAAAATTTTCCTTAGAGAGTGAAACGCTGCATTGCTTTGTCAAGACTGCAGCAAGAAAGGCTGAGGGTAATCTGCAAAAGTAGATTCCAGTGAAATCAATGATTTGCAGATTTAACAAGGATCACAGGAGATTATTCTGCAAATCCTTCTGGTTTAGGGATACTTAATTAATCCACTTGGCAACTCCCTCCTGACGTATACCACTGCAGCAACCCTATTATTCCATATTACTCTGTTGTTACTGAAATCAGCGAAAAAAATTGCAAAGTTCTGCTTAAAAACATTAACAAATCCCATATGCAGACAGTATTCCTTGATTTTGTAAGCGGATCAAGTTTTGTTAAAGAAACTTATTTAAGGCAGATGCTCAAGGGGGAAGGGGGTAATTCCGGCACAACATCTGAGCACAGAAAGAAACTTGTCCCTTAATTTTCTAGCCAAAGAAGAGCACTTTTAAAAATGAAGATGTAGTAAAAAAAAAATTACCTAGCCTTTCCCAGGATTACCCAGGAAAACTGGAAAAGGTTTTCAGCTTCTAATAGTGACAACAGGGTGCCAGCCTCCAGGTCAGCTGCAGTATTAGGGTCAGAAAACTGTTTGGAATTAAATGTTCTGCCAAATTGTTTTGATAGGATATTAAGGCTGCATGTTGAATTAACGGGATGTAACATCAATTTTTGGCTGCTGCCCTACACGAAACAGGAGACCCGCTCTTGCAAGCCCAAGAGTGTATCTATGGCTTTTTGCAGGACCTGCATCTGCTTGGATGAACGTATACCCCACACCATCAAAGTTGCTATATGAGGACTTTATAACACCTAGGGGTGACGAACTTGTAAAAAAACACACCAATTGGAAAAGAAAAATCGGTGGCAGTCATTGACTGTCAGCAATTTGTGCATCGTGTAAGATTATTGGCATTAAATTTTGGGCACAATGGCCCCTTCCAAAGAATACCTCCTTCAGGCGCTCAGTTTAAAGGTGAGACATAAGCCGTTGTGAGCCAGGAGCCATTGTGAGCTCATGTCCTGATTGGTTAGATTGAGTCACAGAATCATAGAGTTGGAAGGGGCCATACAGGCCGAGTCCAACCCTCTGCTCAACACAGGATCAGCCCAAAGCATCCTAAAGCAAAGACAGAGTCAAGACAGAGTGGAGCTCCCCTATGTTGCAGAAGCCCAAGAGTGCAAGGCCAAATACAGAAAGAGAACAAGAAGGAAGAAGTGACTAAGCACCCCCCAGCGCTGGTGGCACCTGCCTTGATTCATCACTGTGCCCCTGCCAGATGCTCATCTCTAAGAACAGCACCCTGGGTGCAGAAAGGCAAAGGAGCCTCCGGTGGGGCAGAGGCCGGATCGTGCCCAAAACAAGGAGATTACGTATGTACTGAGGAAATGTCTCCTCAGACATGATGAAGCGGCTCACAAGTCAAAACAACAAGACAAGACAATAAAAACAAGCCAGGGCAACAAAAAACATGAAACAAACATAGTGGACAATTATGTTGCCACAAAAAAGGGGAGGAGCAGACCATAAAACGGTGCTACTTGGTTGAGGCCAACTGACTCGACAGCAACTGCTGGCCCCAGAACACCCTCCCCCCCCAAAAAAAATATGCCCACCAAGCACACCATGGGGCAAATTTGCACTGACTAATCTGTGGGGTTGCAGTCAAGATGTCAACAGTTAAGTTATTAGTTATTAATGATGTTATTGCTGTTACCACTGTTTATTATTAATTGATGCAGTTATTGAACCATAAGGTATGTATCTTATGACTGTTACGTTCTCTGTAAACAGCCCTGAGCCGCAAGGGGAGGGTGGCATGTAATATGAATAAATAAATAAAATAATTAAATCAAACCCTGGGTGAATAAAAATCCATGCATTCATTCGATTTTTATGCCACCCCTCATTTGACATCTCAGGGCGGAGTACATAGAAGACAGAGCGTGAAAAATATACTGAACACTAATAAAATTTGTAAACAATTATAAACAACTGAAAGAGGATATAACTGATAGAATAAATGTTACATTGGGTGGCTAAAGAAAATTAAGGTGCCGCAAATGGGAGGGCATTCCAAATATTAACGGTAACGGTATCCCCTGTGCAAGCACCGAGTCATGTCTGACCCTTGGGGTGACGCCCTCCAGCGTTTTCATGGCCGACTCAATATGGGGTGGTTTGCCAGCGCCTTCCCCAGTCATTACAGCTTTACCCCCCAGCAAGCTGGGTACTCATTTTACCGACCTCAGAAGGATGGAAGGCTGAGTCAACCTTGAGCCGGCTGCCGGGATTGAACTCCCAGCCTCATGGGCAGACAGCTTCAGACAGCATTTCTGCTGCCTTACCACCCTGCGCCACAAGAGGCTCTTATATTCCAAATATTAGGTGCTACCTAATATTATTAGGTGGCACCTAATATTTCAATATTATTAGGTGGCAATCTACCTTGCCTCTGGAGGCAGGAGAACAAGCAGAGATTGCATGAAGAGGAGCTTGACTGTGGCTGCAGCTATTACAGTCCTTCGTCTCCATCTTCCTCATAACATCAATGTGAACTTCAGAGTTTCCATTGCTACAAGAAAACAACACTGACAACAATTGACCTTAACAAATGTAGAGTCCCGTGACACCTTTAAGACCAGCCAAGTTTTATTCAAGGCATGAGCTTCCATGTGCACGCATGCTTCCTCAGAGACAACGTCCGCAAATTTAGAATCCAGTAGCACCTTCAATACCAACTGGAGGAAAACTGATTCAGTTGAAACTGGATCCTGTGGACTGCCAAAGAGACAAATAAGAGATAGCATTTGCTATCAGGGGCTCATGGGAATTGTAGTCCATGGACATCTGGAGGACCACAGGTTGACTACCCCTGCTCTAGATAAAACTGAGCCTGAATTCTCCCAAGAAGCTAAAGCTATTTTATCTGAGTCACACAATGACAAGACAAGCGTCCCTGGAAAAGACAATAAGGCAAGGAAATGAGGATGATCCAACATGAGATGGGTTGTCTCCATCACAGAAGCCACAACCTTCAGCTTGCAGGATCTGAGCACGGCTGTCAATGGCAGGATATTCTGGAGGTCCTGAATTCACAGGGTCGCTGTAAGTCGGAAGTGACTTTGCAGCAAATAACACACAGGTCTTGGCAAAGGGGGGAGCCAGGCCTAGAGGATAAGGTATCAGCAGCTGTCTTGACATTTCTGAATATGCTACGGTTGCAGTGGGGCCAGTGCTGGCAAAAGCCCTGCTGCCATGCTTACTTGTGAAGGTGCTGGCACACTGCAGACAAGAGGAGAGGGGAGAGAAGAAGAGGCCAGGGCCAGACACCCTGGGACCAAGCCAAGCCCGAACAGCACTGCCAGCGCCTCAGACGGCTGACAGCTCAGGTGGTGACAGTGGGCCGAAGCACATCCGCCCCCCTCCCCCGTGCTGCCAGTCGCCAGGGTCGTGAGTGGCTGGCACCTCTGAGCTTCACCCAGAAGCCGTTTATGCTAGTAGCACAGGGGCCCTGCGGTGCTGTCCGGTTAGGGGGCTTCACGCTGTGATTGTTAGGGGGACTCCGTATTTCTGTGGCTGGTGGACTGCAAGAATGAAAAGAAGTCACCCATTGCTTCCAAAGTCCCAGCTCTCCCTGGGCAGGGTGTCACAAAGTCCTCATTAAAAACCCCATTAGAAGGACATACTGGTGCAATATATTTTTAAAAAATACACAGCGAACAGGTGAAATAACACAAGCCCCGCACCCAAGATTAATATCCACTATCGGGGAGGAGAGGGGGCTTAGCTGGCAACGCCCAGGTGCTAACACCAGCCCTGGGTGGGTGGGGCGTGATTGATCCCCCCCCCCAAATGGCCAAGGTTGGGAAGGGGAGGGGGCTCGGGTGGCCATATACAAAGCTGTACTTCCCAACCACATTCTGCACGGTTGTACTTCCCAACCATATTTGCCCCTTCTGGGTTTCACGGAAACCTGGTTGAGAAAACATGCTCTAGTCGCCACCCCAGAGGTGGCCAAACTGTGGCTCTCCAGATGTCCATGACCTGCAGCATGTGCTGGCAGGGGCTCATGGGAATTGCAGTCCACGGACATCTGGAGAGCCACAGTTTGGCCACCCCTGCACGACACTAATTTAGCTCTCAACTAAATGGAGACTTCAGCTCCATCGGACAGCCATTGTCCAATACACAGAGTTGTCGTTTTAATGTTCATTTTTCCATGCATTGATGAGGTTAAGGACTGAGAACTGCAAAACCTGAGATACCCCAGAGAAAAGCCAGGGATTTCATTGGGAACTGTGCTAGTCATTTTGGAATGCCTGGCTGGAGCATGCATGCATGCATGCATTCATTCATTCATTCACAGGGCACCGGGCTATGCAGTTTCATGCAGGAGACAAAATGAGGTGGGGAAATAGTCACCAAAGGGGGTAGATTCTGTGTTTCCATCAGAAATTTCCCAAGCTGGGAAAATAGAGAAAGGTCACCCAAGTGCATATAATCCATTGCTCTCTCAATGTCCCCATCCCAAAGAGGATGCTTGTGGGTGTGAGAAAGGCTAAGCGATGACTGAATTATTCAAGGGACTGTAAAGTCATCCCTTCCTGGAATATATGGATTTTCTGCACGAAGCAAAAGAGGGACAGCAGCAAGAAGAATGGCCTTTCTTCTCTTACAATGAGTTTCTGCTTCAGTGCCTTGAGAATGGCGGGTGGGGGCAACATACATGCTGCAAGCCAGATATGTTCCACTGAGATCGCCAGCATGCCCCCAGAGCCAGCAGGGTGCAGAGATCAGAGTGGTTAACTAGGATCTAGGAGACTCAGGTTTGAATCCCTACTCTGTCGTGAAAGCTCACGGGATAGCCTGAGGGGCCAGTAAGATGCTGACCTTTTCCGCACCAGCAATTTGCCCCGACTCACCACTCGTTCGGTGGCAGGACAGCGCAAATTCCCAGTTCTGCATGACGTCAGTGCCAGCCTGATGACAGCCCAGATCTGACCCAACTCAGGCTCTCATTTGCCCTGCAGCAGGATATATCTGCATTCCCTTTTTTGCCCCATGTTGCACCAGAGCTGTCCAGAAGGAAACAGCTGTACCGTCCTGGCCCTGCTCCTCCTCACCCTCGCCTGGGTACGGAGTCAAGGGACAAAAAATTCCCCTGGTGGCTCACCCGGGGCATTTATGGTTTAAGAACATGGTATTGTGTTGGTAGGCAATACATAGAATCATAGAATCATAGAGTTGGAAGGGGCCATACAGGCCATCTAGTCCAACCCCCTGCTCAACGCAGGATTAGCCCTAAGCATCCTAAAGCATCCAAGAAAAGTGTGTATCCAACCTTTGCTTGAAGACTTCCAGTGAGGGGGCGCTCACCACCTCCTTAGGCAGCCTATTCCACTGCTGAACTACTCTGACTATGAAAAACTTTTTCCTGATATCTAGCCTATATCGTTGTACTTGAAGTTTAAACCCATTACTGTGTGTCCTCTCCTCTGCAGCCAGCAGAAACAGCATCCTGCCCTCCTCCAAGTGACAACCTTTCAAATACTTAAAGAGGGCTATCATGTCCCCTCTCAACCTCCTTTTCTCCAGGCTGAACATTCCCAAGTCCCTCAACCTATCTTCATAGGGCTTGGTCCCTTGGCCCCAGATCATCTTCGTCGCTCTCCTCTGTACCCTTTCAATTTTATCTACGTCCTTCTTGAAGTGAGGCCTCCAGAACTGCACACAGTACTCCAGGTGTGGTCTGACCAGTGCCGTATACAATGGGACTATGACATCTTGTGATTTTGATGTGATGCCTCTGTTGATACAGCCCAAAATGGCATTTGCCTTTTTTACCGCTGCATCACACTGCCTGCTCATGTTTAGTTTACAATCCACAAGTACCCCAAGGTCTCGTTCACACACAGTGCTACCTAGAAGCGTATCCCCCATCCAGTAGGCATGCTTTTCATTTTTCTGACCCAGATGCAGAACTTTACACTTATCTTTATTAAATTGCATCTTGTTCTCATTTGCCCATTTTTCCATTGTGTTCAGATCTCGTTGAACTCTGTCTCTATCTTCCGGAGTATTTGCCAGTCCTCCCAATTTGGTGTCATCTGCAAACTTGATGAGTAGTCCCTCCACCCCCTCATCTAGATCATTAATAAATATGTTAAAAAGTAGCGGGCCGAGCACCGAACCCTGAGGTACCCCGCTACTCACCTCTCTCCAGTCTGATGAAACACCATTGACAACAACTCTTTGAGTGCGGTTCTCTAACCAATTCCCTATCCACCTAACGATCTGAAAATCCAGATTGCAGTCCTTCAACTTATCCATCAGAACATCATGGGGAACCTTGTCAAAAGCTTTACTAAAATCCAAGTAAATGACATCAACCGAATTTCCCCGATCCAGCAAACCTGTTACTTGGTCAAAAAAGGAAACTAGGTTGGTCTGGCAGGACCTGTTGGAGACAAATCCATGCTGACTTCCTTGGATCACCAAATTGTCCTCCAGATGTTTGCAGATCGCTCCCTTTAATATCTGCTCCATTATCTTCCCCAGAACAGAGGTCAGACTCACTGGTCTGTAGTTTCCCGGGTCATCCTTCCTCCCTTTTTTGAAGATCGGAATAACGTTTGCTCTTTTCCAGTCCTCCGGGACATCTCCAGTCCTTAAAGAGGTTCCGAAGATGATGGACAAGGGTTGTGCAAGTTCTCTGGAAAGTTCTTTGAGTACTCTCGGGTGCATTTCATCTGGACCAGGGGATTTGAACTCATCCAATACCACATACTTAACAACTAAAAGGGTCACCAATACCATGCAGCACAGCAAAATCTTGCAGCCCTGGCTGCCATGTGGAACCAACAATCTGGGGCAGATGAGGCACAATGGCCAAATGCTCCCCCATGTAACCTGCCCCGACTCAAACAAGAGGAGGCAGCCCAGTGCGGTCACTCTCAGCCTAACCTGCTTTGTGGGGCGTCTGCTGTGGAAACAAATGGAGGAGCGAACGTCTTCTAGGCCTCTTCTGGTCCAAAAAGTGAGATGTGCATGTACTGCCATGTGCGGCCCCCTTCTGCGGATATCTAATTCCACAGTTTGGGGCCACATAGAAAGAAGGCAGAAACTTCTGCAAACTTGGGGGATCTCTCAAGTTTGCAGAAAAATCTGAAATCCTCAGAAAATTACATTGGGGTGTCTGATGAATAATAACTACTTTTTATATGTCAGTTGTTATGCACCAGGTAGGCAAGGACATGGAGAAGTAACTCAGGAGCAAGAGTGACTAAAAACTTTTTCTCCCCTGCTATGAAGCAGAAGATAACGGAAGAGGACAAGGGAAATGATGGAACACACCAGTACTCGAAACATGGTGTCCAAAAGTTCACAGCACCCGTCAGCTTTGTTTCGGACTAATATTAGAAATGAGGTTCTGATAAGAACTGGAACAAACCAGCCAACAAACCACACAGCTAATTCACCACGAGCAAAGCTGGCAAAAGCATCTGTGATCGAAACCAACCAAGAAAAGCCTAAACTTGCGGAGTGAAACCAAAGAAGGACGGAGAGACGCTAAAGAACATCCTTCCAGGTCAGCAGTTGTCACTAGACAAGCTCTCTGTCTCAATCTATGCGAGCAACTTTTAAAACCCTTTACTCACTGAGTATTGGGTCCGACAGACAACCAACAGCAGCATAATGTAATTTTTAAAAATGGAAGCATATGAAAGATTGACATTCACAGAACAAAGGTGTAGAATGATTCCTCCAGGGATAATTCCTGTGGAATGCAGTTGCCAACCCTGACTTGAGAGATTCCTGGAGATCTGGGGCCAGTGCCTATGGAGGGCAGAGATGGGAATCAGGGACGTAATGCTATGAAGTTCACCGAGGGATCTGACCTTTGTGGTCTGGAGATCACTTATAATTTTGGCAGAACTCCAGGCTCCAGCTGGAGGTTGGCAGGCCCTCATATGCATTTTCTACAACTCAGAATGTCCTGAAGGGCCCCAGTTAGAAAACACAACCGAACAATTTATGACTCCTAGCCTGGGGCAAAACTAGGTAGCATGTATGGGTAGCTAATCTTGGGCCCTCCAGATGTCTATGCACTATGATTCCCAAGTTGGCAGGGGCTCATGGGAATTGTAGTCCATGGACATCTGGAAAGCCACAATTTGGACATCCCCGCAGGTAGCATCCAAGTGGCAGCTACACAGGAAATGGTCCCCTGTTAAAGTGACTTAAAAATGCCACAAGAGCCCTATCACAACCAAACCCACCCCTCCCCCCAATCCTCCAGCATTTGGGGCGGGGGGGGAGTCAAGAGAGCTGCAGCTGCTGCATTGCAGACCAAGTCAGGATCGGGCCCTTGTTGAAACCGCTTTGAAATGGCCGTGGCATGCCTGCAACGGCCACAAGGACACCCCCGTGCAGGTCTATTCAGAAATGCTTCCTCTGAGGAAGATGTTCTCAGGATGGAACAACTCAGCATCCGCATGAGGCAGCGGGTGTGGCTGTGGGAGTTTTCACCTTGTTGGGATTGTTTAGACCAGGGATAGTCAAACTGCGGCCCTCCAGATGCCCATGGACTACAATTCCCATGAGCCCCTGCCAGCGAATGCTGGCAGGGGCTCATGGGAATTGTAGTCCATGGACATCTGGAGGGCCGCAGTTTGACTCCCCCTGGTTTAGACCCTTCAGTACCTTGGACGGCCTGTGCTGCCTCTGCCTCTTAGGGAAACTTCAATAGGAGGTCATTTATGGGGTTTCTTTACCCGCTTGGGGTCAATTATACAGCCGAGTGCGTAGGAGGGTTTCTTAAAAAGCTTCAGTACATTTTAAGTGGCTGGAATACACGGCCGTTTCTATATTTTGTTTCCATCAAACTTAGCAACAGGAAACCGCGGTCATCCCTCCTGCGGCAAACTTTCTGTTCGCTTTGGCACTCCTAAATCCCATGCCAGGATAGTCAGATTAGAAAGGAGTGCAGGGGGGGGGGGAAGGAAGAGAAAATAATTGGCACCCGCTCGCTTCCCCCAGCAGAGAAAGCAGGAGAAGAGCAATCTTGCAGTTCATTCTGCAAGCGCAGCATTTCCCCTTCTTTTCCAAGGCGAACTTGAACAAATACAATTCAGCCCCGGCTTCCTATCAGGCTGCCTGAAAGACAAAATTAAACGTGGGGCGTGTTCCGCAGGAGTTCTCCCACTGACGGCCTTTATAGGTGTGGCAAACACCCAAGGATTAGTCACAGGTGTTACCCGTAATCACAAGGAGGGAGCACTTCGACAGGCTCAGTGTCCCAATAAAGAAGAGATCATGAATATTGGCCAGAAGGTAGGTTAGTAAACAATCCTCAGGGTTAGCTCATGTAAACACATTAAGCTACCTTGCCCCAAGTCAAAACAGGGACCTGTCAAGGTCAGCATGGTGTAGGAGAGGAGAGGAGAGGAGAGGAGAGGAGAGGAGAGGAGAGGAGAGGAGAGGAGAGGAGAGGAGAGGAGAGGAGAGGAGAGGAGAGGAGAGGAAAGGAGAGGAGAGCAGAGCAGAGCAGAGCAGAGGAGAGGAGAGGAGAGGAGAGGAGAGGAGAGGAGAGGAGAGGAGAGGAGAGGAGAGGAGAGGAGAGGAGAGGAGAGGAGAGGAGAGGAGAGGAGAGGAGAGGAGAGGAGAGGAGAGGAGAGGAGAGGAGAGGAGAGGAGAGGAGAGGAGAGGAGAGGAGAGGAGAGGAGAGACCATCCAGGCCATGTAGTCCAATCCCCTGCTCAATGCAGGATCAGTCTAAAGCATCCAGGATAAACATCTGTCCAACTGCTGCTTAAATACCACAAATGAGGGGGAGCTCCCCACCTCCTCAGGCAGCCCATTCCACGGCTGAACTACGCTGTCCCTGTGTGGAGTAGTGGTTAAGAGCGGCAGCTTCTAATCTGGTGAGCGGAGTTTGATTCCCTGCTCCTCCTCCACATGCAGCCAGCTGGGTGAACTTTAAAAAGCAACATTTTAGAAACCCTGCACTGCCCATCAAACCAGCAGTGGCCAGTGGGAAGCCTTGCTGGGCAAAAATACTGACCTGGCCCCTCCCCTTCCTAAAAACACTGGGCAGGCAAGAGGGAAGGTGCTGGCAGGGGCCACGGCCCCCTGCTATGACTGGAAACTGGCTGGGTGCTGCTGATAATCACAAGAGCAGCAAAACAGTGGCAGGTTCGTTAGGGCAACCCCGCAGGTATGCAGGAAAACGAGACGATGATTAATTTACAAAGGAAATGAAAAAAAACCCTGCAGTGATCGTGCGGCACAAAGGCAGCTGAGAGTCACTTAAAGGGGGGAGAGGCAGATAGGAAGACAGCCTGCTAACAGCACCCAGAATCCTTTGCAGCAGAACTGAACATGCAATCAGAATGACTACAACGCAGAAGAGAGGACCTGCTTCAAATGCACAATCCCTGGACACTTCAGTTAAAGGATTTCTGCTATTCAAAAGCATCTTCCTTGGATTCTAGAGAGCAGCTGCCCATCACAAGAGCGAGCTAGAGGGGCCAATGATCTTACTTGCAGGTACAGAATTGGTCCCCGCCCTTAAATCAGTACAGCTCCTTTTGCTGCCCTGCAAATGACTCGACAAGAATCGACAATTTATTTGCCTGCTTCATTTATTCCCTCAGTCCTTTCTCCCAACGGGGATGCAAGGCGGCCCCCGCCATTCTCCTCGCCTCCTTTTTGATCCTCACAACGACCCTGTGAGGTTGACTTAAGTGAGCCTCCATGGCAGAGCAGGGTCTTCGGGATCTTAGTCTCACCACACACCACACTGGCATAGATGCCAGATGCCTCACTGAGGTAACACGAGCCTGGCACCATTCCAGAACTTCCTCAAAGAATGTCAGAGATAAACTCTGGTATCACCCGCGGATCTGAATGCAACAAGACCTCACGCTTCCTCCAGGTATGATCTACAAACCCAAGGGCTGAGTCCGTAACGGAGAGACCCCTCCGACCACACACCTATCCCTTGAACCAGAGAGGCAGATCGGGCAGGCCAGAAGGAGCCTTTAAGCTACCAGCCGCCGATCCCCGATGGACTTTGCAAAGGAAATGAAAACCTATGGAAATAACTTGTTATGTTGCACAGTAAGAGCTTGACTGTGAGTCAAGTCGGGGCCGACTCTGGCCATTTTCCATTGACCTCTGTTGGGAAATGCTCATTTTCAGTCCTGCTCATGTGGTCGGGGCACCCGGATCTCTGTTAGAAGCTCTGCTCCCATACAGCAGTGAATTAACCAGCCTGGAGCCCAAGGGGGCTTGCTTTGAGAAAGGAGCATCAGGAACGAGAGAAGAGAACAAAAACAGAAGTTTTCCCCCCTCCTAACAAAGGAGGAAGACATCCATGACCTCAGCGAGTCACATGCCTTTCAAAAACCATGAAAAATAGTCGGGAAGAACTTACAGTGGCTTCCGAAGTGGCGTTCTCTGCCAGGCCTCGCAACAAATCCATCTCCTCTTCAGCTTTCACCTCCGGAGAGTCTGCAGAAACAGGAGGAGAAACAGTCATGTGGTGGTGAACAAATTTTGCCTCCTGCCTGATGTTGCTGAGGCATCTTTGTCCATCAAAACGGGGTGGATTTTTTTGTCCGCCAGTAATCCGACAAGCTTTCCCCACTCCCCCCTGCCTCAACATACAGCTGGGATCAATCCCCGCAACACAGCTGGTTTGTTTTATTTTTATGACATCCTCGTTTTCTTCCCTCCAGAAGAAAAGTAGAGAAACGCCAGGGGATGACAAGGAGATTCCAGGTAAGATGCAAACTGCCCCAACCTGTGGCCTTACTAGAATGTGGGAACTCCTGTGTTTCCCATCCATGAGCAAAAGTCACATGATACCTTTTGTTATGACTGCCAAAACACCACAAGACAGTATGTTTCACATTCACCAGAAATCTTCATCAGATTGGAAGTGCAGTAAAAAAACACACCCAACAACAACTATTCCTTTATTCGTCAATTCTTAACCTTTTTTCCCTAACAGAGACCCAAAGTGGCTCGCCTTTCTCCATTCAATCCCCACAACAGTCCTGCGAGGTAGGTTCTGCTGAGTTTTCTGGTTTTCTGGAGAAAACAGCTACTTTGGAGGAGCACTGGAGGAGCACCCTCACCCCCAAACCACTGTCCTCACCTTCCCATCAAACCCCACATCTTCCAAAAGCCAGGCCAGAATGGTCATAGAGAGATGGACTGCTACCTTCCTGCCCACCACATCTTCCAATGGCTAGGCCAGGCAGGGAAGGTTATGGGGGGTTGCATCCTTCCCATCCCTCATCTCCCAAAGGACAGGCTGGACAGATAAGGCTGTGGGGGGGGGGCTGTCTCCTTCTCATCCCCCCACATCTCAAAAGGGCCAGGCTGGGTGGGGAAGGCTGCTGGATCCCCCCAGGCCCCTGAGGAAAGGGAGGATGAGGGAAAACAAAGAGCACTCTGATGGTCAGCTGCAGGGCTATGGGAAGGTGTTTATTTATTTATTTATTTATTTATTTAGATTTATATGCCGCCCTCCCCGAAGGCTCAGGGAGCTCAGGTCTTGTTGAAGATGACTCTTCAGAGGAAAAACCTTGTTGGGAGCTCCTGGCTTCTCCCAAGCCTCAGCTGGATGAAAACTTAGCCCAGCTGGATGCTCAACAGGCAGAGAACTCTAGCCAGCAGGAGGGAATAGAGCTACAGACAAACAAGGATTAAGCTTTCAAAGTTGTTGCAGGAGCTCCTCATTCCTCTGCCCAACTTCCAGCTACAGCTCCTTGCCTTGTCAGCCCACCTGGCTCATCTGAGCCAATTAAGCAATGCCAGCTATGTGCTGGAAAAGAGCTCTAGTCTAAAATACACCACACCATTTTAGCAAGACAGTTGCTGACTGCAGAAGACTGTGAGTCATCAGAGTGAGGACTGCAAGGCTGCTGACAACCTATATTAACTTGAGGCTGGGAGACCTGAGTAGTGAACTGCTCCTTCTGCTGATGCCCTTGGACTGCCTGAACAAGCCCTTGACTCAGTAGTCTGGGCTAAGACAGTCATTGCATTCTGTCTGTCCCTTGGCATTTTGTTTTTGAAACACTGATTCTCTCTGCCAGCTTGTCTGCATTTCCTTCCAGCAGAGAGCTGAAACCTGAGACCCACACAGGAGGCAAAGGAAGCAGTGCAGCTGGCTTCCCTCCCTTGCCTGGGGGAGATGGAGGGTGGGAAGAGGTTGAGGATGGGGCACTTTACCAGCATGAGGGCCTTCCAGAGAGGCCAGCACCTCTTCCACCTGGCAAGCAGCAGATCAAAGGAAGAAGAGGACAGATAAGCCCCATGATTGGCTCTCATTGGAAGAGTCCTCCCTCCCTCTTGGCACACTCCCACAGAGGGCCAATCACGTAAGGAGCAAGTTGTCTTCACGCAACTTCAACTTTATAATGTTTAGTGATAGTGAGGTAGGCACTACCATATTTCCTGGTTTTGTGGTATGTGAAAGTTAAAAGACCACTTAAAATTTGCACAATTCTGCACTAGTCTGATGGAATAAGGCAACCTGAGCAAGGATTCTCCCATGGATACAAATTCCAGTGGAGTATTTAAGTTAGCCTGTTGCAGGAAGAAAGAATAAATCTTTCAAAGATCACAGAACGGTGTGTGTTTTTTGCTTCCGCATGAGGAAATCAGAGCTGCAACTTCTCTGAAGACATGTATCAGACCCCAGAGGGCCTAAAGAAGTCCACAGGGTGCAAAGCAGGATAATCAGTGGTCAAGCATTCCAAGGCTATCTCCAAGCCACTGGCTTTGCTTCCATAGTGGAGTCACAGAAAGGGAATTTTGGAAAGAATACAGGAAACCACTTTATACCAGTGACCTAGCAAGTTCAGCGCAGCTTACTGTGACTGGCAGCAGATCTACAATGCCTTTGGTCAACATATTTCACATCACCAATTACCCAGTCCTCGAAACTGGAGAGCTTGGGGACTGAAATTTGGATCTAGTGCCTGCAAAATGATAGCTCTAGTGTTCATACATTCCATCTAAACATCCGGAAGAAGTTCCTGATAGTTTGAGCCGTTTCTCAGTGGAACAGGCTTCCTCAGGAGGTGGTGGGTTCTCCATCTTTGGAGATTTTTCAACAGAGGCTGGAGAGCCATCTGATGGAGAGGCTGATTCTGTGAAGGGAAAGGGGGGGCAAGTTACAGTAGATAAGTGATTGGGATGTGAGTGTCCTGCATAGTGCGGGGCGTTGGACTAGATGACCCATGAGGTCCCTTCCAACTCTATGATTCTATGATCAGAAGAAGTTATCTATTTTTTCCAGCTGCTGACATATCCTAATTTTCAGCCGTACACAATGATCAACTAGTTAAATACTACTGTTGAGTTATCAGCAGGGACAGCTCTGTCCTAAAGTAGAGAGATGGTCGTTTGAGATATGGGCAAAGTTCATGCTCCCTTCCTGGGGTTGCCCAGGTTAAGGCAAATGATCTCAAACACACACGCAGTTAACAAGCACTTGACAAGAAAGGGACAGCACAATTCAACAAAACTAATCGCAGGCTGTATTTAGATAAGATTGAACCGATAAGAGAGTAGTGCTAATTTGATGCTTTAAAAGTTTACTTAGCATCAGTTTAAATTAATTCCAGCAAAGGATGTGTGTGTGTTGACAAGTGCCACCAATTAAATAAAACCTATGATTTAATTAATTTTTAATTAATTAAAAACCTATGGTTTTAACAATGACTTTGTACAAGAGCAATATTTTACCAAGCACTTGGGCTATCTCTCCTGCCCAGCCTGCTGATTATTTGCTTGCTAGGATGATACAATAATACATATAAAAATAGTACATATAAATCTTAGCGAAATAATAATAATAATAATAATAATAATAATAATAATAATAATAATAATAATAATAATAATAATAATAATAATAATAATAATAATAGTGTGCAGATCTCGGTTTTAAAAAGCCTAATCAAGCTAGATTACGATCTCTCTCTCTCTCTCTCTCTCTCTCTCTCTCTCTCTCTTTATCTCTCTATCTAATGCTGATGTGTGTTTTTTGTCTGCATTTAATGTTTGTAAGCTGCTTTGGATCCGGGACAAATTATTTTTCAAAAATACATGATTCAATATCAAAGATGGGGGCCTCATAGAATGCATAAAGTCATCTTAGCCTGTGGCGGACCCTTGCTCTCCAACGTTCATGGACCCTGAGGCCTTTCACCTGGGGATGTTGGCAAACGAACCTGGGACCTTGTACGTGCAAGGCAGGTGCTCTGGCAATGAGCCAACACCTTGTTGCGACAGCTCGGATTGCGGAAAGTCCTCTGCCTGGCAACCAAACGGATGCCTCTTCCAAGAAGATCTCTTTAAGTTTCTGCTGTTTTATTATTTATCCAGCCTCACTCAGAAGGTGAGGACTCTCCATTTGGACCATCTCTCCTGTCTAACCTGGAATCATAGAATCATAGAGTTGGAAGGGACCTCCTGGGTCATCTAGTCCAACCCTCTGCACTATGCAGGACACTCACATCCCAATTGCTCATCTACTGTAACCTGATGATTATTTGTTTGCTAGGATGATATAATAATACTAGTAATCAAGCCCGCTGTAATTAAAAAACCGCGGGCGCTAGGCAAGGGAGCCCCCGGCAGTCGCGCTCCGCGCCGCTGCCGGGGGGCTCCCTCGGCCGGCGGCCTGACACGGCGAGAGGCGCTTTGCGCCTCTCCCCACGTCAGGGCGCCGGGCAGGGAGCCCCCGGCAGCCGCGCAGAGCTGCTAGGGGCTCCGTTGCCGGAGGCCTGACACGTCGGAGGCACTTCACGCCTCCTGCCGTGTCAGGCCCGCCGGCAAGGGAGCAACTGCGAGCGCGCTCCGCGTGGCTCGCAGTTGCTTCCTTGTCAGCAGGGCAGGAATCGGCCAGGCCAATCAGCAGGTGTTTCGCTTCGTGCTTCTCGCCTGCCGATTGGCCTGGCCGATGGTCTGTCCAGAGGAAGGGGCCAATCAGGCCCCTTCCTCATCACGGACAAAGCCTGCCCTAACACCTCCCACCAAGCCCTTAGTGCATTATTTAGTCCGCGGCGCCGCGGGCGTGTTAAGGATAGTGTGCTCATCCCTGTATTTAAAAAAGGCTAATCAAACTAGAATACCACAAATTGTTTTTTTAATCAATTTTTTAATTGTTATTTGTTCTTATAAAAAGCATTTACAGAAAAATAAAAAACAAAAAAGCGACCAGCTGATAAGTATCATCAATACACGTATATCATACTTAATGTAGTCTGATATTATCTCAAGAGATATATAGTCAGTTCCCATTACATATTGGTCCTAATCTAACAGTTACTGCTGTCTTTCTTAAGAAAGTCCAAATAATCACTCCACTGCTCATCATATTCTTCCGGAGATCTCTTCTTAACCATGTTAGTGAGTCTTGCCATTTTTGCTAAGTCCGCTAATTTATCAAGCCATGTAGAAATAGTTGGAGTCTCAGTCGTCTTCCAGTGCTTCGCCCACACCAACCGTGCCGCCGTAGTTGCATGGAAGAAGAGGATTCTAGAGGAAGTTGGTAAAGCACTTGGGTGGAAGCTTAGCAACATAGATTCAGGCTTCATTGGGTATCGCATTTTAAATATTTCCTGTAACACCATATGTATTTTAACCCAATACTTTTTTGCTTTCTCACAATTCCACCACATGTGATAAAAAGAACCTACTGCTTTATGACATTTCCAACATTTATTATCAAACCTATCTGAGATTTTTGCAATGACCTTTGGAGTAATATACCATCTATAAAACATCTTATACCAGTTTTCCCTTAAAATTTGGCAGTTGGTTTGTTTAGGAATTTTGATCCAAACTCATTCCCATTCCTCCATATCAATTATGGAGCCCAGGTTTTGCATCCATTTAATCATACAATTCTTTACTTGTTCTAACTCAGTCTCATATTTCAAAAGAAGTTTATAGATCTGGCCCTGTAGGTGTGGTTTTTTGAGCAATAACATGTTTTCAAAATCACTAAGAGGCGAGTTTTTGTCCACTCGAATCTCAAAGTCTGTTTTTAATCTAACTTTCAGTTGGTTATACTCCATCCATCGTAGCTCATATCCTTCTTTGTTTAATTCTTGCAGACTCTTGAGCTCACCTGTTCTCGTTAACAAATCCTTGTACATTGGGCATGTTATTCTTTTTTGCTGCTGTCTGGAAAAATACGCCTCTATTGGCGATTTCAGTATATATGATGAGGAGCAAAGTCTTGTTTTGTATTTATTCCAGATCTTTAGAAGGGATCTTGTCCAGAAGTTGACCTTAGGTTTTTCCTTTCCTTTTGTTTTCAAAGAGGGCCAGAGCATTTCATGGAGGCTTTGCTTACTATCTACCTTTTCCAGCACCAAATCTCTTGTCATTGGATCAATTATCCAGTCTGCCACTGCTGTCAGTGTTGCCGCATGTAGGTATAATTTTAGATTTGGGACGCCCTGTCCCCCTCTCTTCTTGTCATCTTGTAGGATTTTAAAGGCAATTCTTGGCCTCTTATAGTTCCAAATGAACTTATTTATTTCAGACTGCCATTTATTTACCACAGAGTCGTTAATATCTATTGGCAGAGTTTGAAAGAGGAAGTTAAATTTTGGTAATATTGACATTTTTACTTTGGCCATTCTTGCTGACCACGAAAGGTTCAAGCTGTTCCACTTCTTAATGTCCTGTTGGATTTGTGACCAGAGCTCCCCGTAGTTGTTAGCAAACAAGGTATCAGAGCGATTTCCAATTTGGACTCCTAGATATTTGACCTTTTTAGGGTTAATCTCACACCTTAGTGCCCTTTTGATTATCTCTATATTCAAGTCTGACATGCCAAGTAGCATAACCTTGGTTTTAGAGAGATTTATCTTGTATCCAGAGTGTTTCCCAAAAGTGTTTATCTCTTCGAACAACAATTCTAAGGTGGTGCTTGGATTAGTTAATACACAAACAACATCATCAGCATAGCTTTTAAATTTAAATTCTTCTCCCGCAATCGTAAGTCCCGAGAGCTTTGCGTTTGCTCAAATTTTACTAGCTAGTGACTCCAATACCAGGTTAAATAGTAGGGGGGATAGCGGACATCCTTGTCTGGTTCCCTTCCCAATTTGGATAGGGTCTTTAGTTAACATTCCATTAACCAAGATTCTTGCCTCTTGCTTTGAGTATACATGCTTAATTAGGTTCCAAAAATTGTCCCCAGAATACCACAAATTATTGATGCTTATAAAACATGCTCTCCTTTGACCTTCGGCATCCTCCCCCATCCGAGCTAAATGGCCCCGTACATCAGCATCCTAACTAACCCAAATCTCTGTAGAGTCATTCCACCAGCAAAGTTTAATGTAATGCCATCTGTACTCCTGGAAGGAAGATTTCAAGGGATGACCCCTGAAGGTAGACTATCTCCATGGGGGTTTAGCGAGTCCTTAGTTCACATGACCTTTTACTGTGCCTTTTATGACCCTCAACATGAATTTTACATGGAGAATTGTTTTAACCAAGAACACTAATACCTCTGATTTAATTACTTCATAGTAGAAGAAGAAGAGTTGGTTCTTACATGCCGCTTTTCTCTACCTGAAGGAGTCTCAAAGTGGCTTACAGTCACCTTCCCTTTCCTCTCCCCACAACAGACACCCTGTGAGGTGGGTGAGGCTGAGAGAGCCATGAGATTACTGAAGAAGAAGAAGAGTTGGTTCTTACATGCCGCTTTTCTCTACCTGAAGGAGCTTCAAAGTGGCTTTCAGTCACCTTCCCTTTCCTCTCCCCACAACAGACACCCTGTGAGGTGGGTGAGGCTGAGAGAACCATGAGATTACTGAAGAAGAAGAAGAGTTGGTTCTTAGATGCCACTTTTCTGTACCCAAAGGAGTCTCAAAGCGGCTTACAGTTGCCTTCCCTTTCCTCTCCCCACAATGGATACCCTGTGAGGTGGGTGAGGCTGAGAGAGCCCTAATATTACTGAAGAAGAAGAGTTGGTTCTTACATGCCACTTTTCTCTACCTGAAGGAGTCTCAAAGTGGCTTACAGTCACCTTCCCTTTCCTCTCCCCACAACAGACACCCTGTGAGGTGGGCGAGGCTGAGAGAGCCATGAGATTACTGAAGAAGAAGAAGAGTTGGTTCTTACATGCCACTTTTCTCTACCTGAAGGAGTCTCAAAGTGGCTTACAGTCACCTTCCCTGAGGCTGAGAGAGCCCTGATATTATTGCTTGGTCAAAATAGCTTTATCAGGACTGTGACGAGCCCAAGGTCACTCAGCTGGCTGTATGTGGAGGAGTGGGGAATCAAACCCGGCTCACCAACAGGTTGACCAACAGGTAGGACGTGTTGGATGGGGTGAAAGACCAGGGGAAATGACCATGTCCTCCTAGCATTCCTTTTGAGATGGGGGTCCAAGGAAGTTCATAGCCAGATGTACATGTTAAACATTTGTAGCGGGGACTTTAATAAACTCAGAGACATGATGGGAGTCATCCCTTGGACCAGAATGCTGGAAGTGAAAGGAGCAAGTCTCTCCTTAAACAAGAGCTATTGCACGGTCAAGCCATGACTATTCCAGCAAGACGCAAACATGGTAAGGGATCCAAGAAGCCTATTTGGATAAACAGAGAACTTCAGGAGGAGTTAAGGAAGAAAAAGGAAATGTTCAAGAAATGGAGAGAAGGACAGACCTCTAAAGAAGAGCATCGGCAGGTTACTAGGCACAGTGAGATCGCAGACCACACCTGGAGGTTGGTAACCCCAAGAAGCCTGTTTCCCATTGCACCGCCCAAAATGTTGTCAGGCAAAGCAACAGTTGCAAAGGCTTCACAGAAGGACTGGAGGTGACCACAAATCCTCTCTCGTGTGGCAAAAGAGCTGCCAGAAGAGGGTTCTGTGTTTGTTTTTGCCGCCCAGCGGTTGCTCCTTTGCAGACACAAAACTTGGGGGGGGGGGGGAGGCACAAAGCATGCCTTGGCATACAAGGACACCCTCGGCTCTAGCTCAGAACAAACAACCCAAACGTGCTTGGCAAGAGGTGCTGACCACAAAGACACACACAGAAGCCACACGGATCTCATACCAGGTTTGTTTTTTTTCCGGGGGGGGGGGGGGTATGAGCAAAACTTCAAAAGGTGGGAAAAGATGGGGAAATGCCATTTATTCCACCTTTACAAAAGGCCCTGCCATTTATATTGAAACAGGTGTGATCAAGAGGACAGAGCACCTTTCCTAGGACGAAAAAAGAAAAAAGAACTGAGGAGGAGGAGGACTTGGTTCTTATATGCCGCTTTTCTCTACCCGAAGGAGTCTCAAAGCGGCTTCCAATTGCCTTCCCTTCCTCTCCCCACAACAGACACCCTGTGAGGGAGGGGAGACTGAGAGAGCCCTGAGATTACTGCTCGGTCAGAACAGCTGTATCAGTGCTGTGGCAAGCCCAAGGCAAGCTGGCAGGGGCTCATGGGAATTGTAGTTCATGAACATCTGGAGGGCCGCAGTTGCTCAACCCTGCTAAAGGACAGTTCAGTTAGGCTGGTATAACCAGACACCGAAGGACCAACGATATTGTATTTGTGGTCAAGTAGTTGTGGAAGATCTCCCACATTATATTCTCAAAGGCCATTTTAAGCTGTATCAACAGGGGCATCACATCAAAATCACAAGATGTCATAGTCCCATTGTATACGGCACTGGTCAGACCACACCTGGAGTACTGTGTGCAGTTCTGGAGGCCTCACTTCAAGAAGGACGTAGATAAAATTGAAAGGGTACAGAGGAGAGCGACGAAGATGATCTGGGGCCAAAGGACCAAGCCCTATGAAGATAGGTTGAGGGACTTGGGAATGTTCAGCCTGGAGAAAAGGAGGTTGAGAGGGGACATGATAGGCCTCTTTAAGTATTTGAAAGGTTGTCACTTGGAGGAGGGCAGGATGCTGTTTCCGTTGGCTGCAGAGGAGAGGACACGCAGTAATGGGTTTAAACTACAAGTACAACGATACAGGCTAGATATCCCTCGTGCAACGTTCCAAGTAGGGAAAGCGATGTATAAATGCAAAGCTGTCTCCATTCCAGCTGTCTTTTGCCTCCATTCCAGGTGTCTTTTGCCTGCAAACCACACTTGCTCCCCCCCCCCAGGGACACCTGCTACTGACCACCTCCCATGTCCCCCCGCCCACGAACTGACCTTTCTAGCAACGAACATGCCTCATCTGTGTTCTGACCGGTAGCAGCCCAAAAGTCACCTGTGGTTTGCAGCCCACAATTCAAAGGAACCAAACCTGATTCAAAACGTCCCCCTGTTTTTAGCTCCAGCATCAAACGTATGGCAGGTACTCTCCAGGAAGTACATCTAATTACAGGTTCTGTGCCGGGCTGTTTTCGCTCACGGCTTCCTGCACTTTGTAACCGACCGTCCCACAAAGAAGCTGTCCTTTTGCGCCGAAATTCTTCCTCTCTGTTCTGCTTCCAATACAGCCCTACCACGTGGGTAAAGCCCCCAATCCGTGGGTCCCTCAAAGGAGCCAGAGCTTCAAAACCCGGGACACTGTGACCCTCTCACTGATCTCTGCACACAGCCTGACAAGCCAGATTTTAATTACATCCAAAGCCCTGGGACGTCATTTCTTTCCGTCACCAGCTGCTGTTCATCTGTGGCACCTTCCTCCACCCCCCACAGGGAAATGGGTGGGGTGGGGTGGAAGTCTTGATCTTTAAAAGAAAGCACAGCGAAGCAGTGGGGGACCAACAGGCCCGACAGCCACTCCCAGGCTACTGAAATATCAAACCACAATATAGCACAAAGCTAAAATGGAGTTCGTTAAATGCTGATTCATTTCGAGGCGAGTCCAGCCACCGCAGCCAAGCAAGCTGTCCGGGCTGAGTGGAGCCCTTTCCAATCCTGCGCCTGGACAGAGGCAAACAAGGCCGTCAGACCCCAAGCAATTACTCAGACAAGTCAGCCCCCTTGCCTCTTTCCCCTGTTCAGGCAGCGGGGGGGTGGGACGAGGGACTCTCAGGTTTTTGTGCACACACGCATAAAAAGCATCCCGAAGTTTTAAATTTTGCTGCCAGTCTGGTGTGTGCAGAGGGAGAGGGGCTGTCCCGAGATTATGGGGGAAGGGAGGAGAACCTGCCACACCATCGATGTCTCTGAGGTCCAAAGACTTAATAGCAGCAGGGGAGAGAGAGAAAGGGATTGAGATTTGCTGTTTACATTTTAATAGCCAGTCTGAACAGGTGGGGCCCGTACAAAGTGTACAAAGCCGGCCTCAAGCTACCATTAAGGGTCAGCTAGATTGGAAAGAAACCTCCTCTCTCTCCTTCGCCCCCCCCCCCACTCATAACCTTTCAAATAATAATGTTAAAAGGTAATCATAATGCGTTCGACAACCTCCGGCAGAAGGAGGTGCAAAAAATGGTTTAATAAAGGCGTCCAACCGGTCCGTCCTGATGCTGTCAAGTCCTCTCCCATCAGCTCAGCTCCGCAGCCGAAATCCCGTCTCCCCACCCCTCGGTTTTGCCAAGTCAGAGAGGAAGGCCCAGATCTCAGCAAGCGCTTTGAGTTCTTTCCGGAGAAAGTTGCCCCTCTGCTCAGCGTTAGGACTTTGGAAATGCAAACAGGGGGCGGGTGGGGGAAGAGCTCTCCCCTTCTCGTTCTCCATGTGAATGACCTAAAAGCACGGCTTTGGAACCGGGCTGGCTCATTTTGGAAGGACGCTTTTAGAACTTGGGCAGCTGATGCGTGCGGGTGGGAGGGGGTAGGGGGGAGGTTTAGACACTGCCCGGCTGTGTTCTCCACCGTCCCAAGCGAGCGGCCGAGAAAGCAGCCCGGCTGACTCATGAGCTGGTCCGAGCACCTGTTGCAGGACAAAAGCCACCAAAAACAAGCGTTCTAGAAACTTAAGCCTCTTCCACAGCGCTGAGTTTACAATGTCCCTTGGCTCAGCG
Organism: Paroedura picta; assembly: GCF_049243985.1. Classification (NCBI taxonomy): domain Eukaryota; kingdom Metazoa; phylum Chordata; class Lepidosauria; order Squamata; family Gekkonidae; genus Paroedura; species Paroedura picta. The sequence continues at coordinate 13,843,922 of NC_135386.1, forward strand.
TCCTCCAAAGAGGCCAATGAATGGACACGGTTGGGGAAGGGGGAGGGAATGCAGCTTTAAAAAGGAAATGGCGTCAGCCTCTCCAAGGAGCCGGTCTCACATATGCGGCTGCTGGAGCCGACCACGCTGAGCCAGCCTAATGCCCATAAACAAGGCCCAGAATCATAGAATCGTAGAGCTGGAAGGGAACTATGGGGTCATCTAGTCCAAACCCCTGCACTATGCAGGACACTCACAACTACCTGCCACTCACAGTGACCCCAATTTCATCCCCAAGTGATCCCACCCCCACCAAAAATCTCCAGAATTCAGCCTGGCCTGGGGTCAACAAGCAAGCTCCTGTCTCCCCAACACATCCCACACGTCCCCAAATTGTCACTTGGGCAAAGAGGCCTTGTTTTGGCCCTTGGCACACTTACCCTGCATGAATTTGCTTAGGGAAGCAAAGCAAAGCATATACCCCCTTGATTGGTCCAGAAAACCAAAGAAAGAAAGAAAGAAAGAAAGAAAGAAAGAAAGAAAGAAAGAAAGAAAGAAAGAAAGAAAGAAAGAAAGAAAGAAAGAAAGAAAGAAAGAAAGAAAGAAAGAAAGAAAGAAAGAAAGAAAGAGAGAGAGAGAGGGAGGGAGGGAGGGAGGGAGGGAGGGAGGGAGGGAGGGAGGGGGAAGGGAGGGAGGGAAGGAAGGAAGGAAGGAAGGAAGGAAGGAAGGAAGGAAGGAAGGAAGGAAGGAAGGAAGGAAGGAAGGAAGGAAGGAAGGAAGGAAGGAAGGCAGGCAGGCCTGTCTGGCACAGAACTCGTTTACTTACCCCTACCAGGAGAGGGTCTTGCTTCCTCCAGGTCTGCAGTCTTCTCCATCAATCCACCAGCGTGTGAACTTAAATCCATTTCCCCATGAGAGAGGGGGTCAGCATCCGTTGTGTGCTGCTCACCAGACCCGGATTCCACAAGAAGGGGAGTTCCTATGGGCTTTCCAGTTCCAGGTCCCAAGGAATCCTGTGGCAACGTCACTTGACTGGGGCTTCCTGCCATCTTGCCAAGAAAGGCAACATTCCCAGCCTGGACAGAGTCTTTCGCCCCTGCTTTTTCCACGGGGGTCGAAGCTGACAGTGGCGGAAGGTGGGATTCCTGCTCAGCCTCCTTTTTGCTCTCGATGGGCTGAGCCGTCCCTTCTAGCGGGGCAGTTTCAGGCCAAAGAACCTCCTCGCAGGCCCCAAAGACCCCTTCGGGGCCGGAGTCACAGTCCCCCTGGGGCTCTTCGGCGATTGGCTGAAGCAACAGCCTGGGGGACACATTCCCCACCTCTTCCCCGGTGCGAGGAAACTCAGCCGGTGGAGAGAGCTCACCGATGACCAGAGGGGTGTCTATGAAGAAGGAACTTCCACCAAGTGGAGAGCTGGCCTTCAGGTCGGGGCCGGGATCTGGCTCTTGGCTCAGCATGGGGACAGGAGGACAAGGAGCCCCATCGGCACCCGCAGAGGTGCCCTCCAGCAGTGCAGGCCCTTGCAAGCCACCCGCGGCGGCACCCGCTTTTACATTCTCATCCGCCTCCGGGCCGCAGGTTCCCCCCTCTAATCCAGGCTCGGTGTTACCAGGGCTCGGTCGGAGCTCCTCGCTCGGATCACGGGGAGGAGATTGTGCAAGAGCCTCCAATGCCGGGGCCTGGGGAAAACACTCCTCCTCGCCAGGCAGCTCCTGCCCCAGTTTGCTAGAAGTCGGCTGCGAGGAAGAGCCGTCGTCCTTGTCCTTTCCCGGGGGGGTCCGCAGGCAGGCACGTCCCTGCTGGCAGCTCATCAGGCAGAGGGCTCCCCTGTTCGGCGTCTGCCGTCAGCTGCGTGGCTGCCTCTGCGGCAACTTCCTGGTTTTGTTTAGGTTCTTCATGATGAATAGCAGAGGGTGTGCCCATGAAATTATCCTGCACACGCTCCGTGCCCTCGCTGCACAAAGGTAGGGCCGGGGCCTCTGGGCGTGGAGATGCCTCCTGGCCAGCAGGGGCCGCTGTGGCATCAACAACCTGAGCGACGATCCGCTGAGCTTGTAGGATCACCTCCTCCAGCAAGGCAGAGGCCACGGCCAGGATTGCGTCCGGGCTTTGGCTAGGCCCGTCCCGCTCGAGCTCTAGGCTTTTAGGGGGCTCTTCTTTGGGAGGGGAAGACGCTGCGGGGCTCGGACGGGTTGGAACTAGCTCACGTACAAATGCAGGGCTGGTCATCAATTCAAAAGACCGACCGGATTCCTCTTTTTTGTGTGTGTGCTGATGGAGGCTGGCCAGATCAGCACTTCCTCCAGAGCCACGGCCGGGAGTTTCGCTTCCTGCAGCTGCTCTCTTGAAGGTTATCTGCTCGCCTTGCCAGCTACCCTGAGACTCTTCTGCCCTATTGCTGCTGGCACAACCAGCCTCCCCGTCATTCCTGCTGGCATCCACATCGGCACTCGGATTCTCGTTCTGCACACCGGTCCTCAAATCCGCGACGGCCATCCCAGCATCCCTAATCGCCGCTGGCTGCTCCTTGGCATCTGTCTCCAAAAGACGGCCGCATTTGGGGGCGACGTTCATTGCCACGGCTTCTGTTTCCGGACTTGGAGCCGAGTTCTGCGCTTCCTCCGCTGGGAGCTTGGGAGCCTCCAGAAATGCTGGGCCATCGGTCTGAAGGCCTGCAGCCACTGGCCCGCAACGTCCAGACCCAATGGGGCCAGCGTTTGTGTCCATTCCTGAGTCCCCGTCGTTTTGAGGGGCCCCTGGCTGCTCCAGTACATCCTCCCCATCTCTGCAGACATCGGCATGGCAGGCTGCAGCGAGGTCCGTCCGCATGGCTGTGGCTACGTCCGCAGCTTGCGATTCACAGGGATTCCTGTCCCTCTCTCTGTCCTCCACACCCTGCTGGATCGCGGCAGAGCTGTCCGTAGTCCCCGTGCAGCTCTTGCATTCAGTTTGCCCCATACCTGCATCACAGGAAGTGGGCAGCTCACAGCTCCGTCCAATGGTTCTTCCTTCGACCGCTTCTACTTCCTGGCGAAAATGACTCTCTTCACCCAGGTCGCCTTTGCCCAGCCCCGGATCAGGGGAGTTCATCCCAGTTCCCTTTTGCTCCTCTCCGGCACACGGGAGATCCACAGTACCCTCGAGCCTGGCCCCTGAGCCGAGCTCGCTGTCACTGGTATCCGGTATTACTCCAGTATTTACAGCACAGGAGGGCTCCTCCTCTTCCTCTTTCTGAAGCAAGCCGGCTTTGTTTTGATTGTGGGGAAGAGATTCCGGTTCTTCTGCACACAGCGGGCTGCCCAAACCTTGCAGCGTGCTCAGGTGCTCCTCCGGTTCCCCACAGCCCTCCTCTCGGGGGCAGGCAGGGAGCAAGGTTGGCATCGCATCGAGATTCGGCAAGGCAGATGGGCCTGCCCTGTTTCCGTCTTCGGTCTCCTGGTTTGGAGCGGCTTCGGGGCCTCCTGACTTGGTGTTTGAACAGCAGCCTTTGAAAACGCCCTTTGGCAGAGGATGTGGGTGTCCGCTCGCACACTGGAAGAAGCAAAAGGTAGAGAGAGGTTAAGTTTATTTTGCGATGTGTCACACTCTGCAGGCACACACGTTTGCAGATAATGCTTAAAAAAAATCCTACAATACTTAGGTCAAGAGACAGAAAAAGCCAACCAGCAATAAAAGGCTGGATATTGTTTAAGATAATCCACACACACTTCCCAGTTTATTCCCTAATGGACCCAGAATGGCTCACAACATTCCATTTTTCACAACAACCCTGTGAGGTAGGCTAGGCAACGAGGTGGGCCAACAGCAACTGGTTTCTTAAAAGCAGTCTGGTTTTATTCATCCAGCAAGACATTTGGTTGAGGCCAGGCTGTGAAAGATCTTGAATCCATACTCAGGATGCCCTCAACACCTAGGGCAGGAGAAGTCCCCCTGCCTGACCCCCGAGGCCACTAGGCAGTGCGTGTGCAGGAAGGGCCACGGCAAACAGCCTGAGCAAGGAAAAATATAGATTGACAACAGCAAAACCGATAAAACAGCAATACACTCAAAGACCTGACTTGGGGCTAGAAGTACTTCAACTAAAAATTCAGGAATCCAGGCCGTAATATCAGGGGAATGATCGTTTAATGGATATCGAAATGCACTTTCCTTATTTAATCTTTGGAATGCTATAAATGGGGAAAGACTTCTAGGTCCACCAACAAATGCTCGCCTCGGTAGCTAAGCAGAAAAGTCCATCTCCAGGGGCAGCGTGACTCTGAAGGTTCAGCACCTACGGAGGGCTATCAGAAGAGGGCAGGTCCCTTAGCACCTTGCAGAAGAGGGCAGGTCCCTTAGCACCTTGCTTGCAGCATTCCCCAGGGGAATTGGGCAAGTAGTTGTGAATTTCCTGCATTCTGCAGGGGGGGGTGGACTAGATGGCCGTGGAGTTCCCTTCCAACTCTGATAATTCTATGATTCCATGATTCTCAGGATGCTGAATTTACATTCAGCTCCTCCATCCTGTGTTTGAGGTACACTTGGCATGCTCCCACAGAGACCACTGACTCTAACATCTGGAAGAAGTTCCTGACAGTAAGAGCGGCTTCTCAGTGGAACAGGCTTCCTCAGGAGGTGGTGGGTTCTCCATCTTTGGAGATTTTTAAGCAGAGGCTAGATAGCCATCTGACAGAGAGGCTGATTCTGTGGAGGTTCAAGGGGGTGGCAGGTTACAGTGGATGAGCGACAGGGATGTGAGTGTCCTGCATAGTGCAGGGGGTTGGACTAGATGACCCCGGAGGTCTCTTCCATGTCTATGATTCTATGACTTTGAAAATCTGTCCTGGCTTCTTTTCAGGGATGAGTTGTGTCTTTCCTCAAATACTTGCACAAGTGGGCCCATTCCAATGGAGCCCCAGCTGCCTGATAACGGAGCAGCAAAGAGCACAGAGACAGAGAGAGACTTGGGCTGGCTCCCAGCCAGCAGGGAAAGCAGACGCAGACAGAAGGGACACTTGTTCTGGAACAAGCAAGTGTTTCAGAAATGGGGAGGGGGGGAGACAACAGCAGAGAGAGAGAGAGAGAGAGAGAGAGAGAGAGAGAATGGACCTCTCTCCACCCTTTCGGTGAAGACTCTTGGCAGCCAGAGGCTCCAAAGAACAGGCCCCCTTCCAGAGGAAGCCGACAGCCTCTTCACTGACCCTATATGAACTGAAATTAAAGTAATTGCAAGGCCAGGGTCCACATTCAAATCTGATTAGATGTGAAGCAAACCAGGCCTCCAGTGAGGGTCATCTGAACAGAGCACTTTCGCTGTACCCGTTCGGGGTTTGTGCTATCAATAACAAGGGCTGCAGAGAGAGAGAAAGAGAGAGAGAGAGACCATGTTTTACCAACAACTGACAGCCGGTTGGAGTGCCAAGCGATTTTTGCAAATGGATTGAAATAATTAAATGCACACCCATCGATATCTCTGACGCTGCTTTAGGAAGTGGGACCCAAGCACCTGCTGAAATAGGAGCCACTTTGAGGGCAAGGGTGAGGGATGCTGAAGGGGGGGGGGCACACCAAAGCACAAGCTGATCTGCTGATCTTCCAGTTTCTAGTCACCCATATTTTAATCCCATTCACGCACAAACACAAGTGGTCTACGAGGGCAATGTAGATAGATTGTCTATCTGCATCCATACGTCCTCACTAGAGCGACATCCGATTCCACCCTAAGGATGGGGGTGAATTTAAATGTCTGGAGGAGGGCCTGGGGCTCAGTGGTAGAGCAGCTGCTTGGCATGCAGAAGGTCCCCGGTTCAATCCCCGCCATCTCCAGCTGAAACGACTGGGAAAGCCCTCTGTCCAAGACTTCGGAGAGCTACCACCAGTCTGACAATATGAACCTTGATGGACTGAGGGTCAATAGATAGATTAGATTTATTGAAATATGGCTCCAAACCAGCTTCAAAATCCACACGACTTACAAAACCATAATCCAGCTAATCATGGCAATGTACGAAAATTGTCCAACAATAAAAACACTTAAAACATTATAAAACTATAAAGACGTGTCACAATTACCTATGGCAAACTTCCAGTAAACACAGTTTTGTCGTACTTTGCATGCCATGACACAGCATTTGGATATTTGTTTGGTGACCCAGGAAGGAGGCTCTCAATTTTCCCTTCCTCAGGGTCACCGGGAGTCTGGGACAAAGAAGGGGGGGTTGATGATTTTATTTTGAATGTCCACATAAAGTCAAAATCTGAAAAGGACATGCCTGATGGTCTCCAATTTTCCACCTCCACATATACAGGTCCTCTCTGCTTTTGGAGTATTTTTATAGGGCCCCTCAAGCAACCCAAATCAACAGAATCATTGATTCATAGTTGGAAGGTCCCTCCGGGGTCATCTAGTCCAACCCCCTGCACTATGCATGTGTACCCCCCCCCAAAAAAAATTCAGGCTGTTTCAGGGTCAGGAGGGACCCCATTTCAGACTGTTTAAAACTCATCCGAAACAGCTGTTTTGGATTCGGGGCTGACCGAATCATTTCGGAGCTCTCCCTGGTCCAATCTTCTTGAAACTTGGGGGGGGGGAGGTGTCTTTAGAGAAGAGGTTCCTGGAGCTACACCAAAAGTTTAGAGCCTCTAACTCAACCCTCCCCCTCCGTAGGTGTCAAAGAGGACAGGAAAATTCCCATTGACATTAATGACGCCACTGAGATTCAAGACTGGGCTTGCCCCCTCTTGGTCCACCAACATATCCCACCCTGGGTCCAACCGCAGAGTCCACGTTCTAAGTGTTCACTGGGCTCACCACATCCTTCACGGCCTCTAGTCTCAAACCCACCCTGCTGCAAAAAAAAAAAAAGTCAAGGTGTGTTGGGAGAAACAAACAATCACAGGCAAACGGCACATGGAGACAACCTCTTCCCTCACCGTGTGTTGGCAGCTCTGGATAAAGTTCTGGAGACAGGTAATGTTGCTCTCCATGCCAGACTCAGGTCCACCTTTTGCTTCGGCTGTCAGGGTGTAAACGTTCAGGCCCCGGTGGTACTTCACGGAGTACTCCCCAGAATGCACTGTGTGAGATAAGGTGCTCCAAGAATCCGGCTCACTGGCTCCTTCTCTGAAAGAAGAGGGGGGAGGGAATCACAGGTCTGAAGTGTGTTTCAACTCTCTGGGCTCACGTCTCACAAGTGCCTTCTCTGAAATGTTTATAAATGCATGCGGGGTTGGAACCAGGCCAGGGGCGGGGAGAAAGAATGTACGGTTTTTGGAAATCTTGAAGCGACTGCAGGGTGGGTGGGTGTGGTTTTTTCCCCATGGGGTAAGAAGTGAGAAAACAAAACATGCAAGCAGAAAAACAGCATGTAAGGGAAATGGCTTGGCGTGGCATCGTGACCTGCTAGATTTCCGCATGCAGGGCGTTTTGTGGCTTCACACACACACACACACACACACACACACAAACACACACTTGTAGAGAAGAACATGCTGAAGACCAGGCAATACTGACAGTGGCTGACAGCCAGAGAATCCATCCCACTGCCAGACCACCACGGGTCTAATGGAATCGAAATTTTCCTCTTTTGTTTACTGGATGAGCTTGGCAGCCATGTTCTGTCTCTCACACAACACACGGCTGGAACTTGCCCTGCCGTGAGCTGATCTATAGCTCTTGAATATGGAGACAGGGGGGCGGGGGGGGGGAGATAAAGTGGGGGAGAAAGTATTCCTTACGGACCCATTTATCCCAGAGCATTTCCCTAAAGCTGCTAGGGTCAAGATTAGATGCAAAGAGATTACAAGCACTTAAACTAAGCAGTGTAAGCAGCTTACGGAGACAGTATTTGGCAGGCTAATTTTCCGGCACAACAGAGAGAGAGGCGAAGGAAGCGTGTTGCTTGCCTGGGAGGTAAGGGATGCTCCCAGGGGCTTACTTATGGCTGGGCTGCAGCCCTGTCTCCCTCCCCCTGTCTCTGGGGCGGTTCCCAGAGGTGTTGAAGGGGGCCGTGGTTCATCCCCTAATGAAAAGACATCACTGGATCCACGGGACTTGGCCAGCTACAGCCCAGTCTTGCATCATGTGTTTCTGGGAAAGTTAATTGAAAGGGCTGCGTGGACCAGCTCCTGACATCCGATCCATATCAGCTGGGCTGCTGTCCTGGCCACGGGGCCTGGCCCTGCCGGAGTTGCCTGCTTTCCACAGGGCCTGCAAGACAGAGCTCTTCCGCCAGGCATATGGCTGAGGCCAGGGAGGGGTCTTGGTGTTGCCCCTGGAGGATCCCTCCATGTGTGGTTAGATCAGGACCCTCACTCCCAGTGAGAGTGAGCTTTTGACCCATGGGCTGAACGGGGGGTGGGGGGGGGTGAGAGGCTGGGACTCTTATCCACCGCCATCTGACTAATGTATTAAGGGGTGTTTTTAGGGGGGGTTATGGTTGTATTGGATTGTTGTAAACGGCCGTGAGACTTTTTTTATAGTGGTGATATAGAAATATGCAAATAAATACAGAAATAGATCAATTCTGAATTTATTATTGCTTATTTTCATTTATACCCTACTGTTCTCCCTATTCCCTGCTATAACCACTATACACCATGCTGGCTTTGATGGTGGTCTTTAGAAAGCAGCTTCCTTTAGCAACAGGCTGTGGCTCAGCGGACCCTCCATGTTTGGCATGCGGAAGGCTCCAGGTTCAGTCCTCAGCATCTCCCCTTAAGAAGCTCAGGTTAGGTTCAATGCAGAATCACCCTTAACTGCAGCTAAAGCCAAAGGTCAGAGTGAATTCAGGCGTGAACAGCCCCATCCGTATACCCAGCCCATCCTTACTGTGTCAGCAGCTGATGTAGCTTGTGGTAGCCCCTCTCCAAGGCCAGGCTGACAGGGGTGACTCCTTCGCTGTTGGGGACACTGACAGCTCCTCTCCCGCCAGGCTGCTGCAAGAGGAACCACGTCAAATGCAGAAGGCCCAGCCTCACTGCGAAATGCATCAACGTCTCCCGGGGAACGTTCTCTGGGAAGAAAAAAGGTAAGAACCTCAGGTCGAGGCCAATATGATAGCTAGGAACTTCCTTGGTCACACACCTGGTGTGTCAAAAGCCAAGAACCAAGACGACCCCTGCCAGAAAATAAGAATGCATAACCAGCACATGGTAGTTCAGCCTCAGAAAGTATACCTGTCACTCTTGTTCTTTATGGAGGGTTGCAAGATCCAGGTTTGGTCTCTGTCACTTGGAGATCAGCTGGAATTCTGGGAGATCCTCAAACACACACCCTGGAAGCTAGCTAATCAATGCTCAAAAGCCTACATGGGGGGGTTGGACTAGATGACCCATGAGGTCCCTTCCAACTCTATGATTCTATGATTCTATGAACTTCACACCTAGATCCTGACCCCAAGTCTGGACTGTAGCTATTTCTGATAGCATGTTGAGGGTGGGAGTAGTTTATGGAACCAAGCAGATTTCCACGTAAAGACATCTTTGCCGGGGGGGGGGGGGGATAATAATATGATAATATCAAAAATAAATAAATAGTGCCCATAAATAATGATTTTATTGGCGAGAGAGCTTTAAAATTCTGAACTGACAAAGTGTAAAAGCAGAAATGGCCAGAAAGCTGGACACAGATCAAAGTGCCCGGCAGCATTGGCTCTTTCCAAAAGTCTGTTAGATTTTGGAGGCTGGCTGATGGCCAGGGAAGCCAGGCCTCCTGCTATAATGGGGAACCTCCTGACATACCAGTTCTCTTTTCTTTTTGGGGGGAGGAGAGGTGGAGTATGTGTGTCAATGCACACCATTTCTAGTATTTAAAAACAAAAACAAAACCAAAAAAATTGACATAGTGGATGCTCTAGCATCTACCAACATCTCTATGGTAAAACGATCTCAGTTTTTGTAAATGCCGGAGTGTCCAAAGATGTCACTTCCTGTTTTTAACAAAAGCAATGTCAGTGCACTGAGCCACACACCCCATTTATCCTGGGGATTGCCAGCTGTAGCATGGCAACCCTACTGCTAGATTTCTGTGGCACCCTGGCAGTGAAGACCCTTTAGCTCTCAGAATATTGATGCTTTAGGTTGGACTAAATGGCCTGTCTGGCCCCTTCCAACTCTATGAGCCTATGTTTCACTTTGTGGATTCAGCATCACATTCCAAAATCATCCCTAGCTGAAATCAAATGAAGCCCATTCATCAACGGGCCTGTTTCTTGCATTCAGCATTTGAATACTGGAAACGTACTGCAGATCCCCATGGGAGGGAGAAAGGAGAGCCTTGCTTGAAAAATGCAAGCTGCTAGATCGCCATTCTTCTCTGCCATATCATGCCTCATGCTCTATCAGCAGACCTGGGTTTATTTTACCCACTGAAACCAGGAAGGACACCTTTCCACATGCATGTGGGCCCTTTCAGGGGTAGTCAACCTGTGGTCCTCCAGATGTTCATGGACTACAATTCCCATGAGCCCCTGCCAGCAAACACCATGGACATCTGGAGGACCACAGGTTGACTACCACTGCTTTAGATTACAGGATTGCAAGAACTCTGCAGGGAAAGAATCTGCTTCCTGGTGACATTCAATTCCAGATTAACTTCTGAAATCCTTTCTAAATCTCAGGAGCCATAACAGATCCTTTTCTACAGTCCTTTCTCCGCCTCTGTGGTACATTCCAACATAATCCTGGCCATTTTCTTCATTTTCTTGATAAGTTAAGAGCCAATCACCTCCTGAAGCTTTTCCAAAGCCATCAAGCTTAACGCCTGGCCCTTGATGTTAACTTGGCCCTTACTCCATGTGTCCTTTGGCCACTTCCCAAGGACTGCAGACTCCAAGGGAGTGAGTCATCCTTCCCAAGGCCTGCATCTCAACAGTTAGCAGTCTTCATCAGTGTCATGTGCCATGCCTGGCCAATTGGGTTGTTTTCTCCCGGGCTTGAGTTGTACTCCTGGATGGTGGCCCTCCCTTCCGAGTGTCTCTGGCTATTCTCTGGCCCTCTGAAGTGCATTTGATTTCAGCTAGGGATGATTTCTGTTATGCCAATGCCTTATCTCTGTGTTCCTGGCTAGAATGCAAACACAACCTCTGCACGGCTTCAATGCCTGCATGTTGCTCAGACACACCGTCTCTTGTTTTTTACACTGTTACCGATCTAATAGATGGAATAATACTCTGGCCCAAATTATGGTGATTGGGGAGGCATGGGGTACGAAGGTAGACCTTGATTTTGGCCCTCACCTGATGGAACAAGCTCCCAGAGGTGATCAGGACCCTGACGGAACTTGAACAGTTCTGCAGGGCCTGCACAAGGGAGCTCCTCTGCCAGGCATTTGGTTGAGGTCAACCTAAACCATCGCTTCCCACTGGCCCCCAAGCCACTGGGCCTCAGTATGAGTTGAGCTGATGCTCTTTGCAGTATCCACCGTTCTTTAATGTTATTGTTGTTATCATCTCGTTATGGAGTTACAAATGGAGTTACCTGTACTGTTTCTTGTTTCATGTAAGCCACCCGGGGTAGGTGGTATATAAATACAATAAATAAATAATCACTCTGGTCTTCCTGGGAAATATTGTCTTCAACAGGATTGTCCTCCTACGCTCCCCTTTGGGATGCCTCCTACTTTCCTTCAATGAGGACTGACTTCCGTTTCAGCCCAGTGGCCGGGTCTCCTGTGTGTTGGTTCTGAGGGAATCCTTGGACTGCACTCCCAGGGCCGCGACAGTCAACCTCTTGTAAGGACTGTGCCCTGATAATGTTTTAAGAGTTGTGCGTGCAATTTTATTTATTATTTAATTTATATACCGCTGCTCTCAAAGACTCGCGGCGGTTTACAGTAAAATGATAAAACAACAATACCCATAAAACCCCCCGCAAAAAAGAGATTAAAGTCTAGGACTAGGATCTGGGTGACCCAGGTTCAAATCCCCACTCTGTTATGGGGCACCAGGAAGACCTGAGCTAGTCACTCTCCCTCGCAGGATGACAATTGTGAGAAGAAAATGGAAGAGCGGAGAGTTACGTTGTAAGCCACTTTAGGTCCCTATTGTGAGAAATTGAGCTATAAATATCTAAAGTAAATAGGCATGTGATTTTTCTGGCTATAGTGTGGCCCAAATACATGCTTATCAGTGAAAAAGAAGCCTGAGTCACAACTGGGAACATTTCGAATCACATTTTTTTTATCTGTTTGAACATTATTTGAACATGGTTGTTGTTGTTGACCATTCAGTCGAGGCCAACTCTTGGCGATCCCATGGCTCAGCTGTCGTCATGAACCCCAATTCCGCACCGCCAGTGTTCTGGCCAGCGTCCACCTTGATCGTGTCTAACCACCCCGTTCTTTGTCAGCCTGGTTTCCTTTTACCGCTGACTAATCCTAGCACAATTGAGTCGGATCGCATGATACGGTCTAAGTAAGCGAGCCGGAGTTTCGTGATTTTCCCTACCAGTGATAGATCAGACTTCACGCGCTGTAGGATTTCCTTGTTTGTGACTTTTGCTGTCCACAGAACCTGCGGAAGCCTTCTCCAACACCATCAGTAATGTTAATTTGAACATCAGTAATCAGGGAAGATACAGAGAATGGAATGATTCCAAGAAGCAGGCAGGACTAGGATCACTGAAGACAGAAGGGGGTCATTACAAGCAAATTTCTTCCATGATCAGTTGTGTCCTTTCTTGCAGGGGGAAAGATATTCCTCCTGCACTACTATAATTACTTCTATGGTAATTTGTAACTAAAGGAGTCAGAGATTAAACCATTTGTCCACTTTCGGCTAATGAAGATCTAATTACCTTTCTTGGAGACAATATACTATACTACTAAAGGAGGACCTGCATGGAGGAAAGACCATGTTGGTTGGGGGCTGTAGTGAGGAACAAGGAGGTGAAATTGTTCCTCCTACTTCTGCAAAGGTAGCTCTGCTGAGAAAATAATTATTAATCCCCCATCCCTCCTTACTCCAGCCCAAGCAGATGACACACTGCATTGCCTTTTACAACCCCAGGAATAACCTTTCTGGGAGCTGGAAGGGGCCGCAAGAATGAAGTAGAATGTGGGAAGATTTCTGCTTGCAGATGGCTGGGTACATATAATTGACCCCAGAAGCCTGGCTGTGCCTCACCTGAACTGAATATGTTCCCCTAGAGCAGGGGTGGCCAAATTGTGGCCTTCCAGATGACTATGGACTACAATTACCAAGAGCCCCAGGAGATCATGGTAATTGTAGTCCATGGACATCTGGAGAGCCACCGTTTGCCCTAGGACAGTGGTCCGCAACCTTCTGGCTGCCACGGACCACTGCTCCAGAGTGAGGGGAGAGGGCGGCCCGGGGCCCTGCACACGCACGGCAGCCCCAGCGCAAATGCGCATGCACGGACTGCTGCGCACGCGCGTTTGCGCCGCCGCCATGTCGGCGGCTGCGGCTCCCTCTCCCGGCCCCTCCGGGCTGCCAGCAAATTGGCCGCCAAAGCGGCCAATTAGCTTGCGGCTCGGCAAGCTTCTCTTCACCCCCCTCCCAAAACAAGAAGCTTGCCAGGCCGCGAGCTAATCGGCTGCTTCGGCGGCTGATTTGCTTGCGGCCTGGCGAGCTTCTCACTTCGGGGGGGGGGGGGCGGGAAGAGGGAGCTGCGGCCCGGCGCCAAGGCCTTCGCAGCCCGGCACCGGGCCGCGGCCCGTGGGTTGGGGACCACTGCCCTAGGACATATGCCAGAGTCCTCTGCAGCAGTGGTCCCCAACCTTTATTAGGCTGGGGACCGGCAGGGCATCGGGCCGCGCCCACAGGGACCGCGCGGGCCACGCCCACGAGCCGCGCCCGGCCGCGCCCGCGGATCAGGCCGCGCCCGGCCGCGCCCACGGGCCGCACCCGCGAATCGGGCCGCGCCCGCGGGCCGCACCCGCGGATCGGGCCGCGCCCGCGAGCCGCGCCCGGCCGCGCTCGGCCGCGCCCGCAGGCCGCACCCGTGGATCGGGCCGCACCTGCGGGCCGCGCGGGCGCGGCCTGGCCCTGATTCCCTCTCCCCGCCCTCCCGCAGTAAGTAGCTTCCCGGGCCGCAAGCTTGCGGCCTGGGAAGTTTTTTATTGCGGGGGGGGGGGGCGGGGAGAGGGAGCCGCGGCCCGGCGCCATGGCCTTTGCGGCCCGGCGCCGGGCCGCGGCCCGCAGGTTGGGGACCACTGCTCTGCAGATCACAGAGGTCCCATGACACATGTGCATCTTGGGCAGATGGAGCAACTGGGAGTTTTCTGGGAGCCACAAAGTTTGCACAAGCCAGACAATGAGAGCACAGTTCGCAAAACTGCCAAATGCACACAGTATTGTGACCACTCAGTAAAAAAGATGCTTCCCAATTTCCTTGTTTACAGAAGGAATACATGGTGGGGGGTGGTGTGTGTGTGTTACCCAACAGCCTGTGAGCCAGAAGCTCAAAATATTCATCTGGGTTAAGACTTTTGCAGTGCCCAAAAAAAGCAAATTTATTCGATCCAAAATCTTTAAAAGTGTCTTGAAATGTCCCACACAAACACAACTATAAGGCCACATTAATCCCATGGAAAATAACTAAGAGCAACGGAAGGTTTCAAAAAACTCCAACACCAGTAGGAAGTTCATCTAAGAAGCGTAACTAAGAAGCGTAGGAGAACCTTTAAGGCTTCCCAGCCTCAGTTTTGAACAGTCAGAGCCCGTTTCAGCAGATGCACTGAGTGGACATCCACGGAAGAAATCGTCAAACTTAAAGGTATAAGCAACAGAAACGGTGGAACAGCTTACAAAAAGAGGTCAGCTATAAGCAACAGCCCATCAAAGAGAACTGCACGCTGTTCAAAGTACAGAGGTGGAAAGGACAGGGTAAACATACAATCAGATCTACATCCGTGAAGAAGCAGCGGGAGAAACAATAAGTAGAACACACCAATATCCATAAAGGGTGAGTCTTGCTGACACCAATCGTGAACGAGGGCATCCAAGTCCCTGAGCATGACAGTGCTCGTTCACAAAAGGTTATGGTAAAACATATTACTAGTTTTTAAGGTTAATGTACAAGACTGATCCAAGATGTCTGCAGCAATAGAAAAGAGGGAGAGTCCAGTAGCCCCTTAAAGACTAACACATTTTGTAACAAGGTGACATACAAAATCTCTTACCCTTCCCCCAATTTTGTAAGTCTTTAAGGTGCTACTGGATTCACACTCTTTTCTACCGCTACACCAGACTGATTAAGCTACCCTCTCCATAAAACATGAGGCTAAATAGCATCTACTATGATCAGCAAAGAAATTAAAAGACGCTTGCTCCTGGGGAGGAAAGCTATGGCAAATCTAGACAGCATCCTAAAAAGCAGAGACATCACCCTGCCAACAAAAGTGCGTCTAGTCAAGGCTATGGTGTTGCAATGTATGGCTGTGAAAGTTGGACCATAAGGAAGGCCGAGCGTCAAAGAATTGAGGCTTTTGAACTCTGGTGCTGGAGAAGACTCTTGCGAGTCCCTTGGACTGCAAGGTGAACAAACCGGTCAGTCCTAGAGGAGATCATCCCTGACTGCTCCTTAGAAGGCCAGATCCTGAAGATGAAACTCAAATACTTTGGCCACCTCAGGAGAAGGAAGGACTCCCTGGAGAAAAGCCAAATGCTGGGAGCGATTGAGGGCAAAAGAAGAAGGGAACGACAGAGAATGAGGTGGATGGATGGAGTCCCTGAAGCAGTCAGTGCAAACTTAAATGGACTCCGGGGAATGGTAGAGGACAGGAAGGCCTGGAGGATCATTGTCCATGGGGTCGCGATGGGTCGGACACGACTTCGCACCTAACAACAACAATGATCAATAGACACTGGCCTAGCAACCAAATCTTGCGTTGAGCAGGGGGCTGGACTAGATGGCCTGTATGGCCCCTTCCAACTCTATGATTCTATGATTCTTACCATTTAGCTTATGATCTGCCCCCAGGACATTCCATCCCGTCGGCAGCTTCAGGTGACGGAAAGCCAACGCCACCTTCTTGTCGAGGAATTCTACATCTCCAGCGGGGGGCCTGGACCGGTCCAGGAACCTTGTGAAGTTCAGTGCTTGCTGGTTGCCCGCACAGGTGGCTAAGAACTGAGCAGCATCGTAGGCTTCATCCTGAACAAACTGGAAGCTGCCTTCGGCCACCACCAGAACAGGGAAGCCTTGTTTGGCAGCACACAGGGAGACTTTCACGGTCTCACAGCAATCGTGGCCTGCGAAAACAAGAATAGACAGGGAAGCAATTGAGGGGGTGTATTTGCACAGATCTGTAACACCTTTGTTCTATAACCATGACCACTTAAACCAGCCGCTGCTTGTAGACCGCAAGTGAGGGAAGCTCACGATCTCTTAGGCAGCCGATTCCACTGCTGAACTACTCTGTTAAAAAATGTTTTCCTGATATCGAGACTTCTTTGCATTGAGGTAGCTGCATTCATACATTTAGAAATCAAGACTGACAGAGGATTTTGAATTCGTATCCTCTTTTCTATTTCACCCAGTGAATGGCTCAGGTGGATCATCGTGTTGCTCTGAAGCAGCAGAACCACTTTTCATGACATTCAAGAGGTAACTTCAAAGTAGTACTTTTATTACAAGGCAACTTCAAGAACAGACTGGAAAGGGTAATTGCCGAGTTGCAGGTTATTACAAAGCTCAAAACAATGGAACCCCCGGGACCTAATGGGAATATTGGTTTCTTATCTCACTACATATGCTAACCTCATTCAGTCTTTACATTTGCATTCTTAACAACACTCCAGAAGAGCCCTATGACCATTTTATTTTATTTTTAATAGATAGATTTGAATAGTTGATTGTAATGTAACATAATGAATAGTAGAATGTAATGTGATTTGGAATGGTAGCTTGGAATGTATGTCTCTGGTCTGGAGACAGGGGAGATAATTCTACATAGCCGTTCACTTAGCTTCAAAGAAGAAGATGCTGTAAGGTTGCCTACATGACTGAGAGGAGACAGATGGAGTGAAATGTCAGGGTCTCAATTACCCTCAGCATCCATCCACCCATCAAACCATCAAACCATCCAACCATCCAACCATCCAACCACCCACCCATCCATCCATCCATCCATCCATCCATCCATCCATCCATCCATCCATCCATCCATCCATCCATCCATCCATCCATCCATCCATCCATCATCTATCCTACGGATCATGTTTATTAATTTGTATTTATTTAGATTTATCCCCACCACTCCCGTAACCAGTCCAGCTCGAGACAGTTTACAGTAAAAGAACAAAAGAGTACAATACAATACGATAAAATACAACATACCCCCCAACAACACAACAATAAACAACAATACACAGCAATAGAAGTTAATGTTGTTATTGTGAAATGTAGTCATTCTTGTCTTCAGTTCTGGTATCCGCTGTTATCATTGTGTCTGAGGTTAGGATGTTATGAAATGTTTTGTGTAAACCACTCTGAGCCTCAGGGGAGGGTGGTATAGAAATATAATGAATAAATAAAGCTATCTGCAAGAGATAGACATAATGGTCCCTCTGATCTCATGCTAGATTCGGAGAGCACTTGAAAAGCCCTGAAAAGTCTTATTGTGTTCCTTCCGAATGCTCCATTGCTCGAGACAAAAAAACCAGTCCAGTAGCACTCAGGACAAAGTTCAAGATGAATCCCCAGCCTCCAAAAAAACAGGGAGATCCGTTTAGAAGCCCCGAGAAGCAATAAGCCTTGACTCCAGTTGGGCAAGATTCCACAGTGGAGATACAATTTTGGGTGGGGTACCAAGTCCAGGCAAAATCTTTGGGCCATAGATTTATTTAAAATCCCAGTAGCCAGACTTAAGCCAATTTTTTGCAGCTACATATATTTTGCTTTGCAGGACCAAGCAATGCGTGACCATCACCAGGCCCAGAAAATGAACTCCAGGGACAATTTCAGAGGTGGGAGTTTGCGTCCTTCCAGCCTGGGCATTGTTTTGCAATTCCCAAACCGAGCTCCTTTAATAATCAGGTTGGCGTTTCAAGTTCTCTCTATGCCTTTCCCGCGCGTGTCTCATGGCTGCAGTGATGTCACGGCACAGGCTATTCACTAATTACTGGAAACTGCTGTTCTGCCCATTACCTCATTCTGCATGAATCAACCCTCGCCCTCTCTCTTTTAATTGACTTTTCTCGTGTAAAGGGATTCTTTTCTTTCCCCTACCAAGCAGACAGGCTCGAAAACTTCCAAGTATTCTCTGGTAAGTGGGAAGCATGGAAGTCCTTTTCCAACAGTGTAGAAACCACCCAAAGAGGAGAAAAAAAAATAAAATTTCAGACCTCGGCACATAAAACCAGTTGGGGCAATGGAATTAGAGCAGCACTGCCCATATATATTTTATTTAATAAAATGCTAAGCAACTTCTTTGGTCCCAAGTTGTCACATTCTGTGGCACATGTACCCAAATACAGATAAAAATGAAACTTCAGAAAATAACGGAAGCCCATCTTGGTCAATTCCTGAAATTTGATGGAAGAGGGTAATCATTTTAAAGAACGAAATTCTTTGGCTAGGGCTACTTTTAAAATCTGTGCAAAACTAACTGGTTCAGTGCTCATGAACAGCACAGCAGTCAGAATTCAGAATCAGAAAAGCAGGAAGAGACCACAAAGGACCATCCAGTCCAGCCCCCCACCTTCTTGGGGATTAAAACTGGAAGCATAGAACCATAGAGTTGGAAGAGGACACATATTCCTGACAGGTACTCATCCAATCTCCTCCTAAAAACTTCCAATGAAGGAAAGTCCACCACCCTCCGAGACAACAGCTTTCGCCATCAGGAAAGGGCTAATCCTGCGTTGAGCAGGGGGTTGGACTAGATGGCCTGTGATTCTTGGACTAGATGGCCTGTGATTCTATGATTCTATGAAATGCATTCCAATATTTAAGTGGAACCCCCTTTCCCATAATTTCACAGAATCATAGAGTTAGAGGTGAACTCGAGGGTCATCTAGTCCAACCCCCTGCAGACTACAGGAAATTCACAACTACAATTTGATTCATATTCACAATTTGAACCCATGGCTCCCAGTCCTTGTCTCTAAAGTTGCAGTAACAAGTTGGCCCCTCTTCAACCTTTCACTTAATTTAACACAGCTATTATATCACCCCTTACAGAACGTCAGAAAAGCAACCTCTGTAATATGAGAGGGAAAGTCTGCATGGGGGTTAGGCTAGTAGCTAGCCAGATCGCATCTGATCTCAGAAGTTGGGTCAGCCCTGGTTAGTACACAGATAAAAGACCACCAAAACAGTTCAGGGTTGCTCTGCAGAGGTGGTCAAAGGCAAAACACCTCTGCTCCCTTACTGCCTTGAAATCCTTACAGGGTCACCATAAGTCAGCTGCTATTAAGCAAGCATTTCCCAACCAGAGAATCTAGGAGACCCCCATTCACATCCCTACTCCTCTGCTGGAATTTGGCCCAAATCTATCTAACAGGATAGTTGTTGCGAGGAGAAATGCAGAAGATGAGAATGATGGTGTAAGCCATTTTGCACCCCCACTGTGGAGAAAACAAGAATGTAAATATCTGGAGGAGGAGGAGGAGGAGGAGGAGAAGAAGAAGAAGAAGAAGAAGAAGAGTTGGTTCTTATATAACAAAATAGATTAACGCAAGCCGAGATACTTGTCTCGTAACAAATGCTCCAGTTCCCATTCATGAAATCGTAGAGGAGATCCAGGAATTAAAGAGCAACAATTTAGATTTAAATCAAATGTCCAGTTGAAGCAAGAGGGTGCAGGTTGTTCCTCCAGGGCAACGCATTCCCTGGTTTTCATAAGCTTCTGGTGTTCTCCATCCCTTGGAACTGGCAAAAAAATCTGAACGGAGCAGACAAAATTTTGACTTTGGCAATTAGATCAAAAGCAAAGCAAGCTGTTCAGTAATGAGCATGGCAGAGACTTAAATTACTCAACTCCCCCCACCCCGCCCAGCCCCAGTTGGTGCTTTTGATATGTCAGGCCTTGAACATTGGCCGATGGCAGCCTCTTGGAGCTGCTTAGAATTTCCCAGGTGTCAGGAAATAAAGCTAGAAGCATAACGAGCTTTTTAAGCCTGTTTTGTTTTAAAAGGACAGCGCAACAACTCACAAGTCACACATGGCACACAAGCCACACATCGGCCACACATGGCACACAGACTCTGCTCTTTAAAAAAAAAATCTAATTCATTAGAAGAAAGGGTTTCAAGAGGCACGGGACGTTAACAGCATAAAAGCCTGGCAAAATCTATTATGCGCCCCACATGCTTGTCTGTGCATCCCCAAGGGCAAGCCGGACACCGAGACGTCCTCAAGCCAGGCTCACCCAGATCGCACAACATCTGGACCCAGGAAGGCCAGGCCTCACACAGAGGTGGGAGACCTCTCCGCCTCCCTCTTTCTTGCCTGCCCCCACTCAGAGAGGAAGGGGGAACCCAGGAAAGCCGACATAAGGCCAGCAGTGCAATGTCATTCCCAGCAAAAATCCAGCCGTGATGTTACATTGGCAACACTCTAGGATTTGGACATAACTCCCCATTTCGCCTTAGAGCAGGGGTAGTCAAACTGCGGCCCTCCAGATGTCCATGGACTACAATTCCCATGAGCCCCTGCCAGCATTTGCTTGTTCCACCAGGTAGGGGCCAGAATGGAGAAAGCTCTAGCCCTGGTTGAGGTCAAGCATTTGCTGGCAGGGGCTCATGGGAATTGTAGTCCATGGACATCTGGAGGGCCGCAGTTTGACTACCCCTGCCTTAGAGCTTTGACCAGGGACCTCAAAAGATGCCTCCCCCCATGGATCAGGGCCGTAGCCTCTTTGCTCCCCCCTCTTTTCCTCCTTCAGAGCACTTGGAGGGGCAACTCTTTCCATTGTGGGAGGCTCCTCTGGCTACTCCCGCCACCATTGGACTCGGCTAGAGCCCTGCAAATCTTTAAACTGGTGCTTCGGGCCCCACAAATCCTTAAACCACTCCTGCTGCTGGCTGGAGGTGACATTGCACTGTTTGCACCACGCCACGCCCCATGTCCACACCTCATCCCACTGGATGCCAGCCAATAAGGGGCAACCCTGTTGGGGACCCTGCCCTGCATTATTTCACTTGTTCTACTGTCTGCCAACTGGGGGGGGGGGAGGACAACCAGGCTGGAAGGATGACGAAAACGAAAACAACTTTATACAGCCCCCATTTGTTTCCTTTTCGTTTCGCCTTGGCACAGCGCCCATTTCTCTCTGCTGTCCAGCTGTGCCACAAACACCTGTGCCTTCAGTCATGTTCTACCTGTGCCTCAGGGACACACCCCTGCTTGCAGGTGAAACGCACTCCGCTTTCACGGCTTATCAGCTGCTTGAACCCAAGACTTCCCCACCCACCAGCTCCGTCCGAGGGCAGCCGCCGGAACACCCTGGCCTGTCCTTGAGAGAAGTTATCATAAACTCTAAAGCAGCAAATAAAACCTGCAGCCCGCAGCTCCTATCTCCCCCAGCTGTGGGCAAAACAGGTGAGGACAAGCCAGAGAGGCTGGCTCCTGATCGCTGGGCGGGGGCACACAGAGGCCAAACAGGGTTGCAGCTAAACAAGCCCGCTGGAAGCCTCACTCACACATGACTTAATATCCTGTCCAAGCAGGAATGGCAGCCAACCCTGTCTGAGCGGCCTGTTTGGGGAATTCGGGTTCTCGTGCAGCAGACAATAGAAGGCCAGCGTCAACAGCTATTTTAAGTCTCCAGAGAACCACCACTGCCGCCATCTCCACCACGGCCCCATGCAGCTGGCTGAGAATAATTGTATGAATTCTGGCCCTCAGTTCACCGGGATGGAGGGTAGACCAACGTCCAGGAGTGCCGACACAGGTTTCCGGAAGGTAGACTTGCTTACCCAAAAGCAAGAGGGCAAAAGATGCAACAGCTGAACTTTAAGTATCCTACCAAGAGATCCTAGTATCCTTCAAGCACTGTGGGGACCATGGTGCCCGCTAATTTCTTTCTTGGTACCTGCCAAGTACGTTTCAAAAACGGGCAGAGCCGACTACAGTGGCTTTATGCAAAGCATTTTATATGTGCAAATAGCAGAGGGGAATTCTTAAAAGCATCCTGGGCATAGGATTTCACAGCACAGCTAATATATTTAATGTACCTAACAAGAACTTCCACTGAAGTCATCTGTTCTTTCCGATTTGTGTTATTTTTTTAAATAATTCCGGTGGAAGTTGATAACGACATCACTACATCAGATTCCGTAACTTTTCGGAGAGCATGTATGTTCCCACCAAAATCTGGCCAGAATGTCTCAGTGAACACATATTTGCAATTTTAATCTTAAATATTAAATTACATATTGTGCTGTTCGATACACATTCCTGTTGTTAAAGGTGTGATTATATTACCTAAGCCAAGGTGTTTAGTGTATTGCATTGTACTATGAAAGTTCTAATGTAAACTGCCCTGAGCCGATTGAATGAATGAATGAATGAATGAATGAATGAATGAATGAATGAATGAATGAATGAATGAATGAATGAATGAATGAATGAATACACTCTCACCAGCACTTCATTGCCAGTTGTCCTTGTTAAAAATAATAACCCAGGGTTAAAATGTCTGGGTTCATAAAAGAAGGATCCATGTAAAGGGGGTAGGTATTTTTTCCATTAGCCCACTCCACTGGGTTATCGCAAGGATAAAACAGATTAAGGATCTTTAAAGAAAAGCAGTTCCTTGAGAAAAACAGGCCCCTGAAGACTTCCTTACTGAATCCCCAGCGAAACTGCAAGTTATTTTAATCCTCTAGCAAGGTGAGTGGTGTCTTTTAAGGTGATGCTGGCGGCCTCCCACAATCCCTCATCTCAGATTTCCCTGCAGAAAGCAAGTGGAGGATCACAGCTTTAGAATACTCCTTTAGGGCAGGGGTAGTCAACCTGTGGTCCTCCAGATGTTCATGGACTACAATTCCCATGAGCCCCTGCCAGCAAATGCTGGCAGGGGCTCATGGGAATTGTAGTCCATGAACATCTGGAGGACCACAGGTTGACTACCCCTGCTTTAGGGTACTATTTGGGGTAGGAGGGGGGCTGTTTCATAATCATCCTAATCCAGTCTAGTTTAAAAACAAACCCATATGATCACTTCTTACACAACTTGTTTATTCTTCTGGACTTCCTGGGCAAAGAATATTTTCACAAATGGGGGAAAAATTGCCCTTTATATCCCAAGCCCCACAAGCTCACCAGAAAGTAAATTTGAGGGAACTGTGGTGGGCTGTACAACATGAACGGCAAAACAACCACAAAGCCAAAAAAATATCTATTTACATACCAGGCAAAGAGCAAAAAAGATGAACATTTTCAGCAGATCTGTATTTGCTGGGAGACTAACCGGGAAGGGGGCAGGCTGAGCTGGAACATAAGAGCAGGGGAAAGACCCTGCAAAAAGCAAACTAGCAGCATATAAATTATCCAGAGATGGGGCACAGTGCTAGACTAACAGACGGACTATTCCTTGCCTTTATCCTCAATAGCAGGGGTAGTCAAACTGCGGTCCTCCAGATGTCCATGGACTACAATTCCCAGAAGCCCCTGCCAGCATTCGCTGGCAGGGGGCTCCTGGGAATTGTAGTCCATGGACATCTGGAGGGCCGCAGTTTGACTACCCCTGTTCAATAGGAATCCAGAACCGTTTACAGCAGTGGTCCCCAACCTGCGGGCCGCGGCCCGGTGCCGGGCCGTGAAGGCCATGGCGCCGGGCCGCGGCTCCCTCTCCCCGCCCCCCCCCCCGCAGTAAAAAACTTCCCAGGCCGCAAGCTTGCGGCCCGGGAAGCTACTTACTGTGGGATTGCGGGGAGAAGGAATCAGGGCCGGGCCGCGCCCGTGCAGGCCGCGCCGGCTCGGCCCGATCCGCGGGCGCGGCCCACGGGTGCGGCCCGATCTGCGGGCGCGGCCGGGCGCGGCTCGCGGGTGCGGCCGCGGGTGCGGCCGGGCGCGGCTCGCGGGTGCGGCCGGCGGGCGCGGCCGGGCGCGGCTCGCGGGTGCGGCCGGCGGGCGCGGCCGGGTGCGGCCGGCGGGCGCGGCCGGGCGCGGCCGGCGGGCGCGGCCCGAAGCGTGGGCGTGGCCCGCGCGGGTGCGGTCCCTGCGGGCGCGGCCCGATGCCCTGCCGGTCCCCAGCCTAAAAAAGGTTGGGGACCACTGGTTTACAGCATTCTCCCCTCCTCCACTTTGATTGCCACAACGATCCTGCGAGATAGGCTAGGTTGGGAGGACCACTGCACCACTCTGCTCTCGACACCACAGATAAAACGCTTCCTGGACCCATTGCCTCTGGGGCATGAATTTCTGCCAGTCAAGCCATACGTGAAGCACCCTGTTGGCCCCAAAGTGATGTAGGAGTTAAGAGCATCAGACAGGGCAACCCAGAAGTGATATAGGGTGGCTCTAGGAACTGCAGGAAACCAAAGCAAGACCACTGAGTTTCCACAAGAGTGGGAGGCCCAGCAGCCCTAGACCTGTCATGCTATGGGACTGGATTGCTTTGCACTGTAATCCACCTTGGATCTCAATGGGAAAGGTGGGCTGTTAATCGAGTGAATAAATAAATATTCTGGAACTGGCCAAGGCCACAAATGTGCACGGGAACAGATGGTACAGTGGAGAGAGCCACAACAGGACTAAGATCCTAGCAGAGAACCACTCCCTTTCATTTCCTCCCCCTCCCTGCACACTTTTTGGTTCTCCCCCTGACTCCCGGCCTCTGTTCCAGCCTGTCTCTTGCCCATTATTAATCCTGCAGCCGTCAAATAACATTGCCTCTGAGTCACTGTCATTATTTCCAAGGAAACTGGTTCAGTATACAACTTAAACACACAATTAATGTACATGGCGCAGAGCGAGAGCCCAAGAGGACAGAGCCGGGCCAACGGAGATAAAGCCAGAACAAGGGGAGGAGAAGACACAGCCTTTAACCGGCAACCAAGCCTTTATTTACAGGACACAGGCTTGCTGTATCCAAGGGGCATACAAGTGTTCTCTGCGTGGCAAAAGCAGAGCAAAAAGGAAGCAGACTTCTGCAAGGGGGTGTTTGCTGCCTTAGGAAGTTAGATTTGAGTACAGGAGAATCTTAAAGACCAACAAGAATTTCGGGGTATCATGAAAGGTTGGCTTCTAACTTGAATCTAACTGATCTTCTGCAAAGCAACATGGCTGAAGCCTCCTTTGAAAGGTTAAATGGCAGGATCATCAGTAAAATAAAAGCATAGAATCA
Organism: Paroedura picta; assembly: GCF_049243985.1. Classification (NCBI taxonomy): domain Eukaryota; kingdom Metazoa; phylum Chordata; class Lepidosauria; order Squamata; family Gekkonidae; genus Paroedura; species Paroedura picta. The sequence goes on from NC_135386.1 coordinate 13,869,138, forward strand.
CAGAATCACACAGTTGGAAGGGACCTCCAGGGTCATCTAGGCCAACCGCCAGCACAAGGCAGGAACTCACAACTACCTGTGCACCCACAGTGACCCCCCTTCCCACCAAAAAATCTCCAGAATTCAGCCTGACCTGGAGAGAATTCAATAAATCTGAATAGATAGATAGATAGACAGACAGACAGACAGACAGACAGACAGACAGACAGACAGACAGACAGACAGACAGACAGAGAGAGAGAGAGAGAGAGAGAGAGAGAGAGAGAGAGAGAGAGAGAGAGAGAGAGAGAGAGAGAGAGAGAGAGAGAGAGAGAGAGAGATGTTTCAGGTGGTACCATTCCAAGGTGATGGGAAAGACCTCAGCCTGAGACCCTGGACAGCCACTTCCCCTCTGAGGGGTCAGATAGTATATAAGGCAGCTTCATGTATTCTGGAGTTAAACCAATCAAATATAAATGTTTTAGGGCTGTTTTTTTTAATGCTCTAAAAGCTAATTTTGATAGAGAATTCTGGGGTACAAATGGTTTAAATCGGGGGCAGTCAAACTGCGGCCCTCCAGATGTCCATGGACTACAATTCCCATGAGCCCCTGCCAGCGAACGCATTTGCTGGCAGGGGCTCATGGGAATTGTAATCCATGGACATCTGGAGGGCCACAGTTTGACTACCCCTAAAGTAGAGGATGGAGCAGAGTTGTTTTCTGTTGGCAACCCTCAGATGTTACGAGATCTCTCTGGATAGCTGTCTGCCTGCCGTTTTGAGCTCATGGGAATTGTAGTCCATGGACATCTGGAGGGCCGCACTTTGACTACCCCTGGTTTAAATAAAGCATGCACTGGAAATTGGGTAGGGGGGGCCGACAGAATGCATTCCTGGATCTAGGCCCAACTATTAATACTGCCTAGACACCACGTCTATTGCAAGAAACACGGTCAAAAGAACCAATGCGTTATGGTCCGAGAACCCCTCGTCCATAGGGGAGAATGAGCCGTCCCAAGCAGACAAGCCTTACAGATAACCATTTTAGACAGGACAGGACACCCCCGGGAGAGCAGGCCAACAGTAATTCATGTATTTCATGAGGCAATCCCTTGCCTGCGACCCCACCCAAGTTCCCTTTCTTCAGAGAACTGCTTCCAGCGGTTGCTTGTGACAGAAAAGCCAAGATGCACAGCTGTTCTTATGCAAGAGTCTCCCAGGGCCGGCCGAAAGAAAAGTGTTTTCCTGCTGTGTTTTGAGAACAGCCGCGTCCAGGACTATTCAGAGCCGCAATCTAGAACTAGCACCTTCACCACCACCGTCCTAGCAATAACACTTCACGTTCATAGCCCTGTTGAGGCACAATTCAGACCTGTATGTCCCGCAACCCTCCTGCTGCAGCCCAAACAGGGTTCCCGGTCCCCATGAACAGCACTTTAGGGAGCATCTGGGGCTAGAATGGTCTGCGGAAGTTAAAATGCTGAGTTCTGCAAGCTGAAATCTTTCCCACCATGAAACACTGTAGCAGACTCCAACCAGAACATGGCTGCAGAACTCAACTCTAGAAAAATCTCAACCTTTTTGTTTGTTTGGGTTTTGAAGAGACAAGTTTCTAGTCCTTAAGGATCCACAGATAAGAGTATAGAATGATTAAGTCTCAGAAACCAGACCAGCAGAATGCATACTAAAGAAGAAGAAGAAGAAGAAGAAGAAGAAGAAGAAGAAGAAGAAGAAGAAGAAGAAGAAGAAGAAGAAGAAGAGTTGGTTCTTATATGCCACTTTTCTCTACCCAAAGGAGTCTCAAAGTGGTTTACAGTCACCTTTCCTTTCCTCTCCCCACAACAGATACCCTGTGAGGCGGATGAGGCTGAGAGAGCCCTGATATCACTGCTCGGTCAGAACAGTTTTATCAGTGCCATGGCGAGCCCAAGGTCACCCAGCTGGCTACATGTGGGGGAGTGCAGAATCGAACCCGGCATGCCAGATTAGAAGTCCACACTCCTAACCGCTACACCAAACTGGCAGCAGGATTGAGATTTTCTCTACGCCCACATATACCTATGGCCCTACAACGGAATGTTTCTCCATTTATTTGTTTAAATCATGTTGGCACCACCTCACAAATAGAGGAATCTTGAGATGGTATATAAAAAAAAGACACACCAATGCAATCTATCACAATGGAAACAATATTTTAAAAGGGGAGAGGAAGAGGAAACACCAGACATCCAAGCACAACCCGAACCAGAAGCAAAGGAAACAGCCTAAAAATGGAACAACATCCAGGCAAGCATTGCATTTGATATAATTGGACAGCTACACTCTACGAAACTGGAATCTACCGAGCAGATCACAGTCGGAATATTTCTAACAGAGTTGCCTACACATTGCAAAACCACAACACTATTAAGCATCAGAAATCCTTCCACAGGCATATAAAACCGTACCAGAATAAAAATTAGGGTAAATAGACACCAAAGAGAAAATTGGATAAAATGACAGAATAGAGCAGGGGTAGTCAACCTGTGGTCCTCCAGATGTCCATGGACTACAATTCCCATGAGCCCCTGCCAGCATTCGCTGGCAGGGGCTCATGGGAATTGTAGTCCATGGACATCTGGAGGACCACAGGTTGACTACCCCTGGAATCGAGAACCCAAAGTAATCAGCATACACCAAGTTGTCCCTCACAATTATCCTGATGCAACTTCATGTCACCTTGCAATAATTTAGACACACTTTCTATTGTTTCAGAATTGGTACGATTCAAAAGGAAGGAAACCTTATGAAGACCAGAGAATCCCGTCTTCTTTATCAGAATAGGGCTTAACATTTTTATATGAGCACTATTATGAAGAGGAAACCAGGTTCGACACAGCTACAAAACCAGAATCTAAGACGTTCGTTCCCATGGAACTAGTAGGGGTGGGAGGGGGAAAGCCCTCAACAGCCAGGGTTGCCAACCTCCAGGAACTCCAAGTAATCTCCAGATGACAAAGTTGAGTCGCCCTCAAGAAAATGGCAGCTTTGAAGAGTGGATTTCTAAGCATTATAGCCTCGACACTCAAATCTCCAGGAATTTCCAAACCTGGAATTGGCAACTTTATCAACTTCTTTCAAGCAGGAAATTGGATGCAGCTGTGAGAAAGATGAGCCTCAATTCAGGCATTGAAAGGCATCCTCAGCAGACCATGACTGGAGAGTCCAAGAGAGTCCCACGGAAGATGTACAGCCCCCTGTATTAGGCATGGACAGAGCCCGGAGCTGGACTCTGAACACTCATCTGGTCCATCTGGGTAGCATCAGGCAGTCCACTGTCGATCCTCACAAACCTGGCCAGCTGCCCCCTTCCCAAGCCACTTCATACATATTCCGCATCCATCACTGCCTGCGGAAATTGAGGCGGGCATAAAACAAATCAGAACCCACAGCACAGAATAAAATGACGGAAGGAAATGGTAGCACCTGGCTCCTATATCAAGTTTACCGCAGGGGTTCCACACATGGGTAGAACTTTGGCAAAAGATCACTCAACCTCAGCAAGCCAACAAGAACAGAGGCACTTCTTTCTACTTTGAGAGCATCTCCAACACTTGGGCAGGAAGAGGGGAGCTTTAGCCATTGCACTGCAAAACAGAGGTGTGCAGCTTGGCTTCAAAACACAGGGAGCAGGACTGATAGGAGCCCACCTGTCTGTCTTGGGAGAGGAACCAGGTGAGCTAACAAAAATGTGCATGCTCCTGGCTTATAGCCAAATGCTCAGTGGTGAGGACAAACATACTTACCAGGAGCAATTGTCTCTAATGTCCCTGAAGTGACCTTCCTGGTGCTTGTGCAGTGCTGGACAGCAGACCCAGTAAACACGAGATAAAAAACTACATCCTCGCCTTCCACGTTGTCGTCTTGGGTCAGCAATACAGAGATCAAGCAGTCTCCCTAGAAGAGAAGACAGCAGATGACTTCAGTACACTTGAAACAATACAACTGATGGCAGCGACAGTCAACTAACTGCCCTGCAGACCCCTGACCCCCAGACCCCTTCACAGTCGTTGTGTCCTCCTGGATGAACCTGCCGATGTTAGCCGGAAGGAAGGAAGGAAGGAAGGAAGGAAGGAAGGAAGGAAGGAAGGAGATGGAGGGAGGGAGGGAGGGAGGGAGGGAGGGAGGGAGGGAGGGAGGGAGGGAGGGAGGAAGGAAGGAGACTGAGGGAGGGAGGGAGGAAAGGAAGGAGGAAGAGGACGGAGGGAGGGAAGGAGGGGACAGAGGGAGGGAGGGAGGGGACAGAGGGAGGCAGGGAGGCAGGGAGGGAGGCAGGGAGGCAGGGAAGAGAGGAAGGGAGGCACCCAATCTTACTCCTCAGTCTCCCCATCCCGGCCTCATCCGAATGCCTGGCAGAAGAGCTCCATCTTGCAGGCCCTGGGAACCCACAGGGCCCTTGGCTCTTACAGGAGCTCATTCCATCAGGTCAGGGCCAGGGCCAAAAAAGCCCTGGCCCTGGTCGAGGCCAGGTGCACTTCCCGGAGGCCCAGGACAACCAGCAGATTCCTACCCACAGATCGGAGAGCCCTGCGGGGGGGCCTAAGTAGATACAGCATTCAAGCCTTTCATTCAATTCACCCACACAAAATAAACCCTGCCTGTAATCTATATTCACAATTGTGGCTCGTCTTTAAACAATCCCAGAATTAACACAAACGAGTCCCTGAATCCTAGGACAGCGAGGCCTTCCCAGCAGCCTCCTTGCCGGCTCTCCGTCCTCCTGGAGAGACGTTTTAATCCAAGTGTGTTTACCTTTCGCCGCGTATTATTGCCTAAATACTGTCATCTGTTTGAGATCACCACCACCCAGGGCGCTTATTATAACCCCCTTCGCTTTAAGCAGTGCAGAAATGGAAAGCCCAATGGCCCGTACAGGGAGAGCCACGCAAGATCAAAGCCCTGACCTGGGACGAGCAGGCAAATGCAGGATGGCTTAATTTCGTGCCTAGCTGGGACTGAGCCATGCTTACTTGGCTGCCAGCCCTGCTGCCAGTGAAAGCATGCCATTTCCCTTCGTTCGGGACAAAACGAAAAAAGAGTCACCTTTACTTTCAAGTGACGAACCTCTCAGAGGGGTGCTGAATGCCTCCGGGCTACACAACCAAGGTCAGCCCCCACTCTTCCCCAGAGCAGGGGAGCTTACAACATTCTCCCCTCCTCTGTTCACAACAGCCCTGTGAGGTAGATTCAGGTGGGTGGCTATGTTGGTCTGAAGCAACCCAGCAAAGTCTGAGTGTCTTTAAGACCAACAAAGGTGCTCTCACACAAAAGCTTACACCTGGAATAAACCTGGAATAAACCGTTGGTTCTGGTTAAAGGTGCCACTGGCCTCCAACTTTATTCCTGTGGGCTGTAGGTTTGGCTGAAAGCGTGGGATTGTCCAGGATGACCACTGAGTTTCAGGGACAGGATGGGGATCTTAACCTCACAGCTCTCTCAACCCCACTAACCTCACAGTCGTAGGGAGAGGAAGGGCAACCGCTTTGAGATTCCTTCGGGCAGTGAAAAGCAGGGGACAAAAAAACAGCTCTTCTTTTTCTTCCGAGACTGGGAATTTGTGAAGACGCATACTGGGTAAGTTACTCGGAAGGAGGGCAGCTCCTCCTCTTAAGCCGTGCCCGTACGCCAGTGGTTTCCTGTGTGCTTTCTATTGCTTCCCTAGAGATGTGGAGGGCAGCCTTGGAGTTCCCCCCACAGTCATCTTCTCAGGGCTGCCGATCACAGAAGGGCTTTTGCAGGCCGTGTCGTAAAAACAGCAACTGGTATCAGTCTAGCGTTAGGCTGCAATAATTGTTCTATTACCAATTTTAACATAATGCAGGGATGGCCAAACAGTGGCTCTCCAGATGTCCATGGACTACAATTCCATGAAACCCTGCCAGCTTATGGCAGGGTTTCATGGGAATTGTAGTCCATGGACATCAGGAGAGCCATAGTTTGGCCACCTTAGAGCTAATGGGTCTTTTTTTCTGCTCAAAGCTCAAAAAAACGCCTCCAGTTAGCTAAGAGCAGAAACAGGTGCACCGGAGGGGTGGGGGAGCCAACTGAGATCTTTTCTGCACTGGGAATCGTCCCCAAACCGCTTGTCCGGCAGCAGGGTAAATTCCCAGTTCCACATGACAGTGTGGCTGGGCCAGTCCTGACTCAGGCACTTGTTTGCCCCAGGAGACGACGGGGCCTATGTCGGTCCTGGGCCATCGGGAAGGGAAGAGTCGGGCCACCCTGGTCCGGCTCCTCCCCACCAGCGGCCACAGCTACGGCATCCCGGAGCCGTCTGGGGCATTTTGTTTGTTTGGAGAACATGGTATTGTGTGGTTACACAATGCCACGTTCTTCAAACAAACAAAAAACAGGCCCCCGCCACCCCAGCTACCTCATCTGGAGGCAAAATTCTAGGACGGACCGGGTGCAGCTGGGAAAATGCTCCTCCATCTGGACGCAGGAAGAGGTGGGGCAATCTGCTCCAGCCCAAACACCAGCCCCGCCGGTGCAGAATGGGTCAGAGAGACAAAACTGGAGCAAAAAGTCAATGGGGAAGCAGCCCGATATGCTGAACGTGACCTTTTTCAGGGGAGAAAGTTGTCTCTCTCCCATCACCTTTCCCGAAAAGCAGCACCCCCACACTACAAGCCTTTTTGGAGAGCCACACAGCTCAGAGCTTGCGCCACTCTGAAGCTCTGCCTCGAGCGAAGGAGCCGCCTGAGGTCAAACACAATAGGATCCCCCTCCCCCCCAACAGAGCAGAACTGAAGGGCAGTGCTCTTATTAAAAGCAGAACAAATGCCAAATGGAACCGGGCCCCGTCAACACGTGCTAATAACACGTCCCTTCAGTGTGCTAGCACAAGATTAGCTCCACGGAGGGCCCAAACGGCATCTGGTGACAGTTTGCATCGAGTCTTATAGGGCAGGATGGAGCACAAAACCACAGCCACAGATGGCCAGCGATGATTTCCCCAAGAGACTGAGAGCTGAAAAGGCCTTTCGTCGCGTTATGTTGCAAAGGGAAAAGCACTCGCCACTTTATTAAAATGCCCCGTAGATTAGGTGAGCGAGAAAAATGCGCCCCATTAACGGGTCTGGCTCTTTGCAGCAAACGGAGCAACGTGGCAAAACATGGCTCCAGGGTCAATTTGCAATTATTTTACCTGCCCCTTGGAGGCAGAACAGTGCAGTGGTTAGAGCAGGTTTTCTAAACCAGGATGGCGTGAATCCCTGGGGTTTCCTGATGGCCCTAGGAGGGTTTCCTGAATGGAGGGGGAGTTAATTTGTATGTATGTCTTAAGCATTAAATGTCTTAAGCATTTGTCAGGTGATAGGACCATATATGGGCATGCTGACCCGCCCTCCCCTCCTAGAATGGCCAATGATGGACCTGGAGGGGTGGGAAGGGGAGGGGCCACAGGTAGGTGGGTCAACAGCTCTGCTTCCCAACCATAATCTGCTCAATCTCGCCGCTTCTGGGGTTTCTCGAAGCCTGAAGAATGTTTCAGGGGTTTCTCAAGAGTAAAAAAGTGGAGAAAGGCTGGGGTGGGAGACCCAGGTGCTGAGTGCTGAGGTGGGAGACCCAGGTGCAAGTCTCCAGTTTGCCACAAGAAGCTTCTAAACTACCTCACCAGGCTGCTGTGAGGATGGAGAGGAGGATGTTGTAAGCAGCTTCGGGTCACCACTGGAGAGAACAGCAGGGTATAAATGAAGTAAATAAATACAGCTGCGAGCAATTTTGAAAAGTTCTCTATATACTTAACCACTTGAATAAGGGGAGGAAAAAATGGCTATTCTTCTCAGACACAAGGAAATCGACTCCTGATTCTATTGCAAAGCTCACATGGATGGCTTTGGGCTCACATTCAATGATTGCATTACATGCATATCCAAAGTTTATTTTATCCTTTTAGATGATGTTGATGGGGTTGCGGGTAGCTTGGATCCTCTGCGCCTCCAGAGGAGCTGGTTGGCCACTGTGTGAGAGAGGATGCCGGACTAGATGGACCAGGGATCTGGTCATGTTCCTGAGGTGCTTTGCCAGGTGCAACAAGGCTTGTCTTCCATCCCTGGCCAGCAAGCAACTCCGGCAAAACAAACCACTAATGTATCAAAAAATACTCTGGCCAAGAAGTACTCATTCCAATAAGGTGCGCTCATGTTACACAGTGTGCTCTGAAGCGTCAGAGATACCACCGGTGTGTGCAATGAAAAAAAACCTAAAAAGCAGGCCCCTGTAACAAGCAGTGACCTGGGTCAGGCACGCAGGGGAGAAAGACCCATGTCATTTGCTGGCTGTGTTACAGCTTTCTACAGATAATGCCTCTGAGCGAAAACATTTCAGAAATAAGTGGTGATGGAAAATGTCATGTTTAAGGGGAAGGAGAAAGGGGAGGGAGGAGGGGGCTGTTTTTCATCCCGTAGGGCCAAGAGATCATGCCAGCTTCCAGAACATTCTGAACACTGGGTGCAGAAGACAGGACGGGTTTCAGGTTTAAAGGGGCACTTGGCAGAGTCCCCCGTCTCCCCCCCTTCCCCCACCAGGCCCCTGCGCATGCCCTCTTTCCCTCCCACCCTCTAGCATGCCTCCCAGCTGCCTTACCTAAGTCTTTCCCCAACCTACACTCACCACCACCCGTAGCCCTTTCCTTAGGGGCACTGGGCAATGCATATAGCTGTGAACATGGTGGAGCACCAGCAAATATGTAGGGGGGTATCAGTGAGCTATGCTAGAAGCCCTGGGCCATGGCAGCTGCCCCACCTCAGGGGGTGCTACTGCACGCAGCGTAATCCAGTGTTGCTCTCTGCTCCTTCACCTCTTCCAACCAAAAATAACTTACAGGGTGGCGGGATCCATAACAGAAGAGCTGATAGATTGCCTGGAGGGGGAAAGGACAATGAGATGAAGCAACTCTTTTCCTAAGCAGAGTGGCCATGGTGGAAGATTTCACGGAGGTTCCCCTTGAAGTTCTTACAGGTGAACTGGGGGACTGCAGCCTGGAATTTCAGGGGGTTTGGTGGATAAGGAATTGGCTGGAGAACGGCACCCAAGGAGTGGTGGCCAACGTTATTTCAACAGAGTGGAGGGAGGTGAGCAGTGGGGTGCCCATTGCTGGGTCTGGTACTTTTCAACATTTTTATCATTGATCTGGATGAGGGGGTGGAGGGACTCATTAAATCTGTGGATGACACCAAACTGGGTGGGGTAGCAAACACCGCAGAAGACAGAGACAGAGTTCACTGAGATCGGAATACCCGGGAAAAGTGGCAAATGAGAACCAGATGCAATTTAGTAAGGAGAAGTGCAAAGTTCTACATCTGGGTCACAATAATGAGAAGCAGGCATACCGGATGGGAGATCTGCTTTTGGGGAGCAGTGTGTGTATGAACAAGATCTTGGGGTACTTGGGGACTGTAAGCTAAATAGTAGACAGTGTGATACGAAAGTAAAGAAGGCAAATGCAATCTTTGGGTGTATCAACAGAGGCATCACATCAAAATCACAAGATGTCACAGTTCTGCTGCGTACCAGATTGGTCAGACCCCACCTGGAGTCCTGTCTGCAGTTCTGGAAGCCTCACTTCAAAAAAGACGTGGACAAAATGGAGAGGGGTCAGAGGAGAGCGATGAGGATGATCCAGGGCCTGGGGACGAAGCCCAATGAGGAAAGGCTGAGGGACTCAGGAATGTTCAGCCTGGAGAAGAGGAGGTTGAGAGGAGACAGGATTGCTCTCTTTAGGTATTTGAAAGGTTTTCACTTAGAGGAGGGAAGGGAAAGGTTCCTGTGGGCAGCAGAGGAGAGGACCCATAGTCATGGGTTTAAACAACACGCAGAATGTACTGGCTACATATCAGGGGGGAAATTTCACAGCCTGAGCATTTCAGCAGTGGAATCAGCTGCCTGAGGAAGCAGTGGGCTCCCCCTCATTGGTGGTCTTTAACAGGCTGGAAAGCTACTTGGCATGGATTCTTCAGGCTGATCCTGCGGGAGGTTGGACTAGATGGCCTCTATGATTATAAAACCCCTTCTCCTACCTCCCTGCAGCTCTACTGATCCCCACCCATAGAGATATTCCTCCACAAGGGTCCCAAGAGACTGAAAATTCTGCGTCCAGAAGACTGAAAAGAGCTGCAGGAACAGGGAGGGAGGCATTCCCTGCACAGAGGGGTAGGATCCAGGCCACTAAAAGCCTTTCTGTGGCATACAGCGGGGGAATAGTTTTTACTGTCCAATTTTCTATCCATCAAGTTTATTTGTTCAAGTACGTTGGCACAAATACGCCAGAGCACAAGAACAGGATTTTACCGGTCATTACAAGAGTCATAAAATTAGTTTATATAAATGGTTTAACAAACAGACAAGGGGACTCCAGCCTGCCTATATTTAAGCTACCACCAACAGCTTCCTGGAGGAGCGGAGATCTAATTTCCTTTGCCGTTGCAGCAAAACGGAGGCAATAAGTTATAGACATTTATCATTATTTGATAACAGCTGCATTATTTTTTCCCATCATCATTCCAGCTCACAGAGCTATTTAGAATGGGAGACAGAAATCTAACAGGTGGTCAGCTGTACAATTGGGAATCAGCTGCCAACCTTTCCCAAAGTTTAATACATGTCTGCTTGTGCATTTGTGTGTGTGTGTGTGTGTGTGTGTGCATGTATGCACACACATACACAAGTTATATTGTTTACCTATATTGTTCACCCACTGGTAATTCCAGAGACCATTTTGTTTTGTTTTTTAAGTATTCTCCAGTAAACGTTATGTGTGAATACAACAAGCATTCTGGTTTATTCGGTGGGAAAAGGGGTTTGGCTGAAGTACTCTGAGACACTAAGTGGGAATCTGGGACAGAACCATGAAGAGTTTTCTGGCTGATACCACGAGCATGAATACTGTGCCTTTTAATAAAGTAATCAGGGTTATCATTAGTGTGTGCGGAACACAAGTTAGTGTACATTGCGCCTTTTTTTTTTGCGCATTGTCCCATAATTTTGTTGACTCACTTTATTAGCAGCCCTGTTCACAAGTTATAGTGAACATATGTAGACCCTGCCTGGACACATGGCTGATACGTGTTTGAGAGGAACAAGCAATGCACGTTCACTTGACAAATGACCCCGGGACAAGTACCTGGCTAAAATGGGAGGCTAAGGTTTAAATGTGTTAACGGCCAGCATGGTGTTGTGGTTAGGGGTGCAGACTTCTAATCTGGCAAGCTGGGTTTGATTCCCCATTCCCCCACATGCAGCCAGCTGGGTGACCTTGGGCTCGCCATGGCACTGATAAAACTGTTCTGACCGAGCAGTGATATCAGGGCTCTCTCAGCCTCACCCACCCCACAGGGTGTCTGTTGTGGGGAGAGGAAAGGGAGGGTGAATGTCAGCCCCTTTGAGACTCCTTTGGGTAGAGAAAAGCGGCATATAAGAACCAAATCTTCTTCTTCTGCTGCTCCAGTGGCATATAAAGAAGAATCAAGCATGCACAGTACCAAGGATTGTACAGGGTATAATAAAATGCTTCACTGTACTGGTCTCCAGTCTTGTAAACTGTTTTTATTTCGCCTGTTTATTGTTCTTGTGGCATGTCTTTCTCTCATTAAGTCCTGTAAGTTTCAATGAATGTGGCACAAACCATGCGCAGTGTGACAAATGCGTGGAGGGGGCCTTGATTCTGGAAAGTCCGTACTCTTTAAGGTGCTACCACATTCAAATCTTGCTCATCCGCAGGTTTCTCTTTATACCTGCATTGAAGGAAACTAGAGGCGGCAGGGAGAAACCTGCCATCCCATAGTTTATTCCCAGCCTGTCATTCCGGAAGCAGTGGCAACTGCGGCTACATGAGAACGGTGCGGAGCTCATATTTGCTATGTTATGATGTCGCCTCGTCAAAAGCAACACGCATGTTTTGTTTCTTGCAAGAAATGTTTGCCCACGCAAAGAAGGAAAAAGACTCCCCTTTTCAGAGGGAGAGGAAAATCATCGGAAGATGAGTTGTAGGCTCAAGTGCAGCCACCAGGTGGCACCAGGCTGCCCAGCAAAACCTGGCTTCCGGATAGGGGCCGTACAAAGAGAAGAAGGAACACGAAGGGGACACACAGCCGGCTTTCAGAACAGGTTGCTTTGGGACGCCATGTTAACCACGCGGGAAGAAGGCGCAGGGGGAGGGGGGTCCTTCAGTGGCCTCGCCTCGGTACTTTCACCGCTTGGTTGTCAAGTTTTTTAACTTTGGGATCTCTCCCCAATGCTGACCTCCAGAAAGGGACCCGGAGAAAGCGGCAGGCTGCATGCTTCCTTTTGTACCCTGCCGGTTCTCACCACAATGCTGCACCGATCAATTGTGCCCCACAGGGGCCCCCATATTTCCCTGTACAGCAAAAATGAATATTACGAACAAGCTGGAGACCTGTAAGAACCCACATAGGAAACACAGGAGCCCTCCCTTCCCTCGTGTCTAACCTCATGTCTCCTCTTTCATTCCCAGTTTGCCACTCAACTCACCACTTGGATATTTTCTCCAGCCCCCCCCCCGAAACCCCCATGCTTCCCTCCACCTTCCCATCTTCTGCCTTCTTCTCTACCCCAGAATGTCCCTCCCCCGCAGTATCTGGGTATAGATACTGAAGTCATTTGTATAGAATCAGAGTCTAGTAGCACCTTTAAGACCAACAAAGATTTATTCAAGGTGTGAGCTTTCAAGTGCAAGCACCCTTCGCTGGCAGGGGCTCATGGGAATTGTAGTCCATGGACATCTGGAGGGCCGCAGTTTGACTCCCCCTGTTCTAGGTGATGCAGATCCATCCCGAAATCCTTTTCCTCTTCTCTTCTGTTCCTGCCCACATTCTCCCCCCCCCCCCCCGCCATCCGACTCAGACTAATCTCTCCAAATGGTTTGCACAAAAGCTGTGAGCTGGCAGGCACCCCCCCCAAAAATAAGCTTGTTTGACCAGTAACGTAATCCCAACAGCTCTTTTTGTTTGCTGGTTTCTGCCCAGCACACTACGAACAATTTATCACACCTCTTTTTAAAAACAGGTCTCTTTCAATGTAAAAGGGCTGCAAATACCTGGATCAAAGTACAGAGTGAAAAGCGTGAGGCTGCCTGGGGAACTCTGGGACAGCATCCAGGGACGGGTGTGTAAACATGTTCCCCAACCACATTTCAATACTAGGACCACATGAAAAGGCAATCTGCTCTGAACCGAGATGACCACAGGCTTCTGCCTCACCACAAGGACAATCCCATATAAAAGAACACCCTAGCTCAGGGGTAGTCGACCTGTGGTCCTCCAGATGTTCATGGACTACAATTCCCATGAGCCCCAGTCAGCATTTTCTGGCAGGGGCTCATGGGAATTGTAGTCCATGAACATCTGGAGGACCACAGGTTGACTACCCCTGCCCTAGCTGAAGGATCCCTTTAATAAAGTACTATGAATGCAAGGGCACATACAACAAAACAACAATATAGGCTCAGGGAATTCTTTCCTAGAGACGACCTGAGAGACTGGTGGGAGCAGGGAAGGGGCTCTCCTCTGCCGAATCCTCACAACAATCCTGTAAGGTAGGCTAGGACAAGTGAGTAAGGCTGGTACAAGGTCATTCGATAAGTTAGTTGTGTGGCTGAACACAGAATCTGGGCTCAAACCTGCTCAACTTTTTTTCTAAAATACAAAGTCGGTTTTAATTTCAGGGACTGGAATACGCCAGCAGCCTGATCCCACTCCAAGGGCAGGAGAAAATTTGAAAAATAAAACCAAGCTATGGCTGCATTATCATATCACATCTGGTAAAAAACAGAAAAAAACCACAAGTGACGTATGGTAATTCTAGGATTCACCAGAAATTCTATGGTAAAACCAGAGAGTTTTCCAATGATTCCTAGAGCAACTTTCTGCTTTCATTGTCAGTGTCCTGACATTACAGCCAGTGTTATTCCACCTCTCCCCAAATATCCCTGTCTACAGTCCTCCAACTACCTGTAGAAGATTAACTTTACATCTCAATTATTTAAAAGAAGAATCTCTTGGTCAGAACTTATTAGCAACCACAGCATCTGATTTGAAGTTCAGCTCTCTGTAATGTCTATGTACACTGATCATTTTATGGTACACATTTGAGTCCTCTGTTTTGGGGAACTGCAGAACTATTCCTGTTCTGTATTCTTACGTTCAGTGGATCCGCAATGCAAGGACAGACCCACGGCACAAGGACAGAGACTTCACATGGCTTGCAGCTCTGAATCAGATGCTGCTGACCAAGATGTCAAACTAATGCTAACAGCTTAATTATTCAATCATTGGCTATATGTTACTGAACTCACTGCCTCTCCCCAGAAGAACCTTAAGATCTTCAAATACCAACATGTCGGCAGTTCCTGGCCTGGAAGACGTTTGCCTGGCTTTTACAGCCATGGCCCCAGCCCAGGAGAACAAGCTGCCAAATGAAATGTGAGTAGTGATGCCACAGGCCCTGTAAAATGTCACTTTCCCAGAGCAAGCCAATATAGACAATAAAATCTACAGGCCCCCCTCCATTCCTCTCCAGGGTACCCCCCCCCACACAAACGGAAAGATAAACTCAAAGGGAAAATCGGAGCACTACCATGTTTTAACAGTAATTTCAACAGTACATATGCTAGGCAATGTGAACCGCCCCGGCCCTGCTTGAGGGGAAGGCAGGTCTATAAAACTATGGCTGTTGTATTATTATTGTTGTTGTTGTTGTTGTTGTTATTAATGAAGACAATAGTAATAGTAATAGTAATAGTAATAGTAATAGTAATAGTAATAGTAATAGTAATAGTAATAGTAATAGTAATAGTAATAGTAATAGTAATAGTAATGTTTGTTTATTTATTATATTTATATACCGCCCTCCCTGGAAGCTCAGGGCAGTTTACATAAGAACAAAGAACAATACATAAAACAGTCTATAAACTTTAATAACCTTACAATAATAACTAATAGTTGTAACCATATAACAATGTAACAGTATAACAATATAAACAATACAACAGTGCAACAATACAAACAGGTCCAGAGCATATTGGTGGTAATAGTAATAGTAATAGTAATAGTAATAGTAATAGTAATAGTAATAGTAATAGTAATAGTAATAGTAATAGTAATAGTAATAGTAATAGTAATAGTAATAGTAATAGTAATAGTAATAGTAATAGTAATGGCCTATTTCATTATTTTGTTGAAATTTTAAACCCTATTTTTATATGTCTTATACATATTTTATGCCAATAAAAGGTTACTGACTGACTGGTAATAGTAATAGTAATAGTAATAGTAATAATGTGTTATTTCTAAGAACTCAAAATTTAGTTTTTTAAAAGCACACCTTTTGGGGGGAAATGGGAAAAATGATTTTACTCACATACAACGGAGCTTGCTGGGGATTTAGTTTCATGACCCAGAATGCTGGAACAGAAAAGAAAGTTATCGTTAGAATGGGTTGCTTTGGACACCATGTTAACTACACTGGGGGGGAGTTGTCTAATTATCATTGGAGCACTGTCCAATATACAAAGCAGAACAAGCAATTTACTTTTCACAGAGGGGTGGGGGACAACATTCATAAGTATCCACAGCATCATTCATGGTTGTGCACTGAGCCTTTGAAATAAGCGTTATTTATTCTGTTCTGCGACACCAAAACACACTGCAGCAAGTCAACAAAACTTCTCCCCCAAAATGTCATTGTTTGCAAAGCGCTGAAGTTTCAAGAGATGAACCCAACATGAATACACGACATTGCCTTCTATTGAATCAGACTCCTGCTCCATCAAGGTGACTATTGTCTACTCAGGCTGTCAGCAGCTCTCCAAGGTCTCAGACTGAATCTTTTTTTTTATGCTTATATTTTTAGTTGTAGATGCCAGAGACTGAATTTGAGATCTTCTCCATACCAAGCAGCGGCTCTCCCACCAAGACAGAGGTCTTTTCCATCACCCACTAGCTGGTCCTTTGAACTAGAGATGATGATGATGATGATGATGATGAAGAAGAAGAAGAAGAAGAAGAAGAAGAAGAGTTGGCTCTTATATGCCACTTTTCTCTGCCCAAAGGAATCTCAGAATGGCTTACAGTCGCCTTCCCTTTCCTCTCCCCACAACAGACACCCTGTGAGGTGGGTGAGGCTGAGAGAGCCCAGATATCCCTGCTCGGTCAGAGCAGTTTTATCAGTGCCGTGGCGAGCCCAAGGTCACCCAGCTGATTGCATGTGGGGGAGTGCAAATTCAAACCCAGCTCGCCAGATTAGAAGTCTGCACTCCTAACCGCTACACCAAACCGGAAGCCTCTTAGCCTAAACTTTCTTGTAGGGATGTTGTGTGGTTTTATTTGGTTCAACTGGCAAGATGGTGTCTGTTTGTTTCTAAACTTTATTTTGGACTCCCCTGGTTGAGTTATTTGTTCTTACTTCCTGCTAATGGTTGAAAAGAAAAAATGCAACGTGTGGCATCAAAAACCGGTCACGCTTTTGATACGACTAATGCTAAACTTAGTTGATACCTTAAAAGTCTGCCCGCCACAGAGACGCCTTAAAGTTTGACAGCACAGCCGTACTTGGTTCCCAGTTTGTGAGAACTCCATTATTAACTGTTCTTTGAATGTTTTCAAAATCTGATTGAACTTGTCCATGTATGGCATTCGTATTCCTGAGTTATACGGTTGCTTACGATACGATTCTCTCGTTTCCCTCTGCCAGAGAGTCTCCGCAGGCAATGGGCTCCTGGTCCGTTTAACAAGACAAATTCTTTACTCCCAAGACAACATCTTTTTCTACAGAAACAAGATACACAGATTTCGGCGAAGCGACAGGGCAGTGAGAATTCTAAAAAGCATTCCATCAAGTGTCTTAAAGGGTATTTTTAGAAAAGGTTACATGGCCATGCCCATTGGTTTCCCCTTTCAAGCCGAAGGGCGGAAAATAAGGGAAACAGGCCCTCTTTCTAGTCAAACAGTGAGGTTGCCAACCTCCAGAGCACCTGTTTCCTCCAGGGGAACTGATCTTAGTCACCTGGAGATTGACTGTAATAGTGGCAGATCTCCAGATGCCACCTGGAGGTTGACAGCCCTACTGAACAGCAAACCTGCAGCACCAATTTGAACCGGTTTGTTCCTCATTTGCTCTCCTAAGGAAATGCAGTTCTTGGGATGGCCCCAGACAGCAGATGGACAAGTGGCTGCATCTAGGAGGCCCTCTCGTATGTTCATGCGGCCTCTCGCCAACACAGGACCCTGCCAGCTACCGCCCAGTTTCACATCTGGCATTTCTGGGAAAGGTAGTGGAAAGGGCAGTTTAAATGAAACTCAATTTCATTTACGTCGGCTGGGGCTTCTGTGGGTGCCAACCTGGAGATGGGTGAAATCAGCACCTGGCCCATCCATCCACCTGCCCTCTCCATTCTTATGGGAAGGCCTGCCAAAGGGGGTCAGCCAAACTCCCACCCTACTGGCCAGGGGTAGTCAAACTGTGGTCCTCCACTGTGGTTGCTCCTTTGCCGCTGGCCTCACGCGTCGGAGGCGCAAAGCGCCTCCGATGCGTCAGGCTGCCTGCAAGGGAGCCCCCTGCAGCCACACGGAGCGCGGCTGCCAGGGGCTCCCTGCCTGGCAGCCTGATGTGGCGAGAGGCGCAAAGCGCCTCTCACCGCATCAGGCCACCGCCTCACAGAGCCGCCGAAAAAGAACTGCTGCCCGGGGAAGGCCCCGCCGCCCGACGGAGACTCACGAAACAGGAAGTGCCTCGCGCCCTTCCCGCAGCAGGATGCCCGAGCCCCCGAGCCCCAGCAGCAGCCGCGTCCCCCAAGGCAGGCCATTGCGGAAGAAAACCAGCAGAGAAGCGTCGGGGAAGGTGCTGCCCAGCAGGCGCCTCTCCGGGGCCGTGTCTCCTCTGTCATGCCCGGCCTCCTCGCCCACGGTCCTCTGCCTCCACCCACGGCGCACCGAGCGGACCCCAGCGACGGAGTCCGAGCTGCCTTCCCGCAGCCGGACCCACGAGCAGCAGCAGCAGCAGCAACGCCCCCCGAGCCAGCCAACAGCTGCAGACAAGCCTCGGGGTGGGGGCTGGCCAGCAGGCGCCTGTCCTGCCCGCATCTCCTCCATGCTGCCCAGCCTCCTCGGCCACGCCCACGCCGTTAACACCCAGGACCAGCGTGAAGCCGGTGAGTGTACCTGGGGTTCTGTCTCGCCTTTGGAAGGAGGACCGCGGCGCCGCTTTTCGGGGGGGGGGCTCTGGGAGAGGGAGGGGGTGGGTGGGCTTTGAAACTAGTAATAAATAAAGCAACTAAAACAGGATAGAATTCAGAGGGGGCAAGCTTTTAGAAAATCGGCAGCCCTGCAAGCACACCAAGGCCTGGTCTGTGCCTTTCAGGAGGCAAGCTCTGCTTCTGCTTGCCAGCTTTCTGTGTGACAGGCCGGGTAGGAAAGGGCTTCCGGCACAGCACCGAGATTTGCTTCCCAGCTACATCCTGTCTGAGGCAGAGGGAACCACGTGCCGCCCCAAGGGCATGAGCAGCACAGCAGCTCTCGGAGGGACTCCTTCAGGCCGGGCGTGGCTTGATTCGTATTTAGACTTTATTTTTATTTATATCAAAGACAGATGCCTGGGGTAGGGCCCTACCTCTCCAGCCCACGCTCTGCTCCCACTGACATGGGCACAAAGGGAAATTGCCTGGGCAAAAAGAAAGATTATTATCTGAACTCCAAGTTTCTCTAGGGATGCCTCTAACTACAAACAAGGTTCACTTGAACTTGAGGGAACATTTCGCAGGAGGTACAGGAAGGGCTATCATGAGGCAGCTGACTTATGGCAAACCCAAAGAAAGGGACCCGCAGAGGGGGTTTGCTCTTGCAGCCCCTGTGCAGCAACACCAGGCTGCCCTGATGACCTCCCGTCCAAGAACTGACCCAGCCTGACCCTTCTTAGATTCCAAGATCTGAAGAGATCCAGCTGGCAGGGCAGGAACATAGGTAAGGATCCTTTTGAAATGGAAGTTTTGAAAACACCAGTCAATGTTTTGACTAACTGCTCTGCCAATGTATTATTTCAAAACCGACAAAACATGAAATTAATCATCAACGTGACATGCAATGGGAAAAGGCAGCAGAAGGGACTTTACCCCTCTTGACCGCAGTGCAGGGATTACACCTCTCACAATTCCCACAGGTTGATAATTCCTTGTCAGTGGGAAAATTCAGCACAGCACACACACACACGGAGGCTAATTTTCCACCTTTGATGTCCCCAGATTATTCCAGGGGAGAGGACTATACCACATTAGCCAGCGTCGTGAAGGCGTGAGAGAGTCAGAACTAGGAACGGAAAGAGAGAGGTTTGAATCCACTCGGTGCCATGGAAACTCACTGGATGACCCTGGGCCAACCACACACTTTGCCTTTAGCCTACCTCGCATGACTGTTGTGAGGAGAATGATCTAAAAGCTGTGACGAGAAAGAATAAAAGCGAGGTACATACAGGCATGAATAAACAATGGGAGCCAAGATCCCTCCTTCCCCCAGAATGGTAGACCAAGATAGCTTTTATCTAGAGTTGCCAACTCTGCATTGGGAAATCCCTGGAGATTTTGGGGGGGTAGAATCTGGGGAGGAAGAGGGACCTCAGAGAGAGAAGAGACCACAGAGCCCACCTTCCCAAGCTGTCCTTTTGTCTCTTATCTGGAGATCCATTGGCTGTGATTCCTGGAGACCTCTCAGCCCCACTTGAATGGCCACCCTACTTTAACCAGATAACCGGCTTCACACGCAGACACACCCCTCTCTCCAACACAGAAGCCCACGACAAGGACAGGGGCAAGTCATGTTCTTGCCAGTCGTTATGGGAAGAAATGCGGGAATTCTTCCTGACGTTTTCCCCTCTCAGAATCGTTAGCAACGGAGCCTCAGCCTAAGCCAGGGATAGTCAAACTGCGGCCCTCCAGATGTCCATGGACTACAATTCCCATGAGCCCCTGCCAGAGGTTGCTGGCAGGGGCTCATGGGAATTGTAGTTCATGGATATCTGGAGGGCCGCAGTTTGACTACCCCTGGTCTAAGCTGTCCTCAACCAAACTCCCAGAGGCAGACAGAACAGCCACCGGGGTTGTGAAATGCCATCTTCTCCCCACACACACACACCCACACCCACACCCACACCCACACCCACACAAAGACACAGACACACACTGGAGGAATGGACCATGGTCAAAACCTCCCTCCTCTTCAATCCAGGTTTCTGGCTGTTCTCATCCTCACCTCACCCACCCACCGACCCCCCATCTCCCGCTGCCCCTTCTCCCCCAAAAACCCACACTTTTAAAAAACCCACAGCCAGCCACGCAAGAGCCACGAAGCGCTCACCCTCGGCCAGCTGTGCTCGGTGCCGACTAAATGGGAGTATTAATGGGAGTATTGGTGAGGTGGGAACAGGTGCATAAAAAAAAGATTATTCGGCTGGCTCTAATAATACAGGCTGATCCCGGCCTCGTCATAAGCCTCTTTTCCTGGTCCGGAATCAGCAACGCCGTGTGGGCCGCTCTGCCACGAAAGCCATGTGCAGAGGGAGCTGAACGGAGGCATGTACAAAGGCCCCGTCAACATGACTCATTTTGTCCAGAGAGGGGCTCCCTACCGACAGTAGTACAATTCAATGTCTATTTTTAGGTTTCCTGCGGGGGGGTTTTGGGGGGTGGGGGTGGGGAATCCTCCCTGCTTTAAATACAGCAGACCAGTCATGATGCTGTAGGCTGCTGCACACTCGTGTGCCTGTGAATCTCCTGTAACAGTGATGGCCAGTCAAGATGGGCTGCAGAGAGCACCGACAGCTCCTCGGCAAGCAAAGAAGCAGACGATTCAGAGGTTGTCCAGGGGACCTCCGGGCAGTGGCGCGTCCTAGCCAGGGGGCAACCAAGGCATCATGCCCCGGGTGCCACCTGATGGGGTGCCACTGCTCGCAAACTTCCCCACCCACTGCAGCTCTCTGCCCGAAGGTCAGGGCTAGAGAGAGAGAGAGGAAAGGGAGCACGCCCAGCCCGGCAGCCCACTGCATTGAGAGCTTGACCAGCCCTGGGAGGCAAGCAACTGGCTGGCTGGCCGGCCTCCCCCTCCCTGGCAGAGGGCTGCCTGCCATCCCCCTGGTCAAGCCACTTTGCCAGTCGAGGGTGAGTCAGACAGCCTCTGCTTCTCCCCGTGGAGCCAAGCGAGTCTGGCGACAGGCCTGAGGGGCAGAGGAAGCAGGCACCTCCCAGCCAGTGAGGGGAAAGAGCCCTGTGAAGGGCATGGCATATGGAGAAGGTGGAGAGAAAGAGGGCAGCAGGCAGGGAGTGGCGAAGATGGAGCAGTGCGCATGCCCTGCTGGCCTGACTCTGCAGCTTACATGGCACAGCTCCAGCACCCAGCAAATGTAGAAGAAGAGTTGGTTCTTATAGGCCGCTTTTCTCTACCCGAAGGAGTCTCAAAGCAGCTTATAATCCCCTTCCCTTTCCTCTCCCTGTGAGGGAATTGAGGCTGAGAGAGCCCTGATATCACTGCTCAGTCATAAAAGGTTTATCAGGCTGTGGAGAGCCCCAGGTCACCCAGCTGGCTGCATATGGAGGAGCAGGGAATCAAACCCAGCTTGCCAGGTCAGAAGCCGTTGCTCCAAACCCAGCCCTTCCTCCTGCAACCCCGGCGCAACAGCATGAAATTGGGGGGCAGGACAAGTTGCCGCTCAGTGCCAGCTAGAGGGGACAAGGCCTGGACCACAAAGAAAACCACTAGAGTAGCAATCCCCAACCTGTGGGCCGCAGACCACATGTGGTCCTTCGACTAATTGGAGGTGGGCCGCCAAGGACGCCTTCTCCCCCCCCCTAGCCCTTTACTTCATTCCCCCCCCCCCCGGCCCTTTACAACACACTTTGGGTGTCATTGTCTCCCATCACTCCCAGATGGGACTATCTCGTTGCAGAGAAACAGGGTTCCCATTGATTTGTCATTGTCATGAGTTAAAATTTCCATGAAAATAAAATGTTCCTTATGTTCATCGCTGTGGCATGTCTGTATCTTATTTTGAAGGGATGTTTAAACATTACCATAGCGATCAGAGAGCTTTAGGGCAGTGGTTGAGAGTAGAGGAGTAAACTACCCCCCCCCCCCCACAGAGCCTCAGTAAAATTGTCAAGCGTTGAGTGGTCCCCGGTGATAAAAAGGTTGGGGACCACTGCACTAGAGCACGGCTGAGGGTGGGGTGGTAGGCTTCCTCTGAGACTCATCCCTGGGATTGGGAGGAGATCTCAGTGGGGTTTGCCCACTCCTGCATCACCAAGCCCTGTCCACCCATCCTGGGTGCCAAACAGACTAGGTACACTACTGCATCCAGGAACCCTTTCGCTATGTCATCTCTTTCCCCTTGGGAAACTGTCCTCCCTTCTTCCTCGGACTCTGAAACACCCACCCCAAGACTGTTGCAGCCCCTGCAAGATCACCTAAGCTGAAAAACCCACACCCTACACTGCTGGGACACATCCATAATGTTCACAGCCATAACAGCTGGTAGCCTGTTCTGAATCTAGGCCTCTATGCAGCCTTTAAGTCCACCTATAGCACCTACGTTTTCGTCAAGTGGATAGCCATGGCGCTGAAGTCCAATGGCACCGTTACGACCAACGAAGATTTATTCAAGGCGTGAGCTTTCGTGTGCACATACACAGCTTGTATAACTTTGTTTTTCCTCTTCCCTTTGTCCTCTGGTTTGTTGAGATTTAAGACTTGCCTGTTGACCAGCTATTTTTGATTTCTTTAGTTGGTTTGCAGGAATTGTTTCAGCTACTGGAGTACCCAAACTCGGGGATTTGGAGATGCCCACTACAGAAAAGAGGAAGGGGAAAGAATTGCCTCCCTAAAGCAATCACCTACAAAGATGTCTTACGCCTCTGGGGGAGAACATACTGTTATTACTGCTCGCTGAAGTTCCTACTATGGAGGCTGGTCAACAATTCACTGCATGATACGAAACTAACAGTAATGATCAAGCAAGTTTTAGAGGAATTCTTTAAAACAAATGATCCGTTATCAGTTTGGGAAGCTAGTAAATATTTAGAAGTGAAGCTGCGTATGGGGGAGGGAAGGCCAACTCAGAACTAAACATAAAGCAAAAATCAGATTTTTGGATTGACTAGCAGATTAAATTTAACTAAGATATAATAAATCAACGAAAATAGGCTAGGCTACAAGTAGATAATTAAAGGATTTTAAAAAAAAACACACACCATGTTGTTCATTAAGAAAAAAATATTTTGACCTTGGGGGACACAGAGAGATGTTTCTGGAAGCTAGAATCAACCAGGGGGAAACAAAAGGAAATATTTCATGTGAGCAAAAGAGAACGCTCCCTTAACTGCTTCTACTGACAAAATATTGCAAGAATTTGTAAAAAATGTGAGCGATTAGTGTAACTCGGACTCTGTAGACCGAATCTTACTTACCAAAAATTCATTTCCCATGAATAGAGCCCAAAGGTATGTTTAAATTAGATGATCCTATTAGAAAAAGAGAAGCAGCCAAAGGAATTATGATGCTTAAATTAAAGAAGGTAACGGGACAGGACAATGTTTTGTAGCTAGACGTGATAAAATGTTTTCAGAGAAACTGATTGTTTCTTTAGGTAATACAATAAACAAGATTATTTTAGAGGTAAGATTATTCTTGCCCATAGAAAAGTAGAAACTACACAACTATGTTACTTTTATTTATTTATTTATTTATTTATTTATTTATTTATTTATTTATTTATTTATTTATTTAGATTTTTATGCTGCCCCTTCCATAAGGCTCTGGGCATTTACACAGAACTTATAAAATACTAACTACTGCTAGGTATAATTCATTGTGATCAAGAAAGATTTATTAATGGTCATAAAGCTTCGGCAACTATTAGAAATTTAATTTCAATTTAATCAAAGACAATAACGCGTATTGATCATTTATCTATTGATAATTCAATTTCTATACTGCCTATTCCTAAAATGCTTTTGATTTTTTTTTGGGGGGGGGGGAGAGTTGAAAAAGACTTTGCCAGGCTGGAAAGCTGATTTCTTTTAGCTTGACTAAAGGCTTATGGATTTGACCTGTATTTTCAGCAATAAAAAGGATTGTTCTGCCTTTCCACTACAACATCTGGCAATTGTTTTAAAGACAAATTAAGATAGATTCACATGAATATAAGCTTTATTTGGAGATGACATAGGTTTAGAACTCTGACAGATTCACCTTGTAAGGAGTTGAAATTAACTAATAACTGATAATTCAAAGGTTACAAACTAAATGTACATAAAACTGAGCAGTTGTTCCTAAATGCAGATTTTAACAATTTAGATATTAGTTAAATGCAACATCTAGCTCAGATACCATGGTTAAATACAATGGGATTAGGATTGGGATTTCACTAGTCATACTCCATTTAATGTTCCTTTTATACCAGTTATTAAAAAATATCCACTTTGGAAGCTTTAAAATTACCCATCTCAGACAAAATCAATGACATTTGTTTCAAAATATCCAAATATCAGAAGGAAGAAACTTATTGAATGTCAGAGTTTACTACCTTTATTGACAAAAGAACAAACTCAGCCTGGCTTGGTGGGATGCCCGGAGGAAACCAAGAGATGTTGGTTCGGGAATTTTGCCACAACTAGACTCAAACATTTAGCCTCATGGGTAAATGGCGTAGAACCCAGTTTTACCTCTAGTGCAATTCTATATGCAGATACTTTTAAGAAGCTGGGTTGTTGTTTATTTTACAGAGAACAAAATGATCTATGTTTTATAGAAGTAATAATAATTGTTTCATGAATTGTACAGTGGAAACACGGGATAACTATGCTAAGGAATTGCCTTTGAGATTCTCACGGTTCAATTCTGTTGTGACGGAACTGCCTTCTAGTTTGGGAAGAAGTGGACTGCAGGCACTGGGAAACAGCTGGTCTATGAAGATACTGTAATGTGGTCCACGGACATCTGGAGAGCCACAGTTTAGCCATCCCGCACTGGCCGCATTTAAGATACTTTATCCTTGAATCCCCCATGTTGGCTAGGTGTCGGGCTAGTACCCCATGGTCAACTGTGTTGAACGCTGCTGTCAACTCTAGCAGGAACATCAGTGCTAACCTACCTAGATCCAACTGTCTCAGGAGGTCATCTGTGAAGGCCCCCATAGCCATCTCCACCCCATGACCAGGGAAAGGGAGGATGAGCGTTGGGCTGGCTGCAATGGGAACTAGACCTAGGATTTTTTGTATCCCAAGTAAGTTGTCTTCCCTTCCCTCCTCGGTCCTGTCTCTTTCTTACCACTCCTCTCTTTGTTTTTCTCCTTCCTTTCTGACTCTCTTCCAAATTTAGCGGATGTTGGGACTAAGCTAAGCTAAGCTGTGGTGGTTGTCGTGCTTCAGTCAGGGCCGTCGGCCTAGCTTGACTGCCTGGCGGCCATCTTAAAATATCTATATCTTGGACTGACATCTTTTTTTCCAACAGAACAGCTGTTAGAAACATGTACAGATCTGTTCTTAGAAAAAAACAAAAACAAAGAAAAGGCCATTCTCCTCTGAAAGAATTCTTTCTCTGTCACATAAGTCACAAGAACTGACTGAGAGGATGGAAGTCATAGGATCCAGCCTCATGATTATAAAGCATTTATAGCCTCATCTTATCAGAAGCTGGAAGCTAAGCAGGGTCAGCCGTGGTTAGCACTTGGATGGGATTAGGGGTGTGCACTTCGGCTCAGCTGCCTCGGCCTGAGGTGGCCAGCACTGCAGGGTGGAGAGGAGGGGTGGCAGCAGCCTCCTACCTGCTGCTTCAGGCTTCGATGATTGCCGAGGCGGCCAAACTGAGCTGAAACATCCCCCAGAAGGGATGTTTTGAAGTCACCAATAGCTGGAAGCCGCTTGCACATCAGCTAACAAGGACAGTCACATACGGCAGCAGGGCGTTCCAGCAAAACTCCCAGAAGCAGGATGTGTCCCAGCCCAGAATACTCCATCCCACCAAGTCACCCTCCAAAGCACCTTCCCCCAACTTCTGCAGGAGGTCCTAAAGTTAGAGGAAGGCTCAAACCTTTCTCAATGAAGTAGTAGGGTAGGAGTCAGATATACCCCAATGTCTTGGTCAATAAGGAAGTTTTAGAAATAACAGGTGTTGTAGATTGCACAAATGGACTTGGGAGACCAAGATTTGAATCCCCACTGTGGCAAGGTCATGGAAGAGGGGACTGATCAAAACCCAAACTCACTTTTGACTGTTGCACAAGATGGGGACCCCCCAAACCCTCAACTGTCCTATACTGAGCCCTTTGGCTTTCCAGAGAGGGGGGAGGAAAAGTAAATGATATTTAGGTATATTTCCACATCAATGTGCATTCTAAAGAAAAGCAGCCTTGCATCATAAACCTACAGTTGCATCTTTCAGAAGAATTATATTTTCATTTATCCAACAAAATTAAGTAGTTGGCCTGGTATGTTTATGTGGGGGGGGGAGTGCTTCCTTTTTCTCAAAAAAGCAGATTGTTCAGGTCTTTATACGGATCCATCAGCAGGACATCTTTCATTTAAAATTAGTTTCAGCAAGGATTTTATTTCCCACCCCAAATTTCTATAAATGGCCAAACTCATGCCCTCTTCCCCCCCCCCCTTTTCTGTTTCCTATTTCAATTGTAAAGGAAATCAAATGAAAATACTGAAGGCTCGTCTCCCTTCCGGACTAACAGGCGTCTGCACCAAAATTGGCAACGACACACAGATCAGACGATTGGAGGGGGTGGGGATTGCACATGCTTAAATTTTAACATGTTGTTGAAAAAAATTGTGCTTCACCTCTTAACTGCGCCCTAGACAACTCATAAAAATGCCACACACGCAGAATTCCAATGCAAACAACTGAACTAGGAAAATACAGCAGCAATTTAAAAAAAAAC
Organism: Paroedura picta; assembly: GCF_049243985.1. Lineage (NCBI taxonomy): Eukaryota > Metazoa > Chordata > Lepidosauria > Squamata > Gekkonidae > Paroedura > Paroedura picta. The sequence continues at coordinate 13,896,093 of NC_135386.1, forward strand.
CTAACGCCCATCAAAAAATCCACCTCACATCTCCAGCGCAGTCCTGGAAACCCAGGCCAATGTTTAGGAGACTGTTCTTTAAACCCAAGACCCTGGAGAGTTTCTGCCATTCGGAAGAGACAGGGCTGGCCTTGATAAGGCAAGGGTCACGTCAGCGGTTCCATATATTCTTGAGTTTGGAATCTTTCATTCCAATATCACAAAGTAAACTGCTTTTGAGACAAAAAAAGGATTTTTCCAAAGCTGTCCAGGGTCCTCCGTGTCAAAGAAATAAACAGCACTAAGGACACCATTTTCTCATTTTCTCACCGTTTTCCCATCAGATATATTCCAATGCAGGCCCCCTTTGGAAGCCCACCCCATTCAAAGAATAAAGCTGCCCCTCCAAATAGGGAGGGTTTTCTGCCTCCAGACTGTGACATTTCCTTAAAAGCTTACTTGTAAGTGCATGAAGCAGCATCCAAACTCAGAAACTTCAGGAGAATCCTGAGAAATCAGGAATGGAGACTGACCATAAGTATCTGCTGCTGGACCTAGGAGGGAATAAAAGGACAGATATTCCGGTCATATGAAAAAGAGAAAAAGAAAAAACAAGGGCAAGGAGGTAGATTAAAAAACTGTCCAGGTGAAGTTTTAGGGTTTATCCATCAAATGCAAACTGCAGCTTTTGGCAGCCTCAATTTAGCTCAGGCCACGCCGGAAACAGAGGGGGCTTAACCCCGTCACTTCCACTTGCTTTCTCCCTCCCCCCATGAAACCAGCTCCACCGAACCATGTCTCCTTTAAAATGTTACCAGCAGAGCATAAGTTGTCGTTGTTAGGTGTGAAGTAGTGTCCAACCCATCGCGACCTCATGGACAATGATCCTCCAGGCCTTCCTGTCCTCTACCATTCCTCGAAGTCCATTTAAGTTTGCATAAGAGTAAGGTCCAAACAGAGAAATGGAGTGAGGAAAGAAAAAGGGTTAAAGCCTTAGATGGAAACCCAGATTGAAATCCCCACTCTGCCATGAAAGTTCACCAGGAGATGCTGGGCCTCACACCCCTGAGGATAAAATGGGAGGAGGAAGCCACTTTGACGCCCACTAGGGAGAACAGCAGGATGTAAATATCCAAATATTTATGTAGATAGAGATGATAGATGATAGAGTTCTATGATAGAGATCTATAGAGATAGAGAGATGGATGGATGGACAGATGGATAGATAGATCGTTTGATTTGTTTCCTGCCTCTCCCTGACTTGCTGGCTTGTGGTGGGTTGCATAGTAAAAAATCCCACAATAAAACCGCAATTAAAACCCACCCTTACAGTCCCCCAGCAGCGAAAACAACTAAGACCCCCTCCTCTCCCATCAGCTCAACAGCCCACAATGCATGGGGGGGGGGGGATGTTAATAAGTGTTAGCCTGATGGCCTGGCCCACAGACCTTCTCTGCCCTGTCCTAAACCGAATGCCTGGCGGAAGAGCTCCATCTGGCAGGCCCCAGAGAACTGCTCAAATTCCATCAGGGCCCTCAGCTCTTCCGGGAGCTCATTCCACCAGGTCGGGGCCAGCTGCACTTCTTGCAGGCCAGGAACCACCAACAGATCTGCTTCACTGTGTTGATGCCCCTCCATGAATCAGCAGCACCACACAGCCCCATACAGAATCAGTCCTGTAGCAGGGGTAACTAATTACCCTTCTACAAGAGCCAAACGTTTGCACACAAACAGACAAGCCAATCTCTTCACATCCCATTACACTTCAGAATGCAAAACAGAAAACTCCAAATTCAAGTTCTATATAGCCAAACCTGAATAATACCTGGGCATATCCCTAATAAGGGCACAAAGTCCTCATCTGAGCCCGCCTACTGGGTCAAGGTGATCCCTGCCTCTCCCAGTCCCATCCCTGGCCTACCAAGTCCTACCAACATCCAACACATCTCCCAGATGGGTCCCTATCAAGGAGGCCTTTGCTTCCTGAAAGCTAAAGATAGAGCCTGGTTAGTGTGGTGGTTAGGAGCAGTGGCTTCTAATCTGGTGAGCTGGATTTGATTCCCCACTCCTCCCCCACATGCAGCCAGCTGGGTGACCTTGGGCTTGCCACAGCCCTGATAAAGCTGTTCTGAATGAGCAGGAATATCAGGGCTCTCTCAGCCTCACCCACCTCACAGGGTGTCGGTTGTGGGGAGAGGAAAGGGAAGGCGAATGTAAGCCTCTTTGAGACTCCTTCAGGTAGAGAAAAGCGGCATATAAAACCCAACTGTTCTTTTTCTAAAGGCCATTCCTACATTCCATCACAGTAGGGATTGGACTATGTTGAAATAAAGACCAATACAGCACCTCTTACCACAGGGGAGAAAAAGAAACACATGGCATGCATCTTTGCGGACGGAAACGGCTACGAGTCAGCTGGAAGCCCTTTTTCCAACGTCCCCCACACATTAAGATTTTAGCATCCATATCACCCAGCATCACCCCTATATATGGATCCCACCTTTCTATTTTCTGCATCTTCTTATCAAAGCAGATGGTTCATAAGCCAAGTGTTAAGAAAGGGCCCATCCTGCAGGCAGCAGATTGTCATTTAAAGATTTAAGGTTAAGAAATCAATTGTAAAAATTACAAGGTTTTTCTTCCACTGTTTGCTCTTGGTGGCATTTAAAGCTCCCAATGATTTTTTTTAATACAGTTAAGAAATAGATTTTAAATATTACGAGCGTTTTCTTCCGTTGTTTGCTCATGGAGGTATTTAAAGCTCCCAATGATTTTTTTTTTAATGTCGTTAAGAAATAAATCTAAAAAATCATGAGCGTTTTCTTCCCTTGTTTGCTGCTGGAAAGGGAAGGAGCACCGACTCACCCAACAGAAAGGCACAAGGGATCCGGATGCTTTCTCCCTATTAGTCCAGAAACAGGTAGATGAACAAACACAAACACACACATACACAAAGCCAGCTGAAAGGGCAAACCCACCACGTGAGCCACTCCCCCCCCCCCATTTTATGGGTCCCTGCTACCTAAGTAACCGATCTCTTGGGAAGTTCAGAGGGAGAACAAGCAGCGGGAGAAGATTAAGTCCTAAGCAACAAGGATCCTGTTTTCATGTAAATGTCCTGCACAATTAGAAGAAAGTCCTGAAAAAGCACAAAGGAACAGCGGAGGGAAGGCAAGCTTTCTATTGAGGGGTAAAAGGGAAAGGAGCTTTTAAAAAAAGGAATGTTTCAACTAACAGATTTCCGAGGCCAGGAGAAACAAACATGGTCACCAAACACACACATACACACACCCTTTCTGTTTAGATTCTCAGCATCCATCCTCAAACACAATTTGGTGCCTGCAAACCTGTTGCCAAGGGACGGCTCTTAGGATTTCTGCCAAGATCGAGGTGTAGAAACTGGCATTTATTTATTCTTGCATTTATACCCTGCCCTTCCCTGGAGACTCAGGAGCATGAATTCCCCCGGAAACTGAAAAGGGGAGAAACTAAGGCTATGACATCAACAGAATCAAAAACAAACTTGAGTAGGTAGGATTAAAAGATTTGATGCCCATCTGTCCTCATTCTGCAATGATGCAGGGAGGGAGCCATGTTGGTCTGATGCAGAGTTTGAGTCCAGCGTCACCGTTCAGAACAACAAAGTTTCATTCAAGGTGGAAATTTTTACAGAAAGTGGGAGGAGACACTCCCAAGCTTGCACTCGAAAGCTCACGCCTTGAATAAATCTTTGTTGGTCTTAAAGGTGCTATTGGTCTCTGATTTTATTGTGTGAGTCCAGATCAGTTCTCCCTGTAATGGTTTCACAAAATGCTCCTGCCCACACACACACCACAACAGAATCCACCATCTTGCTCAAAGGAACCCTCTTTTTGATCCATGCAAGCCAGCCTCTTTCTTATTCTGAAGTCAGCATGCAATTCTACATTGTGTGGGGCTGGAAGGCGGACATGCCCTAAACTTGCAAACCAACCCCCACTTGGACAGCAAGCACATTTCTAATGGGAACAACAAGACTTCTTCACAACAACCACTTGTTCCTCAAACTACGGGAAACGGAAACACAAAACCCTTTGAAACGAATAGAGTCAGGCCTTAAGCCGACAAGAGTCAGGAAATCACAGCTCAGATTGGCCTGTGCTTCCCCTTGCCCCCTTTTCTTTTCCTTTCCATTTGAAACACCCTTTGAAACCCCCCCAAGAACAGCTTTGGGGTCTGGGTTCTGCCCTCCACTTGGCCCCCCAACCAATGTAGTATGTTGTCAATATGGTACTGCCTTACACAGGACTGTTTTCAGGATTAATAAATTAATAAATAGCACAGAATTTTGCACGAGACAGCCGGTGGGGCCTGGCCATTCCCTGGAATTATAGCTTATCTCCAGACTACAGAGATCAGTTCCCCTGGAGAAAAGGGCTGCTTGGGAGGCATTGCATCTCATTGAGGTCCCTTTCCTCCCCAGGCTCTCTTTCCAAACCTCCAGGATTTTCCCAACCTGGATCTGTGGACCCTAAGAAATCCCAGGTTCGAATCCCCACTTGTCATGAGATGATTTGGGGCTAACGTACCTCTCAGGAGGAAAGCAACGACATAAGCCGTTTAGGTCTTCATTGAGGGGGGAAAGTAGAGCACAAATGAATAAAGGAGTTATAAGAACCCGTGTTTGCTGAGCCAAGTAAGCCTGCACCTGCACTGCAATAATTTTGGTCTGTTTCCCATTGTCATTGTGATTCTAACAATGTTGACACTGTGGACAGGAGGGAGGATAAAGGAGAAAGTTTTGAGGTCCTGATCAAAACTTGCTTGGTGTAGCGGTTAAGAGTGGTGGCTTCTAATCCTGTGAGCCGGGTTTGATTCCTCGCTCCTCCACAGGCAGCCTGCTGGGTGACTTTGAGCCAGTCACAGTCCTGACAGAAGCTGTTCTCATAGAGCAGATCTGTCAGAGCTCTCTCAGCCCCAGCTACCTCCCATGGTGTGTGTTGTGGGGAGAGGAAAGGGAAGGCAACTGTAAGCCACTTTGAGTCTCCTTTGGTTGTGAAAAGCCAGATATCGAACCCAACTCTTCTTCTTCCTAATGTTTTATAAAAGATCATAATTAGGTGGGAGAGAAAATAAATCATGTCTAAGATATTACTTATTAATGAACTTAGATTAGAATAATTCTGCACGGGTTTGCAATTTTCTATGATTCCTTTCTCTGTAGATTTATCACGGTCAATTTTCTGGCACTGGAACGGAAAAACGGGGGTCTTTGATTTGAATGATCAAGACAATGCAGGGAAGGGAAAATACACCCTGTGGGCACATCCGCACGCTTCACCTAGACCTTCCCTAAACTAGTTTTAAAGCGAGGCAGAAAGAGGCCCCAACAAAAGTTTCTGAAGAGAGGTCTCACAGGCAGTGGCAGCTCACTATCAGAAGTCCATCAGCTAACCTACCTCACAGGGCTGCTGTGTTGACAAAGCCACTTTGGATCCCCTTGGGAGAGAGAGGTGAGGTACAACTGAAGTTTAAAAAATAAATAGCTATTTTTATTATTATTAAGCCCTTGTTTGGTTCATGCACACTGAAAGGGGGAGAGATCATGATGCTCTGCTTTAGGAAGCTTTGGGCTGATCCTGCGTTGAGCAGGGGGTTGGACTAGATGGCCTGTGTGGCCCCTTCCAACTCTATGATTCTGTGATTCTCCCCTTGGCCTTGGCCAGCTCAAAGCCCCAGCCCTCCGGCTCAGTCCTCTCCCACCATCCTCCCCTGGCAACGGCCCAAGCGACTGATTCGAACAGGACATTACTATTGTTTCAGTGGCTTATTTAGTGCCAGTCTGAGGCCTGGTCATAAAGGCAGACATTCTTCAGCATGAAATATTTTTAAAATGCAACCAGAGGTTGGAATGTTATCCCCACCCCCACCTTATCGTCTTTTCAGTACTCCAAAAAAATCCCTTCTGGAGATATAACAGGGCATCAGCTGTAAAACCCACCCTGTTGGAAGGAGTATCACAACACAGACACACACACACACAAACACTTTAGATTCCCACTGGAACCATTCCTCCAGAATTCACAAATACCTGCTGACCTGATGCTTGCATTGAGTCATGCTCTTTCGGGAAAAGGCATTTCTTTCCACTTATCTCTGCTGAGGCATTACCTGAAGGCTGAACCAGGTCACACAGCAAGAGAACACTGAATTATTTTAGTGTACTCATCGCAATTTTTTTAAATCTCTGCTCTCCTCCGAGAAGTTCAGGGCAGACTCGTGTATGTCCACAGTGTTCACAGCCACCCTCCCAGGCAAGTCAATCTTGTTATCTCTGAACCGGAGCTGTAATGGAGCTGTCACCTTGTGACGGAGAGTGCGCACGCATGGGCACCACAGCCAGCTCCCGAACAAAGCTATACTCAGGTCCCACCACTAGCAGCAACACCAGGAACGGTTAGTTTTTCAGCCAGAGACAGCATTCAGGTTGGACAGTTAACCTGTTGTTGTTGTTAAGTGCGAAGTTGTGTCCGACCCATCGCGACCCCATGGACAATGATCCTCTAGGCCTTCCTGTCCTCTGCCACTCCCCAGAGGCCATTTAAGATCGCACCAACTGCTTCAGTGACTCCATCCAGCCACCTCATTCTCTGTCGTCCCCTTCTTCTTTTGCCCTCAATCGCTCCCAGCATTAGGCTCTTCTCCAGGGAGTCCTTCCTTCTCCTGAGGTGGCCAAAGTATTTGAGTTTCATCTTCAGGATCTGGTCTTCTAAGGAGCAGTCTGGGCTGATCTCCTCTAGGACTGACCGGTTTGTTCGCCTTGCAGTCCAAGGGACTCGCAAGAGTCTTCTCCAGCATCAGAGTTCAAAAGCCTCAATTCTTTGACGCTCGGCCTTCCTTATGGTCCAACTTTCGCAGCCATACATTGCAACTGGGAATACTTGACCGAACGCACTTTTGTTGGCAGGGTGATGTCTCTGCTTTTTAGGATGCTGTCTAGATTTGCCATAGCTTTCCTCCCCAGGAGCAAGCGTCTTAATTTCTTTGCTGCATTCCCCATCTGCAGTGATCTTGGAGCCCAGGAAAATAAAATCTGTCACTATCTCCATTTCTTCCCCATCTATTTGCCAGGAATTGAGAGGGCTGGATCTTCTAACAGAAGCCTGTGGAGATATCAGACCTATGGCTGAGTTTCCTTGACAAGGGAACTAAGAATACTGAAGCATTGCAGATTTCTAGAATTTTGCTGGGTCTCCATTGTTGACCACTAAGGGCTAAACTAGATTAGACAGTCATTCCTGAGTTCACCAGGAGGGGAGAAGGGGGGACAGGGACCATTTTAAAGAGTTCCTTCCCTTGAACTTCTCTAAGCTGTGCCACAGAGGCCCAATTCTGGTGGAGACCTCCACAGTGTCAAAAGGAGAACAAGTGCGATCTTTTTTCAGACCCAGGAGTTATTTGTCCACAGGTCCCCTGGCACTGTTTCGGACTGGAAAATTGGTGAGGAAAGGAAGAATTCCTTATTCCTCCTGCACTACGATAACAATTTAAATGGAGCTCTTAAGTGTGCAGTTTTGAGGCTTCCTGGGTGGAAACTCACTCTTTAAATGCAGAAAGGTCCCCAGAACTGCAGGGTCTTTGGCCCTTAGTGGGGGCAATGTACTACAGAGAAATGATGCAAACCAACCTGGAAGAGCATTCCCCTGAGGCAAATACAAAGTAAAACCTAACAACATACATCTCCTGATTCAAACTTAATATTCCCCTCAGTTTGGGTGTTTAAAAAATAAAACGTTATTCTTTACATTTTACACAGAAGCCGTATTGGGGCTGTCAGTTTTACCTCAGGAATTGTTTCAGACTTGGGTGGATTTACATCCAGGCCCAGGCCCTTGCCCTCAGACCCAGTTTATAGGCGTTTTGATTTCCTGCCGGGAATCCCAGTTCACGGAGTTAGGCAAGAAACTGAAGCTGTGATGAGTGAGGAGAAATCCCTCTTTGCGATGGCAGCTTGCCCCCAGGACATCCATCACAGTCCCCCTTATAGCTGGATGGAAATGCTGGACAAGGGTGAAAAACTTTCCTTCCTGCACCAATTCTCAAACTAAAAGGGTCCCTTAGAGCTATCATTGGCCCCCAGAGCTATTACGGATCCTGGTTTCACATCCCCAAACGACAGGTTTCCAGGGACGTATCACTGGGGTAGGGTGGGGATTAACTTTCCATCTCCTCCTGCAAAATCTGGTCCTCACTCATCTGTTGAGTGGCTTTAAAAAAGCTGGGAGCTTCTCCTAGTATATGTCTGGCCGCTAGACCCTCCGAGAGGAACCTCCTCTTGAAAAAAGAGGGGGCAACCCCTGGCCTGTGTGCCACTGGCAGATTCCCTGCTCCTCCACATGCAGCCAGCTGGGTGACCTTGGGTGACCACGGAAGCCATGAGGGTCCTCAGTGGGAAAGAAGAGTGAGGCTGTTCAGGACTGCCATTAATCAGAAGGGATTTGACAGCACTCAATACACACACCTTGCATTTCTCTGGGTGGTCCTGAACCCACACACACACCTCTCTCTCTCTCTCTCAGCCTAACCTACCTCACAAGGTTGTTGCTGCAAGGAAAGGAACAGAGGAAAGCGATGTAGCAAGCCCTCTTGCTACAGCGGGGGAGAAAAGCAAGGGGTGTGTGCATTCCAACACACATTTGCGCAGACTGGGTGAAAGAAGGCAGCCGAATGAGGGCCACCAAGGGCGGAGCAATGAACAAGAACGTGAAAAGGAAAAATCTGCCGCTGTTAAACGGTGGAACCCACAAGACGAAAGAACACACGATCCAAGCTTATGCAACACAGCCAGGTCAGGACAAAACGCTCGCTGGGTTAAAGCCACAGAACAGGTGCAACCGCCGGGCTGGGAAGAAATGGGCAAGACCTTCTGGGAGAGATCACGGCCCCTCTTCCCCACGGCACTGAACCGCTCTGCCTCGCCTGGAGCTCACAAGAGAGCAGAAATGGAAGCGCCACTCGGGAGCTCGTGTCAAGACAAGCCCAGGGAGCGTTGCCTCCTAACCGCAGGGTTCGCCGGGGAAGCCCTCGGCTGCCTCCCGAATTACCTGCCTGCACACGGCTGCCTCCGCTCCCACGCTCCTGGTAAGGAAAGTCCTCCCGCTTGGCAGAGCAGAGACAGGCTGCGGAGGGTCCGTGCTGAAAAACACCCCGTGAATGACTATTTATTGGCTGGCCTGGGATTCTGGTTTGAGGGGGGCTGGTATCCTCTGGGCATGGAATTGGGGTCACTGTGGGTGGGCAGAGAGTTGTGAATGTCCTGCATTCTGCAGGGGGTCGGACTAGATGACCCTGGAGATCCCTTCCAACTCTAGGATTTCAGCATTAGGGAGAGGAGACAAGTGGCCAGAGAGTCAAGCTAAGATCTGGAAAATTCTGTCTCCACTCCCCACCTTGCTTTGGCAGCTTCTTGGATGCCCTTGGGCTAGGCACTCCCTCTCAGCCTAACCTACCTCACAGGGTTATTGTGTACATAAGACTGGATGTGGGGAGAACACTGAGTTAAAGATCTAGTCCTCATTAGGGGGGAAAGTGGGGTATAAATGATGTCCAGAAATGGTTTTATTGTTCTGCGACTGCCTCCCCTTTCTGGTTAGCCTGGCTCATCACTTGGATGTCGTTCTGCCTGACTAAAGGATTGGAAGGCCCCCTTCTCAAGCCAGAGCAGGGGGGTGTGAATGAGCTCTGGGTATCTGTTGCTTCCTTTGAGACCAAGAATCACACATGCCTAGACACACAACCACACAAGCAGAAAGAGCCAAGACTACGACAAGGAGCTCAGCAGCTTTTAGGAAGATTATCTTTGAATGCCAAAAAGTACAAGGCCCTACAGCAGGGGTAGTCAAACTGTGGCCCTCCAGATGTCCATGGACCACAATTCCCAGGAGCCCCTGCCAGCATTCGCTGGCAGGGGCTCCTGGGAATTGTAGTCCATGGACATCTGGAGGGCCGCAGTTTGACTACCCCTGCCCTACAGGAATGTAAGAAAACCCAGTGGACTAACCCCAAATAAGAAACAGCTTTGGAAGCCCTCTTTCTAAAGGAGTCCGTCGCAAGGAGATGAGCCTTTGGTTGGTCTTTGTTGCAGGACTGTGAGCCTCACATTCCTCGATGTGCACAGCTCGTTCCAGCCAAATGCCAGCGGAGCCAACGCAAGCCAGGCGCTGAGCATGAGCAAAAGGCTCCAGGGAAAGAGTGCTGGCTGGGAGAGGTCACAGGAATCCAGGAAAAGCACACATGCACACTCTCTCATGCAGTCTCACCTATCTGTTGCCACAGCCCTCGACTCACTCCAACCTGGTAGGCCTTCTATTTTGGCTCCCAGAGGGGCAGCTTCTTGCAATGTGCTCTGCCAACTTTGCAAGGCCATGGTCTCACTGACGTTCACCCGGTCGGCTGGGGCAAGGTCAGATTCATCCTGAGATGATTCTCCCAGGGAGCAGCAACCTTCGATTCCCCCTTTCACCATCTCGCAGCTTGTGATAATCCATTCTGCAATTATTCCAAGTTGCTCCTGGTTTCCTAATGACCCCTGTAGGTGTTTTAATGAGGTGAGCGCTGACTTTTGAGGATCACCCTTGTCTACTCTGACTGCCAGTAGCACTCCCAGTTCTAGAATTGTTATCTTCTGCTAGGATGTTACCGTCTCTGTTTCGTGATAGGTAGAAGAAGAGTTGATTCTTCTATGCTGCTTTTCTCTACCCGAAGGAGTCTCAAAGCGGCTTACAATCTCATCCCCTTTCCTCTCCCCACAACAGACACTCTGTGGGGTGGGTGAGGGTGAGAGAGCCCTGATATCACTGCTTGGTCAGAACAGCTTTATCAGTGCCGTGGCGAGCCCAAGGTCACCCAGCGGGCTGCATGTGGGGGAGCGCAGAATCGAACCTGGCATGCCAGATTAGAAGTCCGCACTCCTGACCACGACACCAAGCTGGCTCTTAGAAGAAGAAGAAGAAGAGTTGGTTCTTATATGCCGCTTTTCCCTAACCGAAGGAGGCTCAAAGCGGCTTCCATTCGCCTTCCCTTTCCTCTCCCCACAACAGACACCCTGTGGGGTGGGTGAGGCTGAGAGAGCCCTAATATTCCTGCTCGGTCAGAACAGCTTTATCAGTGCTGTGATGAGCCCAAGGTCACCCAGCTGGCTGCATGTGGCGGAGCACAGAATCGAACCCGGCATGCCAGATTGGAAGTCCGCACTCCTGACCCCGACACCAAGCTGGCTCTTATTACTGCCCTTGCCGTTTCATTCGTTATAATCACTGAGTTTGATGCACTGTTCTTGTTTACGTTCCCCGTGAACCGCTCAGAGCCTCAAGGGAGGGTGGCATACAAATGTAATAAATAAATAAATAACTCAGAGGCTGTGACCCCGAGCAGACCCTCTTTGTCCCTCCGCAAGCTGGGCCAAGCAGTAAGCCAGACCATATCCCATTACAGTGAGTTCAAAGCACGGCTGACAGGAGCAGCCTGCTCACATTCCCCACGCTCGCCATGCCTGAACGAAAGGCTCAGCAGAGAATCAGTGGAATTATATGATCCTTTGACCTGCTTTGCGGCTGGGCTCAACTAAGAGTCTGAAGCAAGAAGCACCTGCAGTGGAAATTTGTCCCCTGGAAGAAAGTCGTTCTTCTGTACCTTGTACCAGAGGAGGAAAGCTGGCTTTTGGTGTCCCGTTTTTTACGACCCAAAGGAGTCTCAAAGCAGGGGCTCATGGGAATTGTAGTCCATGGACCTCTGGAGAGCCACAGTTTGGCCACCCTTGCATACCGCCTCCAGGTGACCAGGAAACAAGAAAAGGGCAAAAAAGAAGATTGATCACGCACACACACACACACACACACACACACAGAGCTCCCCCTGTGCCACAAAATAATTCACAGGTAGTTGCAGACAGGCAAGCTTGTAAAATGTTCCATGGGGCTTTTCCCCGTCAAGCTGCGAGAGGGCCCTGCATTGTTTCAAGCTCTTTTGCCAAGTGGGTCAGACGGAGGAAACGTCTCGGCACTCTCCTGTGCCAGAACAGATGGCGAACCCAATGAATGAGCACTGAAAGGGAAGGCGGCCTCTCTCCAGCCCTGCTGGCTTTGAAAGCGGTTCAACTTTCCGTATCCTGTTACCCGTCAAGGAAGGGGAAGGTTCAGGCCATGGTCTGAACTGCAAGCAAAGCACGGATAGATACAAAGAAGGGGTGGAGCGGGAATGGCTAAACTCCACATTGGATTTTCTCATTAATATTGCTATTTGGTATGCATTGTACTTATAGGCTTTGCTCAAACGTCAACAGTGCAATCCTAATAAAATCAGAGTCCAGGAGCATCTTTAAGACCAACAAAGATTTATTCAAGGCGTGAGCATTCGAGTGCAAGCACCCTTCGTCAGACTATGATCTTCTTACATGATCTAAAACCTAAATAGAGTTCCAAACTTCTCAACCCACTGAAGTCCACAGACTTGGAATGGCATAACTCTGCTGAGGAGTGCAGGGCAAATATGAACACAATACATTAACAAGAGCATTCATTAGGTTACAATGTTTAAAAACGACCCGTTGATCCTATGTTGTAATCTGCTAACAAAAAAGAACTTCCAACTCCCACCTAAATCATATTAGAAACAAACAACCAAAGAACTTGTTCTTGCGTTCAAGTGGATAATGTATCCATTCCCATAAACGAGATGATTTTGAGCAGCCAGTCTTCAGTTGACGGTCTGTTTTGGCCCTTCCATCTTTGAGCATAAATTGTTTGCAAACACCATTTCCGAATGCTGGCAATTCACATGACTTCCATGCCCTTCCTTACGTTTGTCGTGAGAAACCAGTTCAAACACTCTTTGTATCAAGAAGGAAGAGATAACAGAGCGAAGACTCGAAAATATTTACCCTGTGCAAGGAGGAGAGGCTGGTGCACGCACGCTCTGCAAACAGACAGAACTCAAGCCACTGCTGAGGACCAACGAGAACTCAACAAGTGCAGGGAAATTCCAGGTTTCCAAAGCAAAAACGGCTCCAGAGGAAGCAGAAGTCTTTCCAGAGCTTTCTTATGAAAGCATACATGATGCTACGGCTGCCGTCCTGTTTGGAGAGGCCCTGCAAAGCCTTGCTAAATTACAACAAAGGGGCATGACTCAGTGGGGAAGTGCAGAAAGGCCCTAGGTTCATTCCTCAGCCCGATTCAGTATCCTGCAGCTGCACACGGTCACTACTAGAGTTGGGTCTCATCACACCTTTGCCCTGGGGAACACACTTTGTGTGAAGACAATTTCAGGAGAGGGCAGAAGGGAGACGCACTGGAGGGCCACCTCCCCACAAAGCACGCAAGCATGGCCCATGTCTCTGCCCATCCGGGCCTTTTCCTTTAAGGTGGAAAACCTCATAGAATCACAGAGCTAGAAGGGACCTCCGGGGTCATCTAGTCCAACCCACTGCAGAATGCAGGAAATTCACCACTACCTGCCCACCCACAGTAACCCCAATTCCATAGACAGATGATGCCCCCATCCCAAAAAACACCAGACTTCCTGGCCAGTCTGACCTGGAGGAAATTCGCCTGCCTAGCCCAAAGTGGCGATTGGCACTTCCCTGGGCATGCAAGAAAGGGCCACAAGAGCCAAATATGGACATCATCCCTTCTGCCCACCCACTCAGAATCTGCCCAAGTTCATAAAAATCAGCATTTCTGTGAGGTGGCCATCTGGCCTCTGTTTAGAAATCTCCAAAGATGGAGAACCCACCACCTCCCGAGGAAGCCTGTTTCACTGAGGAACCACTCTAACTGTCAGGGACTTCTTTCGGATGTCTAGCTGAAAATTCTTTTGAATTAATTTCAACCCACTGGTTCTGAGCTGACCTTCTGGGGCAACAGAAAACAACTCTGCTCCATCTTCTCTATGACAGCCCTTTGAGTATTTGAAGATGGTTCTCAGATCCCCTCTCAGTCATCTCCTCTCCAGGCTAAACAGACCAAGCTCCCCCAACCTTTCCTCACACATCTTGGCCTCCAAACCAAGCATGATATCCTTCAAGGGTCCAGCTGTCACCCAAGGGCCATCAGCTGGTGATTACTTCTTCTACCAAACAGTGAGGGGGCCCAGCTCTCAAGAGCGGCTGCTATATCAGGCACAGTGGATCAAAGATGTCACAACAATGTCACAAGCTGCTTTGCCTCCCCCAAATGCAAAGAAATGTATGTCATACACAAACAAAAGCGCAAGAAATGCTCACAGAGAGACTTCCCCAAAAACATCCTTCAGAACTTTCTCTTCTAGAACTGCAATTTTTATTGGAGTCTTTATTGGAGTCTTTGAACTTGGAAAAACCAGAAAGTAACACATATGTTCTAAAGACTGTTCCATATATGCAACAGAAGATCCTAGGGGACACTCCTGGGGGGATTCCTAGGGGACATTATGTCACAATCAAGCTCCATCCAATATGAGCAAACATGTACTAATGATGTACACCCCGCCCAGTGTACGTAAAAGGCAAAGCAGGGCTGAGCTGGTTTTTCTGCAGTGGGTTAGCTCAAATAGCATCTTCCCTAACCAATGAAAGCACTCTGAGACACAGGGACATTTCCTTCAACCGTTATGGATGCAAACACTGCTCCCCTACCAGGGTCTGGGGAATGCAGGTTCTAATCCCCACTCTGCCCCAGGTGACCCTGGGTCACGTACTCTCAGCCTAAGCTACCTCACAGGGTTGTTGGGAGGAGAAAAATGCACCCCGCTTTAGGTCCTCAATAAGCAGAAAGGTGAAGCAAATGAAGTAATTTTTTTCCCCATGGACATTTCTGTGCCCCACTTTGTTGCTCCCTCTGGCTGGCTGAGCTACCTGGATTTGAGGGTCACGACTGTAAAGCTACAGTTTATAAACCACAGCTTGCTCCAGTGTCTAAGCAGCGACACTAATGCACATATTACCAAATCGGTACAAGAAATGGAAAAGCTTGCCAGTTCAAAACAATGAGTTTGTGGCCAAGGTGTGAGCTGAACTGAATGAGAGGAACTTCCGCTCAGATTTCTAATCACGGAACTGCAAGAGCTCAAAGCAGCAAGCCGATGGCTATCCAGAGAGATCTCGTAACATCTGAGGGTTGCCAACAGAAAACAACTCTGCTCCATCCTCTAGGCTAAATAGACCAAGCTCCCTCAACCGTTCCTCATACGTCTTGGTCTTCAAACCCCTCACCATCTTCGTAGCCCTCCTTGGGACACGCTCCGGTTTGTCGACATCCCTCTTCAACTGGGGTGCCCAAAACTGAACACAGGACTCCAAGTGAGGCCGAACCAGAGCAGAGTAAAGCGGTAATATCGTCTCACATTCCTAATATTCCAACTGTGAGTGTTATCCCACCAAGTTTCTGTAATGCCTATTAGGTCATAGCTCCCTTCCTCTATTAGGACTTCTAGTACTTCCTGCTTGTTTCCCATACTCCGTGCATTAGTGTAGAGACATTGTCATCTTCATTCGGGTGTCCCAGGGCTTTCTGAATTTACTTCAAAGTTAATGGTTCCCTGTTTGTGTGCCGTTCTCTGTAAATCCACAGTTATTGTCATCAAACTAGGTTTTGAATTTATGTCTCGCTCTCCCGCTGGATTTAGTTTAAAGCCCCTCCTCACCAGGTCTGCAAGACTCTTTGCAAACACGTTTTCCCCTGCCTTTGTGAAGTGCAAACTATCTCCCGAGACAAAACCCTCATCCTGATAGCGGTAAGCCAAACCTTTCACAATAACACCAACAACATAGCCAGTCATTTATCTGCATTATTTTTATTTCCCTTTCTAAGCCCGGGCCATTAACAGGAAGAACTGACAAAAACAAACCTGCCTTCCCAGGCCCTTCACCTTTTCCCTCTTTTAACATGCTCCACGCTGCCCTGGGAGGTATCCTTTGTTCCCACATGAATGAGGAGGAAGGGATAAGGAGGACCCGTGGGCTTTATGAGCCTTTCCACTCTCTTGATTCTCGTGCCAGGTAGACCGCAGACCTCTCGAGACAACAGGTCCGGTCGACACACTTCGGCCTCCACCCCTCCCAGTAGGGAATCCCCAATTACCAGCACCCGCTGGGTGCTTTCCTGAATGAAGCCTGGAAACATTCCTAATTCTAGAGCTGGAAAACGTTCGTTCTGGAAATGTGAAAGAGTAAAAAGGAGACCAGTGGTTGACTGACACAGGTACTTGTTCTCATTCTGCTCCTTGAATGTAAAAGGTACAGGGCTTCACACAGAGACACAACAGGCAGGGATGGGAGTTTCCTCCGTTACTTTGCATAAAGGAAAAGTAAATTATTCAAAATACCCCCAATGCAACTTAGAGCTCCCCCACACTGTGTGTGTGAACGTGGAGGGGATCAAAAGCGAAGTCAAAGTACTTACTCATGCAGAGAGACAACGGTCATTTTCTTTTGCAAATGAGTACATACACCCACCCTTTACTTGAGGTGGTGGGTTCTCCATCTTTGGAGATTTTTAAACAGAGGCTGGATAGCCATATGATGGAGAGGCTGATTCTGTGAAGGTTCAGGAAGGTGGCAGGTGACAATGGAGGAGCGAGAGGGTTGGGAGTGTCCTGCATAGTTCAGGGGGCTGGACTAGATGACCCAGGAGGTCCCTTCCAACTCTATGATTATATGATTTTCTCCCCCCTTACAGCACACTAAGCGTTCTATTCAAAACCCACCGGTCGCGGATAGACTTTGGAAATCGCCATATGTGATAATATGTGGGCACATCCGAGAGATACATCTGAAGGGACGGGGTGTGCCTGCGCTCGATTTATGTCTTGGGAACGGATACGGAAACCTTTCAGATTTAAGCACCACCACACCCTCCAAATTAAGCAACCCTTTATTGTGTCATCAAGTTAGCTCACCAGAAATCCGCTGGCCAAGAAGGAAGATTCCTTGTCATTGGCCAGTCGGGAGCATTGGGTGCCTGCAGCCGCTCTGGCAGTCCATTTCACAGAGACAATTTTGGCCCCCTCCCTCCCCAGGGCCAAACCCTCCCCTTTGCCTCTTTTTGGCACAGAGGGTCTATTTTCAGAAGCTCCTGCTATTGACGCTGCTTCCTCTTCGGCAGTGAAAGGCCTTTTTGAGACTGACCTCCCCTCCCCTCCCCGAGGCTGCTCAGACCACAGGAAGGCTTTCCGATAGAGCAGATAAAGTCCTTAAGGCGGATTCAGCAGGAAGGGACGGCTGCACCGAATCCTTACAGCTAGAAAAATAAAGCAGGAGATAAGGGACCAAACGTTTTCTTGTAGAGCCCCTGCATCTGTGCCAGGAGGGCTGGAATGAGAATGGCAGATGTGGGGTTCTTAGCGGCCTTTCCCGGAGCTGGCCACAATTGCAAGCTAAACGGCCTGTGAATTTGCTGGATAGGGAAGAGCGTTTTTGTCCACATTCGAGATCCAAAAGGCTCTCTCTGTCCAAATTAGAATCAGAAGCACATTTCTCTTAGTCTGCAAAAAATGCTTTTTAGACTTCATGAGAACAAAACACCTCTGCCCTCCTCATTCACTACCTCCACCACCTCTTCCTTTTGCGACAAGCCCAGATACCAAACACGCCTCTCGATTTGAAAGCAACAGGCCACAGGTTAGTGCTCACACAGAGATCCAACGGGCAGCCTCCTCTAAGGATGGCTATTTCTGCTTTCACTCTGGGAAGGAACCAAGCACATCCAGGGCATAACAGAAGTATTCAGGCGGAAAAGGAGACTAGGACAGAGCAGTATATCATGCAGAGACACAGTGGACGGCCCTCCAAGGGCATCACATTGTTGAGAAATTCTTGCTGAAAAGGTGTAAGAAGCTGCCTCACTTAAAGCCAGATCAACAACATTATGTCTACGGTGTTAGGGTGCTGCTCAACCAGGCCTGAAAAAGAACTCCATCCTAAACCACAGGCCACTACGGCTTACATGCAACAAACAGGTGTCCGATCGTTTTCCTTCCATACACTCCCTATGTTGATCGTCTCCTTCCCCTAGTGGCTTTAGTTTAAAGCTCTCCTGATGAATCTCCCCAGGTTCCTGCCGAACACATTCTTCCCCAGTTTCGATAAGTGCAGTCCATCAGGTGCTAGTAGGCCTTCCTCAAGAAAGCCTATCCCATGGTCCCAGAAACCAAATCTCTCCTGCCGGCACCAACTACGCAGCCAGTGATTCACCTCCATTATCTTCCTCTCCCGACGCATTCCTCTTCCCTTGACAGGCAAGATTGAAGAGAATACCACTTGTGCCCCCATTTGCTTGAGCTTCCTCCCCAGATCTTGATAGTCTTTTTTAACAGGAGCGATGGTATTCAGGGGCATGTCATTCGTTCCCACATGGACCATCACAAATGGGCAGCGATCCGTAGATTTGAGGCGTTTGGGCAGCCATTCTGAAACATCTTTAATTTTCACCCCTGGCAAGCAACATACCTCTCGGGTTAGGGGGTCGGGCCCAGCCACATGGCGATCCATTCCTCTTAGCAGGGAGTCTCCAATTACCAGTACTCTCCTTTTTTTTTCTTCTCAACTCCATTTCCTTCTGTCCCCTTGGCCTCTTCCCTTTGTCTTGGACTTTGTTTTGGGACCTCTTCCCTTGTTGACCCTTGCACCTCCTCTGCAAGGGCCCCGAGAACTGTCTCGCTCTTCGTCGTTGAGTCTTTTTCCGAACTGTCTGCAGAGGCTCCCTATTGTGGTCAATCTCCTTATCCTCTTCAGGACAGGCTATATTCTCTTTATTCCGAGTTGCAGGGCTCTGGTCTATGAACTCCTCCCCTTTCTTACTTTGGGTCAGAGTAATAATTCTGTTTTTTAATCCCCTAATCTTTTCCTCCAAAAGTCTTACCAGCTTACACTTGGGGCAGCTGTAGTCCATCTTGTCTTCTGGGAGGAAAGCAATCATGTCACACTCACTGCAGATGATGGGATGAGTGTCCTGGAGGTCCACTGTAATGTCTAGGCAGTGCAAGTACTAGGGAAATATAATCTACTGATATAATCTACTGATTCTAATTGCTCGGCCAAAAACCCCAGGCTAAGAGTCACAGGCCAAGAGCCCTTTGTCTCTCACCTCTGGCGAGCAGCAGCCCTTTTTAATCCTCCCAACAATTACCCAGCAATCACCTCACCCAGGCAGCACAATAGCCTCACCTGGTCAGCAGCAACTCTCCCCAGTAGCTCTCTCCACGTGCTCTCAGTTGTCTGAGCATCTAATGACATGACTTGTTTTTTACCATAGCTCAAAGGCACTTTGGGTACGACCCTACATGCGAGGTTCAGTAACATGTAATTTCATGGGAACAACACCTCAGCAATACGCATCCTTGCCAGGAAGTAATGTACATCAAGAAATCCCTTGCATGTTTTTCACGTTGGCAGTGGCTCATGGTAATTGTAGTCCATGGACATCTGGATGCACATATGGGATGCACTTCTGTAGGGCTTTGGTCATCATACAAAAGGGTCACAGGGCACCTGACTCCAACCCAACTGGCTCAATCAACTCCCTTCAGAGTGTCGGTGGACCCTCCCTGTTTGTTTCAAACACCCCAGCACACAGCGAGTGTCCCCCTGCTGCTTCTGAAGAAGTTGGGTCTTCTTTCCCATGAAAACTGCTGTTCGTTTTAGCTTAAAATCAAATGCCAAAGGGGTTCCCCATATTCTGTCTGAGACCTCAGTGGCACCTGGGGTTCCCAGGCTCGGGATATGCAAGAGGATATGTTGTGACTAGCAGGAGAGTTAACAGGGGAGGATGTATGGGAGGCTGAAATCATCAACATCAGTATGTCGCTTCCAGGCCTAACCCTGAAGTGACAATGTGTAGCTCTAGGAATCGGCAGAAACTCTATGGTAACACCATGAAGTTTCAAGGGATTCCTAGAGCTACCCACAGTCACTTTCAGATTGCACCTCCAGATTCCTCCCATGGCCACTCAGAGGAGCAATGACAACAATCGGCAGGAAGCCTCCCGCTACAGCAAGAACCCTGGCAGTCCCAGGGCTGAAAGCTGATTCAGCGCTGATGATTTCAGAGCAATCCAGATACCATCTTTGAACGGAGAAGCGCACACATCAGCTGCCTCACGGGCATTACTGTCCACAGTCTCACAAACTAACTGAGGCAACGGAATTTTACAGGGGACACATGCGCAATCCCCCACCACATGCCTGGGGAAACACTTGTCAGCTTTGGAGGGACATGAAATGCCTCTGGCCATCTGGAAACTCACTTTAAAAGGGGAGGGCTGTGAAAAGCCCCTCCTCTCCAACTGAGTACAGCCAGATGGACTTGGGGTGTTTTAACTCCACATTATTATTATATTTATTATAAATGAGAAACCAAAACACCCAAACACCTCCATCTAAAACTGCTAGGGAGTGTTACAGGAGTTTAAGACATAAAGGATTCGGGGGGTTTAGAATGGGGAAGGAGACTGGGGAGGGTTAGAAGGCGAAGGAAACAGGATTTCCTCATAACTGAGAAAAAGAACTGTAGCACTAAGACACCAGGCGCTCCACTCCAGACACGACTTTGGCTCCACCCAACCCCCTGATGCTGGGTTGAAGCAAAAAGACAACTGCGCACAAGTGCCCTTTTAACAGTCGGCCCAAGAAGACAACCACAACAAATGCTTTGGTGCTGCACACAAAGAGCCAGCCCCAGCCAGGGCTGCATGGGCACATTTGTGGATAGGGGCACACAAGCACACACACACATCCCTCCCACGAGGCCGCAAGAAAGCTGCCCAATTCCGAACCAGCTGCAAATTTCATCAGACCCCTTTCACTGTAAAACGTTCTAGGCCTCCTGGATTTATTTCGTGTCCAGAAATGACTCCGGAGTCCATCCTAAATGGAGGAAGCACAAATATTTTTAAATACATTTGCTCCCATAAAAATAGGCTGTGCTCCTGTATCCCATGGGGCAGGCTGATCAGAAATGGCGTAACCAGAGCTTCTCATCTGTCAAGCTCTCTCAAACGTCAGGACAATAAATCCCAGCCGGATTCTGAACCAACGAGGGTGAGACTTTAAAGAGTGCTTATGTATTTCATTTCTTCCCTGCTTAGTTGTGAGTTTCCAGCATACTGCAGAGGGTTGGACTAGATGGCCTTGGAGGTCCCTTCTACCTTTATGATTCTGTGGCATCATTCTTCTGTCCTCCAGCTCATCCTCACAACAACCCTGTGAGGTTGGAAAAGCTGAGAGTATGGGACTGGCCCAAGGACATCCATCAAACTTTCAGGGCAGAGCAAGGGCTTCGAATCTGGATTGCCTGCATCCCAATCCAACTCCTGCACCGCACAGCCCTCAATTACACTCCCACATATTAACCCATGTTGGCCCCTGCTGATTAAGTAAACTATTACGTACTAGCAGGCATGCAGGGGACATAGCAAAGCAATTAGCTCACCCTCCTGAGGACCAACCTGGTTTCCAAGCACCTGCCAGTCCAGCCTGTACACGGGAGTCTCAGTGAGCTGCCAGGATCCTCACTAAGGCATGATCCAGAAACACACCTGCCCATTCCTCAGCATTTTCAGGAAATCGGCGCCATAACAAAAGCAACATGGGGCTTTTCCCAAGGTGTGCACAGTGGCGGGGTGTGCATGTGTGTGTCAAATTACAATGCAAGCCAGCCGGCTGCCTCCAATATCCATGCCTGTGTGACACCGTTTACAAGGGGGCTGACGCACAGCATAGCCGCTCCCTCCCTCTGGGTGTGGGCATGGATGTATTCTAGGCTCAACAGAAACGCACACAAACACCCCATTGGGTGTTGCCTGGATGCCAAGCATTGCAGGCAGAGCCATCTTAATCTACACCTTTTATACAGCAGTTGACTCTCCCAATCTCTCTCAACCTGGCCCACCTCACAGGGGGGTTGTTGTGGGGATTAAATGGTGGGGGGAACTGTTCTCGGTGGCTGGTAAGACAGGGTGCACACATCAACATTCACTGGACCATCTCAATCACAACTCGGGGTGCCAGCCTCCAGGAGGGACCTGGGGACTTCCCAAACTTATAGCTCATCCCCAGTTCCCCTGAAGGAAATGGATGTTTTGGAGGGAGAACTCTATGGCATTGGACCCCACCAAGGTCCCTGTCCTGCCCAGGCTCCAAAGCACTCCAGGGGCTTCCCAACTTGGAGCAGGCAACCTTGATCCACACTTGCCCCGGCGGCCAGACCTAACCAGAACAGCGTGGTTACAAGCCAAGTACCCACACTTAGGTCTTGTACAGCTAGGAGTGCTATGCTGGCAGAGTGTGAATATACAAAGATGAGCAGAACACCATCAAGATTAATAGAATAATTTTATTTATGAAAAGCAACAACTATGAAGGAGAGAAAGGAAGTCCTCCGGGTGGGAATAAATGTGGGAGGATGTATGCAGTGGGGCGGGGGGAGTGTGGCTCAATAAATCTTGCAGTTGGAAGAAGAGTTGGTTCTTATATGTCATTTTCACTCCCCGAAGGAGTTGCAAAGTGGCTTCCAATCGCCCTCCCTTTCCTCTTCCTACAACAGATACCCTGTGAGGTGGGTGAGGCTGAGAGAGCCCTGATATTCCTGCTCGGGGTGACTAGCCCAAGGTCACCCAGCTGGTTGCATATGGAGGAGCGGAGAATCAAACCGGTTCACCAGATTAGAAATCCACACTCCTAACTGCTATACCAAGCTGGTTGTAACATGCGGACAAAATGGGCAGCGACTTTTCATGTGCAATCCCCATCCACGAAGTTCCTTTCCTTTCTTTTGTCTTTTGGTGGGCAGGTTGTGATGCCCTGTGCTTCTATTGTTTCTTCATTCTCCCTTCTCTGCCCCTATCGCTCCCAGTGCGTTTTCTTTTCTTTTCTTTCTACAATGTTATAACATTACTGCATTTGCAAAAAAAAAAAAAAGGAGGTTCCAGAGCTGATCAGGACACATTTAGCCAGGCCAGACTAAATAATTACTGAATTGATGTATCCAGTTCCAGGATCGCCAGAAAAAAACAGAGAACCTTTGAAATGACAGCCAACCTTCTTTTTGCTGTGTTACAATGCTATAACATCGCTATCACTGAATATGCAAAAAAAAAAAACCCAAACAAGGAGGTTTCATCGCTGATAAAGTATAATTACTGAATTGGTTTATCCACTTTACTAATTGCCAGCCATTTTCATGGTTGGTGATGAAGGAGGATCCACACTCTTCCCATGTGATGTTACAGTGTTATGATGCGATGACGTTATTGCACATGCCCAAAAACTGCACAGTCTGTCGCTGACAAAGTATATGATGACACAACCACACAAACCCTTTCCAAAGAAAGCACAAAACACGCAGGAAGGCGCCCTGAAATAAATGCCCTTTTACAGAAGGCGTGCCACAAAGTAAAACTCAGGTGTGGAAAAAGAATGCCAGCCAAATTTATGCTGTTTGGAAATATAATTTCATGAAGACCTTTGTGTGTGTGTTTTCAGAAGGCACCTGACAAATTTGTGGCAGAATTGGAACTCAAATCCCAATCGACACACCCCTTGCCTGTCGAAGAAGCCAGGGTAATAACAAGCTGATAAGGGAATTCTGTTTTCTGTGGCAGGAATACCGGCACAGGGAAAACCTGAGCCAGGCTGGAGTTCATCCGAGGTGTGGGAAAAATAGAACTCTCTCAGCGACTTAGCGATTGTGTTAATTAAAAGCAGATCAAGCCTGGAGCTGATAAGGTGGTTCCTCGGACATGCGTGTGCACAAAGCAAGGCGCTGGCTCACATGCGGCCCACATTGTGAACTGATCTTTAATATTAACTTTTTAAATGGCCAAGCCAGCCTAGCGTGACTTTCTTTGGTAGCACCCAATCACAAAACCGAAGGGGGGAGAGATCATTCATCATGTTTCCATTTGTATTGCAGCAGAAAACTGGCTCCAAAAACAAAACAGAGGATCTCAAACACACAGAGAGAGAACAAGGGAGCTATGACAGAGTGTTGGCCTATGAACTGGGAGACCTGGGTTCGAATGTCCACTGTTGCACAATCTGGACATCAACTCAAATGGCCAGTAAGGCCCTGGGGGTGAAAGAGGAGACCCCCCCCCAGGTGAAAGAGGAGACAGGGCCCCCCTCAAGCATGGAAGAGGCCGTGCTGGGAATCATGGGACTTACACAGACAAAAAAGCCCACTGGTAGGGCAGGAATCAGCCAACATGGAGCACAACACATGGCAGGATCCATCCTTCTGAGAGGCCCAGATTCATACTCCTGCCAGGGGTAGGGGAGGGAGGAATCTGTCCCAAGCTTCTGCCTGCCTCAATAAAGAGGCTGATTAATGTATTAATTATTTCTTTAGATTTCTATACCGCCCTTCCCTATGGCTCATCGGCACACTACAGGGATTATCCACCTGCCTTTACCTGAAGGTTAATCTGTTTGTTATGACTGCTATTCTTAATCAATGATGGCTGTTTCTTTTTACAGGGCAAGCTTTCCCCCTCTGCTTAGTCCTGATTGCCTCTTGGAACCTCCCGGGCAAAAGTTTTAACCATCTAACGGAGCACCTCTGTTTATCAGAGAGCCCCAAACTCTGGTTCCCAGGGCAAGCAAGCTACATGGCCTCTTTGGTGGCCCTCCAAAGCAATGGGTTGGCTGCTACGTGAAACAGGAAGCCAGACGGGGCAGCCCCTGGTCTGATCCAGCAAATCAACTTAATGGGTGCCTTCCAAGATTACATGAGATAAAAGTATCAACAGACGACGTGGCCTAGTGGCTAGACAGGTGGATTCGGATCCTCTGAGATCCCAGCTGCAAATCCCCTCTTCAGGGAAGTCTTCTCTTGTATCAAAAAAAGGCTAATTGAGTTTGGTTACCAAAAACTAATTATTGATGCTTATAGAACATGCTCTTCCTTGACCTTCAGCATCCTCCTTCGTCCGGGTCAAATGGCCATGTACAAATCCCCCTGGATCACTTACACCAGGGGTAGTCAACTTGTGGTCCTCCAGATGTTCATGGACTACAATTCCCATGATCCCCTGCCATCAAACGGTGGCAGGGGTACTTGGGAATTGTAGTCCATGAACATCTGGAGGACCACACGTTGACTACCCCAGTGGGCAGGTAGCTGCACTGCTCCGCTGTGGCCCCACATAGAGTCACCCTGCCCAGAGTTAATTCCTTTCCCCTCCCCTCCCCTCCTGGGTCCATTTCCTTCTCAAAATCAGTACCCCCCCACAAACACACACACAAACACACAAACACACATAGGGCACGTTCTTCAATTGTCGTCCCACGGATTTTCCACCACCAGCCTCAAGCAGGAAAACAGCCCAAGAAGTTTTATCTTTTTGGTATCAGGCAGCTTCAGAAACACGATATTTAAAAGACAGGAGCCAAGTGATTTGCACGGGGGTGTTCCACTCCCTACAATCCGCAGTCCAGACAATTTACACCCTACATCGAAAGTAGTCATGAGGCCGAGTCATTACGCATCCACTGGTGGGTAAAATGTCTTTATTCCCAGGAAGGAAATGCAGAGTCGGAGCCTCAAGGAAAAGGACACTGCTTATTCATTTGGGAACAGGAGGGATGACTCAGGGAAGGGGGGGGGGTCACCGGGATGCCTCGTAACAGCCAGCAATCCCAAACAGGAAGCAGCGAAACTCAAGGGTCACCTCTGGCTCTTGCAGACGGTTTGTCATAACGGGACACCAAATGGTAGCCATGCCTAGGATCTGGAAGAGAAGGAAAGAACAGCTCCCCTGGCATCCCCCCAACACCCCGGCAAAGAGCTATTTTATTGCACAGAAGTGTTGCTCACAACACTGTACAGTGGCTATGCTCTGAGAGACGCGGGTTCAAATCCCCCATCAGCTGTGGAAGCTTGCTGGGTAACTTTAGGCCTGTCCAACACACTTCACCTTACCTACCTCACAGGGTTGTTGTGGGGACAAAGCAGAGGCAAGCTGCTTTGGGAACCCGAGGGGGGGGGTTGAGGCCAGGGTAATATTGTTTTGAAGTGGAATGCCCAGGTTCCAAAACAAAGCTAGGGGCTGCCCCGATTGGTATCAATCCGCAGATGAACACAAAAGTCCATGGTCCAGCGGCAGAGCCTCTGCCTGGTGTGCAGAAGGTTCCAGGTTCAATCCCCGGCATCTCCACTGAAAAGGATCAGGTGGCAGGTGAGGAGGAAGACATCTGCCTAAGCAGGATCGACTTTAATGGTCTGACTCAGTAAAAGGCAGACTCATGTGCTCTCCTGACAACATGCCGCACCTATTAGAAACGACACCCATTCGTGAGCAAAACCGGCAGTCAGTCTGAAGTGGGGCCCTGTACAGCAGGGGTAGTTAACCTGTGGTCCTCCAGATGTCCATGGACTACAATTCCCAGGAGCCCCCTGCCAGCATTTGCTGGCAGGGGCTCATGGGAATTGTAGTCCATGGACATCTGGAGGACCACAGGTTGACTAGCTCTGCTGTACAGCTTCCACGCAGACCCATGGGCAGGCGCTTCGTGGGCAGGCCAAGCGTCAGGAAGGGCCGTCAGCCACACCATCCTCCTGCTCTTCTGCCTCAGAGGGACCCAGCCACAAAAGCATACCCTGAACCCATTCAGCTCTTGAGATCAGATAAGCCAGGGCCGGGGTGTTCGTGTTTCAGTCAGGACTCCTTGACAACTTGGAGGGGGGGGGGGTTGCATCGCTCAACAGCAAGTGCGCAGAGCTCGATTGGGGCTCTCTCTGGCTGACTTAGCAACTGCTGGATTTGCTCTCATTGTGGGCTTTAATTATGCATCCTTCTCGCACGATGCCCTGCACTTTGGAGGGCTTTCCTGGTTCTTGTTTGCAACCGGTCCCCCCCCCCCATAAAAAAGTTCCAGCTGAAAGAAAACTCAGGTGTTTTGAAGAAAGGACTTTCCTATGAGACTATCTGCAGCAACCACAGTGATAATTAAACATATTTATACATTAACACCACCACCAAGAAGCCCCCTCCCAATCAGCCGCTACGCTCAACAGAGACAACCGGGCAAAAAACGGCTGACCGGCCACTGAACTTTGACAACTGTTGGTGCAGTTGATTTCGGAACTGCTCTAAGCCAAAACTGTTGATTTTCTTCTGTGCCGTTATGTTCAAAGTGTTACAAATCCAAAGGGTTATTGTGCTCTTGTGCTTCCTTTCTGCTGCAAACCATAACTTTGCTGCAAACCATAACTTTGGGAGCTGCAAACCATAACTTTGCAAACAAGGTCTGTTGTAAACCACCCTGAGCCGTAAGGGAGGGAAGGATAGAAATGGAGCAAACAAGCAAACAAATAAATAATAAAGAAAGCAGATATAATTTGTATCACTTGTTGTTGTTATGTGCGAAGTCGTGTCCGACCCATCGCGACCCCATGGACAATGATCCTCCAGGCCTTCCTGTCCTCTACCATTCCCCGGAGTCCATTTAAGTTTGCACCGACTGCTTCAGTGACTCCATCCAGCCACCTCATTCTCTGTCGTCCCCTTCTTCTTTTGCCCTCGATCGCTCCCAGCATTAGGCTCTTCTCCAGGGAGT
This sequence comes from Paroedura picta, assembly GCF_049243985.1. Lineage (NCBI taxonomy): Eukaryota > Metazoa > Chordata > Lepidosauria > Squamata > Gekkonidae > Paroedura > Paroedura picta. The sequence continues at coordinate 13,923,634 of NC_135386.1, forward strand.
CCTTCCTTCTCATGAGGTGGCCAAAGTATTTGAGTATCCCTTATGTTGCCCTAAACCTGGGGTGGGCAAACTGGCCCTCCAGATGTCCGTGGACTACAATTCCCATGAGCCCCTGCCAGCAAAAACAAGCGACACTTTAAACAGTTCCGATCCATGCTGTTCCAAGACACGATTACACAACAATCTAACAAGGTAGGCCAGTGTTATAATAACACTCTGAAGATGCTGGCCTCCCTGCCTGAGAACCATCCATCCAACCCTGACCAGCCCCCCCCTGGGTGAAGTTTTAAACTGGGAGACAAGGTAATTTGTCAATTAATTTTAAATGTATTTTGTTCTAGATGAACTTTATTTTTGTACTTATTGTTTTAAACCTGATGTTGTAAATCTGATGACCCTGATCCGACTAGGGAAGGGTGGGATATAAGAATTATTATTATCATTATCATCATCATCATCATCATCATCATCATCACAGCTGTAAGCAACAGCCTGCTGAGAACTCTCCCAGTAAGTTAAAGGGCCTTTGCCTCGCCACAGCTGGCATCACAGGCAGACACACAAACCAGTGAAAGGCAGGGGCTGAGAAACTCTCTCACCGGCCCACACCTAGTAGTTTTAGCCTGTCTGTGACTTACCAGCAGCACAAAATAGCAAAGGGAGGGCCCCCATGCCCTCAGATTTACAGAAATGCCAATGCCTGATCCACCAGCCGGCCCGCCAGCCTTGCCCCCCACAAGCTGGCATCCCGCAGCAGTGCCTCTTGCCTCCCGGGAGTTCTGGAAGAGAAGCTGCACCTCCAACGCAGAGGCAGCCACTGGAGCTGGGAGAAAGACTCAGCAGGTTTGGGAAATGCTCAGAGACGTGGTGCGTGTGAGATGAGCTGGGTGCCAACGATGCAGGCGCATGCAAAATGGAGGAACTGAGAAATGCACAGAACAAAGCCCAGGTCTCGCTGCTTTTAAGGTAGCCTTGTAACAAGACCTTGGAACGGAGACCCTGGAGAGCCGCTGCCAGCCTGAGCGGACAATACTGGCCAGGACAGACCAAGAGTCGGATTCCGGTTAAGGCAGCCTCAAGGGACAAGGTCAACCCCTGGCTTAACGCAGCAGGGTTCTCCTCACATAAAATAGAATGGGCCTCAACCAGGGCCTTCTCTGCCCTGGCCCCGGCCACATGGAACACTCTCCTGGGCAAGACCAGGACCCTGCAGGACCTAAAACAGAGCTGTTCCACCAGGTCTACGGTTGAGGCCTAAACATGGACCACCAATGAGCTGGCCTCCTTACAAGAAATGAAGAACACCCAGATAAAACTAGAGACAATCAAGCATTCATTCAATGTACTACCAAAACACTTTATTTTCTTCCCCCTCTGAATGGAGAAATGGCAGCAAATCTTGCATTTTAGACTGTTTTGAATGTAAACTAGAAATTTAAATGTCAGGATTGTAATCTATTGTAAGACGCAACTGTTGTACACGGTCCCTGAGCCCCCAGGGAAGGGTGAGGTGTAAATTTGAGAAAGAAATACATACCAAAAAAGTAAATTAAAAGGCCAAGAACAAATGTCAACAGGTTTGGTCCTTTGACCTTGAGGAAACAGCCTCTCAACATTCAAGCCGATTCCACTTCAGCTGGAAAACTCATGTAAACATTAACCCAGGTAAGGGTGGTTGCTAGGCGCTTGTTCTCAAAACCTTGGCAAAGGGCACCTGGGCGTGCGTAGAGGGGGGCCGAATGAGTCACCTGGTGGCTTCCAACATCATCAGAAGAAAGGCATTTTGAGAACAAAAAGAAACCCTGGATCCACTTCAAGGAGGGGAAAAACCTTATTAACCCAGGAGGTCCCTGGCCCGTATTCGGTTCACAGGGCGTCGATCAGGGTCAGGGCCTTTTCAGTCCTGGCCCCAGCCTGCAGGAATGAGCTCCCGGAAGAGCTGAGGGTGCCGCAGGAGCTGAATCAGCAGTTTGGGTGAGGCCAGGTAGGGAAGGGGGCTTTCTCTCCCCACTCTTGGGCAACGTTGCCATCTTCCAGGCACAGCAGTTGTGAGGTTTGTGGCATGGTTGGGGTTAGGGATTGGGACAGCTATTTTATTGGTTATTAGTCTGCTTTACCGTTGGGCTTTTGATGGAAGCTGCTGCGACCCAGCTGGCCTGGGAGCAGCGGCCTATAAAACTAATAATATAAGAAGGAAACAAATAAATGAAAGGTTCCTCCAGCCAAGAAAGAGTCAGCCGAGCTTACATACATAGCAAACATACCGAAACCTCCTCCACCCACCCAAATCAGGAAGTTAAACAAGTCGGAGATGTCAAAAAAGATGATCAGAGCCAACCCATTCAGGGGGAAAAGCATATAGAGAAAAATGTTAACAACAAACCACGTAGAGAAAGACTAATCTATGGGCAGGAAGACAATGAAACTGACTCAAGCTCTTATTGTCAAAAGTGGTACAAATTCAAAATAAGATGTCTATTATATTGTACTGTTTTCATGATCGTTCCAGCATAAACCACCCTGAGCCATGAGGGAAAGTGATATATATAATATATAAATATAATAAAAGAATCATAGAGTTGGAAGGGACCTCCTGGGTCATCTAGTCCAACCCCCCCCCCACACACACACAATGCAGGAAATAATAATAATAAATAAATAATGTCTGTATGGTGCAGTGGTTAGGAGTGCAGACTTCTAATCTGGCATGCCGGGTTCGATTCTGCACTCCCCCACATGCAACCAGCTGGGTGACCTTGGGCTCGCCACAGCACTGATAAAGCTGTTCTGACCGAGCAGTGATATCAGGGCTCTCTCAGCCTCACCCACCCCACAGGGTGTCTGTTGTGGGGAGAGGAATGGGAAAGCGACTGTAAGCCGCTTTGAGCCTCCTTCGGGTAGGGAAAAGCGGCATATAAGAACCAACTCTTCTTCTTCTTCTTCTAATAGGAGACAGTGGCTTCAAGTTGCAGCCCAGTTTGTTCACCGGCTGCTACGTGGGCAGGATGCTGGAGCAGATGGACAGATGGACAGCTGGCCTTATCCGGCAGGGCTTGTCTTACCTTCACCAACAACAACCAATACCAAAAGAGATTGCAGCTCTGCAAAGACACTCCGGGGAAATACGTCCTGGGTGCAGAATCCAGCTTCCTGAACAATCAAGTAAATGTCCTGCTCTCATGAAGGCAGGTGTTGCCTGGTAAACCCCAGGAGCCAGGGGAGTTGCCGGATAACAGCTCTCGTGCTCTCATGCGTCAAGTGCCTGCCATAGCTCCTGCCCTTCTCCATAGCAAACAATAAATAAATATTGCAAGATGCATTTATACAAGGTGATCGAGCTTGCCTCGCTGCTTTTTCAACTGCATTTTCAATCCAGGTCCCAGGGTTCCATTGCCTGGAATGCAGAATTTGCACGGCCAACTCGCAGAATTCTTCCTTCTCAGCACAGACCAGAGGTCCCCAGCTGGGGGGGGGTTCAATGCCCACCCCGCTGCAGGTCACACCAGACCATTTCAAAAACAGTTTGAAACACAAATATTTAGAGAGGAAAGAGACGATAAGCCCAACAAACGAGGTCAGAGAAAGAAGCAAGCGTTAAACTGTTTATTATTTATTTATTGACTTCATTTCTTCCCAAAAGGGGACCCAAAGGAGCTTAACTTTGTTCTCCTCTCCTCACAGCAACCCTGTGATGTAGGTCAGGATAAGGGAACATGAGTAGCTCAAGAGCATCCTTCCACAACAAAGGGGGGGGGATTTGAACCTGGGTCCCCCAGATCCTAGTCCAACACTCTAACAACGTGGCAGAATGGACCAAGATGGTTACTAGACCCTCAAAAGTTCCCTGCAAGGATACACACAGCCCAAAACTGGGGTATCTTAAATCTGTATACAAGTTAGACATATGTAAAATAATTGGTGGGAGGGGAATTTTTCAAGAATAACTTTTTAAAAGAGAAAATGTCTTACATCTCCCTTTCATGTAAATGTAGCCCTTTAGCCAGAAGCTCTTGGCAAAATGAACACAGTTTCTCATGCAGTTCCCGTTCCTATTACCGTTTGCTTGGCAAAGGGATCCAGTGCTTCAGTTTTGCCCGATGCAGCAAAGGTGTTCAGAGGGGCGGGTTTTTAGCGGCGAGCTCCGTCCCCCAGGCCACTCTAGCTTTTTCCTTAACAAACTCGCTTGCATGGGAACTCTGCCTGGGTCGTTCTTATGGCTAACTTAAGGAACGCCGGTGAGATCTTTACAGCCCCATAAAGCGACATAAAGGTTAACCACAGGGGAGCAGCACGGCCAAGAGTGAAAAAGGTATTAACTTTATTAACGTTGTCCTGCTTAAAAGAGCGGAGGTTGAAGTTCAGAGAGGCTGTTAAGGAGGCTTTTTCCTGCTAGGGACAAAAAGTACGGACTAAAATTAAAGAAGTGGGCACAGTTTGACTTCTGCCCACCAGAGGAAAGAACAGTTGAGTGGGAAATCCGATATCGTCTGGGATTCTCTCAAAACTGGCTTGATCATGCATGTATATTTAGGTTTCCAGCAGACCCCTGTACTCCAAGTCAGGAGTCCCTCACACCAGCGCTTCAGGGAATTTTAAAGGGTGAGAGGTCAGCAGCCCCACAAAACAGCTGCCTAAGAGTCTGGGCCAAAAATGTGAAAAGGTCCCATGTCAGAATGGAAGAGCTGGAGTTCTGTGGCAGAGTCTCTGCTCTGTCGGAAGAAGGCCCCAGGTTCAATCCCCGGCACCCCCCAGTTACAACGGATCAGGCAGTAAGTGATGGGAAAGACCTCATAACACAGCTTCATGTGTTGATGTCCTTTTATGACACAGACACACATTTCTGAACAAGGTGTCTGCTGACCCAAAGAGGATGTGATTCCCGAAGGACCTCCTACCACTGAGGCAGAACAAAGCCATAACTGTCTCTTCGCTTTCGGGAGGAGAGGTTTTAGGGACAAAGCGACTGGTCACGAGGGATTCCATTGGGGCGTGCCCAAAGGCACATGTACAGTATTTTTTTTTTTCAAAACAAGCAACATTCCAGCATGTGAGCCTCCACCTGCAGTAGTCTGGAGGGACAGATCTCAACACAAGCAGGAAAAGACCTCCTGCTCTCTGGGGAAACCTGACAAGAATCCTTTCCAATCTGCTGGGATCCTACAGCAGATTGGGAATTGAAGACCAAGCAATGTGCAGACATCTTCCCTGGATTAGATGAGTTTCAACTGACTCACAGTGACCCCGGCCACTGGGTGTTGAACACTGAAAGCTAGCATCAGCTAAAGCATAACCATTAAATTGGGAGGAAGAAAATAATCAGGGATATTATACCATAACAACGGGGAAATTCCACTTTTCCACTGGGGTTCCTTGAATTCCTCGAGGGGCCTGAGGAACGGGAGTTGGCAAAAGTAAAGGAAACCATCTTATTTCCCCCCCTCCCCATTTTATTCTGGATTTTTTGACACTGATCTATTTACTCTGTTCCACAGCTGGGCTTTCCCCACCTGCTTGCAACTGGGAATTCCAAGCGAGGTTACCAGTTTTTCTAGTTATACAACCTGTGTTACCTAAAGCATTACAACTGGGTTTTCCTTTTTCTTAAAAGGAAAAGGGAGAGGGGGCAGGAAAAAAAACTAACCACGAAATTACATCCCTTGAGGAATGTAATCCTTGGCCGGTTCTATTTTATAAGGAATTCCATGTTAAAGGAGCAAAATGTGTTCTGCCTCAAAAGCCAAACTGAAAATTCGACATCCCACCTGCCGCCAAGTCCTTTAAACACAATTCCAAATGTTACAGCTGAGAAACCATTAGCATGCCACTCTTTCATACACGGAACGAAGAAAGATCAACAGACCAGTGAATGATCCGGGATTCGTTGGGTAAGCCTGGTGTAGGAGAGAATTTAGGGCTAATGCATGAGAGTTCTCCAACCAGTGATACCAGTTCACTGGGTGAGGAGAGGATGGTACCGCAAACCACCCTGGTCCTCCGTTGTGTGTCGGAAATAGGTAGATTTCTTTTTAAAAGTGGCAAGAGCCATATCCACATGACAGGGCAAGGCATCAAACAAGGAGGATTGGCTTTTATATCCCACTTTTCACTGCCCAAAAGAGTCTCGATGTGGCTTACAATCACCTTCCCCTTCACTCCCTGCAAAGACGCCCTGTGAGGTAGGTGGGGCTGAGAAATCACTGACAGAACTGCTCTGCAAGAACAGCTCTAACAGGACTGCGATTAGGCCAGGGTCACCTGCTGCACGAGGAAGAGGAGTAGGGAATCAAACCCGGCTCTCCAGATTAGAGTCCAGATGCTTTTAACCACTACACCACCTCAGCTCTGTAGAAGCTCTATTACAGGGGTAGTCAAACTGCAGCCCTCCAGATGTCCATGGACTACAATTCCCATGAGCCCCTGCCAGCATTCGCTGGCAGGGGCTCCTGGGAATTGTAGTCCATGGACATCTGGAGGGCCGCAGTTTGACTACCCCTGCACTATTATTTTCTACTTGCCCACAAACCTCCTCCTTTTAGGCACCAAAGAACTGATACAGAAACATCCAGGAAGGCAAGCTAATAAAAAGCTTTGTTGGCGGGAATTGCTGCTAAGTTTCAGCCAACTTATTACCTAAATGATTTCTGTGAACTTAAGCCTGGTTGAAACATGACTGCAGGTGTGTTAAAAATAAATTTATCTGCAGGAGGTTCCACCTGTACAAACCTGATTGTTCCCACGCTAGTTTTGCAGGCCCACGCACTCCCAGACCCACAGGGTAGACCTGATGTCAACACACACAAACACACCCCAAATAAAGTTGTGCTTGCACACACAGAGAGAGCTGCTGTACACTGCAGAGAGCTGCTGTACACTTGAAAACCAAGATAGCAAGGTGGAAATACACACGGGAGGGGTAGAAATGCACACAGGACATATTGAGAAGTGCTCAATAAATCATAAAAGACTGGCACCCTAGGGACATATCTATTTCCTTAAACTTCTTGTTGTTCCCCAAGAGACTTTGAGCTCTGTCTGAATTTACTTTGGTCACAAGCAACTAGCACACCACTGAGGAAGACCCACAAAACTAGTTTCAACCTCGGATACAAGTCTTCCAGGATTTATTGAGCCACATGGTTTTTTCCCCAACCCCCAAATTAGACCAAGACCCAGAAGCACAAGAAGATACCTTCTGAGCCCTTGAAATGCCACTGCTTTCTCAACGCATTTTGGCAGCATAAACGCCATGCAGTAAGTGACTTTTTCTTTCCAATCCTGCTTGACCGGAGAGCCACAGGAAGAGGTGCTTAGGAGCTGGGACAGCTGTTCCCACCTGGTTCAGAGAAGCCCCCCTCCAGCAGGACGCTGCTAAGCAACGGGGGTGTCAGAGGAGGTCAGAGGCGGAGGAGGGAAATGCCGGAACGGCTGGCAGGTTCACATCCCTTCAGAGTCAACACAGATTCTCTCCAGGAGTGAACCACTGTCCTCCTTCCCCAGCCACAATAAAACCTTGCCTGTGAACAGAGCATGGAAGTCAGTCGTGTGGCACAGCCATAGATGGCTCACTAAGAACCTGCTGGTGCTGTGGGGAGTTCAAGAAAGGGCAGCAGAGACTGCCACAAAATGGCTGGCAAAGGGGCACGGCCAATCACAAAATGTCGGAATGTTTCACAAAACATTGAAAGGCTTCAAGCCGAACAAACTTCCCATAATGAATTTCTGTTCTGTTCCAAGGAGATATTGGAAAGGCTAGATCTCCACTCAGGGTGACACTGCCCAGTTTCAGTTCTGAAGTGGGGGAGCGTTTACTCCAGGGCCCACAGGACTTTCAAAGTCCCAGGACTTAATGTAGTCTGTGGGCACAGCCAGGCCAAGGGGGCAGGACACCCATCCAGAAGAAGCTCAGCCCTTCACCAGTCTGTAAGCCAGTAACCATTTTTTCACTGTTCCATTTATGACTTTTTGGGTTTTATCTCCAAGACCCCTGGCAAGTTGGTGCCAGGAAATATATTGGCGAAGTGAACTTATTTAAGCACAGCAAGCAAGAACCTTGGGCTACCACAGCTGTATGAGCCATGAGTCCACTCAATGGCTTGCCACCCTTGTCAAAATTAGCCCCTTTGGAGAATTCCAGAAGATGGTATGGGTGCCAGGGAGACGAAAGACACATCCTAATCCCATTGGGGGCTGAAAGAGCCAACAAGGTCCATCTGATTTATGGCAACACTTTTGGGGTCATCTGCCTCTGGGTGGTAACCCCGGACTTCCTTCGTGATCTCCCATCCAAGTACTAATCATCAGATCTCAGAAGCTAAACCCTGGCTAGAATCTGGATGGGAGATCTCCAAGGAAGCCTAGGGCCATGATGGGGAGGCAGGCAATGGCAAAGCAGCTCCTAACATCTCTTGCCTGGCTGCCAGACAATCCTAGAACTTCCTGGCTATACTACACACATGCCATATGATCATGATGCTGCTGAAGATGATGAAGAAGAAACAGGATCAAGCAGCTGCCCCAAGCATCACCCGGGGGGTAACAAAACAAATAAACTACTGAGAAATTAAGACAGCATTCCAAAACGTACAAGCATTCGGCTGGCCCTGGCTCAGGAATTATGAAATGACCTTGTTTGCCTGCCACACAAGTAGAAGCTTCTCGAGACAGCAAAATATATATCTATATCTATATCTATATCTATATCTATATCTATATCTATATCTATATCTATATCTATATCTATATCTATATCTATATCTATATCTATATCTATATCTATATCTATATCTATATCTATATCCTAAGCAACAAATGACAAACACAGCCAAACCAGCAGAGATGAATGGTCAAGGAATAAAACAAGCAGCCATTTTTATATAGGGAAGAGGAAAAGCCAGTAAACAAAAGTACCAAAAATCTGAAAGCCACAGCTACCCTCCAGGCCATATGACTGCCTTTAAATCAATTACATTTGGTAACTGAAATGTCAGGAGCACTTTAAGATAGGTAATTGACACATTATGACTAGATTCAAAGACCCAAGCTCCTTTTGTCAAATACCAACATTGCCATAGCTTAATAGTATAGTGATATGTTAATTATGGTAATGACTGGGGAAGGCACTGGCAAACCACCCCGTATTGAGTCTGCCATGAAAACGCTGGAGGGCGTCACCCCAAGGGTCAGACATGACTCGGTGCTTGCACAGGGGATACCTTTACCTTTACCTTTTTATGTTAATTATGACAATTATTGATTTTTTTAATGTGGGAAAGTCTCCATGCAGTCAAGGAGGACCTAGGCAACAAAAATGGTACTGATGTACACAGGATCTGCAAAACTGTGGACATTCTTTGCCCACACTACGCACAAATGCGCTTAGACTACAGTCTTTCAGAATATTTATGTAATGATCTATATACTTATTGAAATATTTATCTCTCACCTTAATTCTTGGCTCAAGGTGGCTTACAAGTAACAATGGAATCATTAAAAAATTAAGAAAAACACACATGCTTACACATGGCTGCCATTCACCGCCTTCGAAAGCCCTGGCAATCCAAATGAGGCTTTGGGCATCTCTTGAAGATTTCCAATGAGATTGTTTCCATGATCTCTTCAGGAAACACATTCTACAGAGTGGGAGCCACGATGAAAAAGGTTCTGGCCTGCTTTTCCCCAATTTAAAGGCAAAAGACATAAAAAACCTTGCATGTACAGCAAATGAAAAGGAAGCTTTCAAGACAGTTGAAGAATCACCATTTACTACTTTTTGGGGGGGGAAATGGACTGCCAGGAAAATTAGTTACTGACTGTGGATCTAGACTCATGTAAACAACAAAACAAATATCCCAGGCTAAACAAGGCTTAAATTAAAAGCCCCGGGTGAAGGGAACAGTTTCCATTCTAAGAACAAGCCATAAATAGTAACCACGCATTCATCATGGTTTCTGGAAGTTAGGACTACCTCTAAATCCAGCACATCAGACAACCAAGCAATTAAAGAGAAGAGTGTCTAGGCACAATTTATTAACCACAAACTTCAAATCTTTCCATTACTTAAGCCCAAAAATATTTTTTAAATCTATGCTTGGATTACAAGCAGACAATACACTTCCGCGTAGGATTGTTCACACCGTAGTGGCACAAACTTGTTTAGCAAGTCAGCATTTGGGTATGCCTGAAAATATGAGATACAAAAATCCAGTGGAATCAATACAATATTTGGAGACAATGCGAAAGATATCATCTTGGAAGACTCCTAAGTGACAGGGATGGGAAAGCTCTTGCCAAGGTCACCCAAATTCCTTTCTTGGCTCTCTGGAAGGATCCTTCAGAGGTAATGGGGCACAACATTCACCATCCACACAACACCAGATTGGTCTTCCACAGCCCTATATAGCAGAGGTAGTCAAAATGAGGCCCTGCAGATGTCCATGGACTATAATTCCCATGAGCCCCTGCCAGCAAATGCTGGCAGGGGCTCATGGGAATTGTAGTCCATAGACATCTGGAGGGCCACAGTTTGACTACCCCTGCTATATACCATTATCCAAACTGTCACAGACATGCAAGTCCTACTGAAACAAACAGAGCTACACCAACTGAGTACATTTTTAATTTTAGTGGAAGTCTGGCTTTTTAAAAACAGAAATGCGATTCATGCGCTTCTAAAAATTTAAATCCCAAACAAATGTAAAACAGAGATATACTTGAGGCAAACCAACAAAGAAGGAAGGAAGAAACAAAAGGGTTCCTAACAACTAGGGACGGACACACACACATACCCCAAGAAAACCACAGCACCAATGAACTCCATGTGCTGGGTCCTGCTCTGGTTCACTGATCTTAAGAGTTTGCTGCAAACCAAAACAACAAGACTTTTGAAAAGCCCAAAAGAGGCTGGCTCCCAATATTGGTAACTGTGCTCATCCCACCCCCAAGCCCCCCCCCCCAGGAAGGCGCACTTTCTGCTAGACAGATTTGCAAAAAGCCTACATTGTTCAGGGAATGCTGCTTGTTTGTTTCTCAAAGGCCTCTCTCCTCCAAAATCCACTGTAAGTCCCAATTAAAAGTCTGCGGGTTCTCCCTGTTAAAGAAGCCCAGGAGGACCTGGGTCAGAAACTGCAGGTGAAGGAAACCTGCCCAATGCCCACAGCCTGAAACAAAGCTGGGGGGAGGGAGGAAAGAAAGGTGCAACCCCCCTCCCACTCCTCTGGCCCTACATGGCTCATGTTAAGGAGGGGAGAGAGGGGGGCGGCAGGACCTCCCCCCGAATCCCTCTGCACGAAGAAAGTCGAGGACGGTGAAAAGTGCTTCTTTCCTCCCCCCCCCCCCCCACCCCATAAGCCCATCCGCATTTGTGCTGCGGCCGTAACAATGTTGCGGGCCAGATGTTACAGCGGAGGGCGGCGGGGATAAGGCAAGGCAGTGGCCACGAATCTGCACGGGGGGAGGGGACGCTTTTTGGGGGGATGCACCCCTTCCCCACTGACAACACCTTTTCTCCCATAAAAGGGGCCTTGTACCCCCCCAAAAAAAAGCAGCCTGCGTTGCAGCTCCCCCCCCCCCCCGAGATGGGATGGAGGGAGGGAGAGGCCCAGGGAGGCCTTTCCAAGAGGCAGCCCCCCCCAAAAAAAAAACTGGAGTCGTCAATCCCGTGGAAGGAGACAGTCGCGCCAGTCCCAGCTGACTCACGAGGAAGCCGAGCCCGATCCCTCCCGCGCCGACGGCCCGGCTCCGGCTCAGTCGCGAACAGGCCCCCTTGCCCCGAGCCCCCCGGACTGGAGCCTGCTTCCCTCCCCCCGTGCATTTGGGGGAGGGGGTCGCGCCCTGCCTCGCCGCGCTTACTCGTGAGTAGCCCCCCCCCCGAACTCCTTCCCGCACCAGCAGAGCCTTCCGCCACTCTCGACTCTCCCCCGCCCCCGCCCCCGCCCCCGCCCCCGCCCCCGCCCCCGCCCCCACCCCGGTGCATCCGCCAAAGTTTCCTTGGAAGTGATCCCCCTTCCCCCCCCCCCCAAAGAAAACTTCCCCAAACTTGGCCAAAGTTCTTCTTACCTCCCGGGCGGGGATGGCCGCGGCGCCGCGCTCGCTGGGACTGGGCTGACTGGGCTGGGACTGGGGCGGGCTGGGGCGGGCTGGGCTCTCTCCCTCCCTCCGGGACCGACCGAGCCGCGCTCCGCTCCGGCCCAGTGCGCCTGCGTCGAGCCACCGGGGGGGGGAGGGAGGGAGAGAGAGAGAGAGAGATGCCGGCTGCTTCGCTGGGGGGGCGGGTCTTCCGTCGCCACCTGCTGGCCGCGCGGGGGAAACGCGGGTCTGGCGCCCGGGGCCACCCTGCAGGCTGCTGGACCGCAGGAGGAGGGCGGTGGAGCAGCTTAAGGCCTCTCCCCACCTGCCCTCCAGGGAGACGGCCACTTCCCTTTAAGGACCACACAAGAATAGCAAGCTTAGTTTATAAGACTATCATGGGTTTGGGTTTAATCCCAGGGGAAAACACCGTGAAGGAAAGAAATATATAAAAATTTGAGTGCCCATTCCTCCACTTGCAGCCAGCTGGGTGACCTTGGACTCCCCACAGCCCTGAGAAAGCTGTTCTGACCGAGCAGGAATCTCAAGGCTCTCTCAGCTTCACCCACCTCACAGGGTGTCTGTTGTGGGGAGAGAAAAGAGAAGGTGATTGTAAGCCACTTTGAGACTCCTTTGAGTAGAGGAAAGTGGCATATAAGAACCAACTCTTCTTCTTCCTTCTTTCTTCTTCCTTCTTCTTCAGAAGCCACGCAGAGCCCAGCCAAGGCACCCACTGTAAATTCAGCAGCACCCTGTGAAGGGACGGAGGGGCCTCCAGCTTCCCACACCACTAGCAACCCATTGCTTTGATTTTGTTCAGAGAATCAACAGCCGTTTGCAAACTGGGGTGAAATGGCCTCTCAGAAGTGTTTTCTGGAGGAAATTTCAGCTGTTGATCCATTGCAGTCTGGCTTCCGACCCAGCCACGGTCTCCAGAGGCAGCTGGATCTAGGAGGTCAGTGCTGCTGTCAATAGATCTAAGGGCACATTCGACAGGGCTGACCAGGGGTTATTAACCCAAAGCCTAGCCAATAGGGGGGTTCAAGGTGAGGCCCTTTAAGGGCTGCAATCTCTCCCCCAAGGTCGGGGACAGAGGGGGAGAAGAACCGGTGCTGCAAGGCTGCTCTTGCCTTCTCCTTTGGGTCCTCTGGGCACTGTGCAACAGCACATCTCCCTCTCGTGGCCCAGAATAATGTTGCATGCAGACAGTGAAAATCTTTTATCAGTCAGCAAAACACCCACACAAATCAGGCCTCAGTTATCGGACTCCCTAAGGTTCAGGAGGCTGCCTTGGAAATTGGGGGGTAATGCTACACTGAGGGGCGCATGGATTTGATTGATTAATGTGATCTGATGTGTTTCCTGCCACTCCTAGGCTAGCTGGCTCGTGGCGGGTTACAAGATAAAATCTCCACCATAAAAATCCCAATTATAGAATCATAGAATAATAGAGTTGGGGGGACCTCCTGGGTCATCTAGTCCAACCCCCTGCACTGTGTAGGACACTCACATCCCAATCGCTCATCCACTGTCACCTGCCACCCCCTTGAACCTTCACAGAATCAGCCTCTCCAATAGATGGCTCTCCAGCCTCTGTTTAAAAATCTCCAAAGATGGAGAACCCACCACCTCCCGAGGAAGCCTGTTCCACTGAGGAACCACTCTGACTGTCAGGAACTTCTTCCAGATGTTGAGACGGAATTTCTTTGGAATTAATTTCATCCCATTGGTTCTGGTCTGCCCCTCCAGGACAAGAAAGAACAACTCTGCTCCATCCTCCATATGGCAGCCTTTTAAATACTTGAAGACAGTTATCAAATCAAATATCCAATTAAAACTCACCCTTACAATCCCCCCAGGTCCCCCAGAGAATGAAATAACAAACTCCAAACCCACTTCCCTCCCATCAGCTCAACAAACCCCCAACTGCACCTCAGAGGGCCATTAATCAGGGGTAGCCTGATTGTCTAGACATGCCAGGGATATTATTAATATTAGTATTATTTAATTTCTAGGCCACCCGTTCCCACAGGCAGGTTGAGATATGATGCCAGGGGAGGGCCAGGGGCCGTGCCTCAGGGGTAGAGCATCCACTTGGGATGCAGAACATCTCCCCTTCAAAGGAGCAGGTAGAGTGTGAGATGAAAGATCTCAGCTTGGGACCCCGGAGAGCTGCCGTCAGCCTAGGCAGAGAATACTGATCTTCATGGACCAATGGTCTCCTTCGGTGTAAGGCAGTTTCAGTATGGCTCTTTGGTCTGAAGGCCACTGTGACCGCAGCTGTCCAGCTGACCTGGAGAAAATGCTAGGGGGCTAGATAGAACATCTGCTTCGTTTTCCTGGTATCTCAAGGATCAGATGCAGAGAAACTGGAGCGTGTCCAGAGGAGGGCTACGAAGATGGTGAGGGGTTTGGAGACCAAGTCAAATGAGGAAGGGTTGGGGGAGCTCAAAGGCCTGGAGAGAAGGCAACAAAGAGGTGACATGATAACCATCTTCAAATACTTGAAGGGCTGTCGTAGGGAGTTGTTTTCCGTTGCTCCTAGCCCAGTTGAGGTTGCTGCTGGAAAAGCTCCCATGGGACTCCCAAGGTGTATGGGCCTTGCAAATGGTGCCCTTGCAAATGGTAGGTGAAATATGGAAAATTACTGGTCCTGATGAGAGCAGGGCAGACCCCAGCAGAATATAAGGCCACAGACTGAGGGGACTCAGTGAGGGGCAGTGTATAAACTGAATGAATGAATGAATGAATGAATGAATGAATGAATGAATGAATGAATGAATGAATGAATAAATGGTCACCTTCCAAAGCAGCTGGGAGAGCTGATTTCCAGGCCATATTTGCCCTATGGGATTGGTCAGACATGCAAGTCAGCACTGGATGTTGCAGTCAGGTGTACCACAAAAATGCATAGGTAGGATTGCCAAATTCCAGGTGGGGCTTGGAGATCTCTCCAGTTCCTCTCCAGATGACAGAGATCCATGTCCCAGGAGAAAATGGCTGCTTTGGAGGGGGGACTCTAAACACATTACACCCTGCAGATGTCACTCCCCAGTCTCCACCCTGAAAATCTCCCAGGATTTCTCAATTGGCAGCCCTATACCAACAGGCAGACCTCTTCCTGGTCTCCGCCCGCTGTAGGCCAAGGAATCCCAGATGGGTACGGACCAAGAAAATTGCTTAACTTGCAAAGGGGACATCCCCTCCGCAAGTCTTTCTCACATTTTAAATAACTTTTGGAAGAGAAGAGGAAGCCGGTGGCAAATTCAGTTGTCTGTTTACCGTATATTTCTGGGAGGCATGAATGTGCACATCCTGGGCTGACCCGACGCACATCTGCCTTTATTTGTGCTCCACAGCAGTGCATACACAACCCACTTCCTGCCTCTATGAAAGCGTTTCTCGGCAGGCTCACCCAAAGTGGAAGGATCACATTCATGGGCTTTTAAGTTATTTTAATAACAACAGAGGGTGGGAGGGGGATTTGAGACCTCCCTGGGCTTTGGCTGCCTGGTCTCCTGTCCCAGAGGGGTCTGTTTACACTTTTTAGAGCGGTTTAGAGCGATTCTTATCAAATGCAAAAACTGGGAGAGGAAACTCTTTTAGAACAAAACTCACAGGAAGTCAGGGGATCGTGAAGCTCGCTGTCTACAAGATGTGCTGTAAATACTTTTTCATATGTCAGTTTTCACTTCCTCTTGCAAATTTTCAGTATGAGTCCAGAAGTTCTGCAGCCGTTGAGGTGATGGAGGTGGGTAGAAAGACAAACACTTTTGCTTCCCATTTGAAAGCTGCCATTTTAGGACTGTGAGGCAGATACAGCTTACCTCGAGAACAAAATAGCTAATTCTTAACATTGCCAGATTAGTGGATACTTAAATCTGGAGAGCAAGGCCATGACAAGACGGAAAGAAAGGAGGAAGAATGAAACAAAGGAAGGAGGAAAGGACAGAAGGAGGGCAGGATGCTTAGGGCTGATCCTGCATTGAGCAGGGGGTTGGACTAGATGGCCTGTATGGCCCCTTCCAACTCTATGATTCTATGATTCAGGAAAAGAAACTGAGAGGGAGGGAGGGAGGGAGAAAAAAGGGACTGGGAGGGGGGGAGAGAGCAAGAAGCTACAGAGGACCAAAACTCTCACAGTCGACAACAGTCTCTCCCCCCCCCCCCGCAAGACTACAGTGGCTGAAGAGGTCCAAAGAACCCCACTGAAAAGGCATAATAATCCCCTTGTGACAGGTGTAACACTTCCTTGCCTCAATTTCTGTTTTGACCCAAGCAGACCTGCAGTTTGACGTCTGCAGCCTTGCAAAGTTGAGGGGAATGGAGGAAGGCCCTGCAAGATACATCAGAGTTGCCAACCTCCAGGTGAAGCCTGCAGGGACTGCAGAGCCTGGCATTGTGCAGGGAGAACTGCCCGGCTGCCCCCAGCTACCAGTTCGGGATGGGGTGATCATGTTGCTAGACGCAGGTTGGGGGAGACTGGAGATTTGGGGGACAGAAACCTCAGTGGGGAACCACAGCCACTTAACCCCACTCACAAACTTACTCCTAAAGATCGGTTGGTCACCCAGGTGGCTGCAGATCAGGGTTTCCAAAAACATTTGAGGGCCACCAGGAAAGTAGTCAACAGGCTCTAGGGTACCCATGGATGTCACATTGGGTACCCGTAGCCCAGGAACATGGGATCCCAAGGGAGTCATTTGAAAAAAGACAAACAGAAGTTCTAATGTCACGCCAAAGAAGAAAGCCACACAGAAGGTCTTGTTAAAAATAATCTTTAAAGTTTCTCAGGATTTTAAGGACTGGGGCTACACATTTGCATCATTTCTGCCAACAACCTCAGAGGTTTTACAAAGCTGTCCGAACGAACAATCCAGACTCTTTGGCACCTGGTGACTTGACTCACCAGCTCTCGCTGGAAAATACGAAGTTTTTTTTCTTTTACAACACACAGTAGAAAAGATATTTAAGTTACTGGCACTCTAGGTTATATTAGAGAGAGAGAGAGAGAGCTCTAGCTGAAAATCGGCAATGAAATGTCCAACTTGGACTTCCTTGCTAGGGCTCCTATAGCAAGCGGTTAGAGAAAGGGGGCTGACCAATGTAATAACAACACGAATTGAAGCCAAGAGCAATGTGGGTGGATATTTTCTCCTGCACTTTGCTAAATACCTAAGGGCCACAATAAAAATCAGGGTCCAGTAGCACCTTTAAGGCCAACAAAGATTTATTCAAGGCCTGATCTTTGTTGGTCTTAAAGGTGCTACTGGACTCTGATTTTATTGTGCTGCTTCAGACCAACATGGCTACCCATTTGAATCCACCTAAGGGCCAGTTCACGGATGATGTGGCAGCTGTCCTATATTGGACTTTCACAAACCAGCCTGCACATTTTGGGTTCACTCTTTCACATGCAAAACTTGGCCTTCATCCACAGGCTCCCTCTCTCCCAGCCTGGGCTTCCAAACTGCAGCAGGAGTTGGGGAAACATTCATACAACGACGTTGTCTTATAATCCTCTACTTTCCAAGAAGACCTTTGTCTTTCCTAGGAGACTTCTGTGTTCTCCCTCTTTTACTTTACAGGAAAAAAATGACAGCACAAGCACATCAGCAAACCATCTGGATAGGAAGATGCACAGTTCTAAGGCCTGACCCGCACTGGGACCATTTTCTTTCGGTCCACCCCTCGCCATGGCTCCTCTCCCCAACATGCCGCTAGGCATCTCTGCAATGAAAACGGCTAGTCTCGCTTTGTCCAGAAGAAAGCTGGGAACTCCAAGGAAATTGGACATCGTAGCGCCACTGTGGTACCACAGTTACCATGTCAGACTAGCATTGGGGTGAGCCACGTTCAAATAACCTCTTCTGCCCCGGGTGGCCTTGGGCCAGTCCCGTGTTCTCGGTAGCTTAAACTACCTCACAGGGTTGTTGTGAAGAGAGAATGTTGTCAGTCACTTTGGGACAGAAATGAAGAGAAATTAACTTACAAATATATCATTTCTTTCTTGCTCTACAGTACAACAGCATTTTTGATATCCAGGGGTACAATGGGGGGGGATGTGATGGGAAATAGCAGCCCACTAACACTGAACATGGTGACAAAAAGGGGAGTGTTGACTGGGTGTCTCTATTCTTCATGACCGGCAGCAGAATGTACAAATTCAAGGCCACTAATAAAACTTTGCCTGTCGGGTGATTTCTGTTTGGGATGCTCAGGTCTGCCACGCTCTCTAAATACAGGCAGGTCCCCACTTGATTCTGCAGGCCTTAGCAAGTGGACACACGTGTGTGAACCTGCCCCCCTTTTTGCACACCCAGTTTTGGCGCCTTCTCACTCTCTTGCGTTTTTTTTTAAATGTCTGCATGATCCACCTTAGAGATCCACCTTTAAACCATGAATATAAGCAGCGACCCTAAAAATCAATGCCTATTAGTTATGCAGCAAGCGCAAAACAAGTCACATGTGTATGAGAAAAAAGCCTTACTTGGATTGAGCCGTTCTCCAGGTGTGGAGAGCGGCAGGGGTAATCTACTCTTTGACAACGACTCTGGCAGTCAGAACAGCATGGCTGAGAGTGACCCACCATGCCAGATGCTTACAAAACTGGGGGAGGGGGGGTAGGAACCTGAGAAGATAGGAAGGGATTATTCAGTGTTTAGAAAAAGATAAAGGCAAAAAGATCAGGGTCCGCAGGATGACTTCCCAGCATTTATTGTACTAGTCGAAATGACTGTAAATAAAGTTTTGGATTGGGTCCGCAAGAGTCACCATGGAGCAAACATTCAGGCCAGAGAGCATCCAGCAAGAACAAATTCTATCTTACACAAAACCATTCCTACTGTATTTCCCCAGGGAAACAGTGGTCCTCCTCTAGCTGGAGGCTGGGATCTCCCCCTGCATCGCACTCACCAAATTGTCCCTGGATGCTCTGTGCAATGGGCAGCCCAAGCTAACTGAACAACATGGCCTTGAAGGGAACGTGCAAGACTAGAAAAGCTCAAATGGGGGTGGGGGGGTAATCTCTTCTGGCTTGTCCACCTGTGCAAATGGGGTGTCTGTGCCACAAAGCCCTGGGAGATTTGGGGTAGGACAGAATTGGTGTGGGGTGGAAATGTGATGTCACTTCCAGGTGGTGCTCTAGGAATTTCATCCATCTCTATGCTCTCTACCATAGAGAGTGGGGAAATTCCTTAGAGCAGCATGGTGGGTGTGATATCACAGAGCCTCACAGTTAACACCATTCCACCCAATTTAATCTCCCACTCCTCAAATCACTGAGGGGGCAGAAGAGGAGGGAGGGGATACATTGTCACCACCAGGCAAATGGCAAGTTTATACACAAATCGCTCCTGGGTGAAGTGGAAAACAGGCATGTGTGAATCAACCTGGAGGACAAGGTTGTTTGCAGAAATGGAGGAGGACGTGGGCTTCAGGAAGGCCGCAAGAGGAAAACAGTTCATCTCTCCCTCAGGAAACCTATGGAGAGTGCACTGCCTTTCCCTAACATTTCTCACACGTATTAAGCCCTGAGACCTCCAGAAGACCAGGAATTCTTATCTAAGAAGCCATAGTCTGTATAAAATAAATCCATAAAGCATGGTTGGCCCCACTGTGGCTCTCCAGATGTCCATGGACTACAATTATAGTCCATGGACATCTGGAGAGCCACAGTTTGGCCACCCCGGCCATAAAGATTATGAACCCATAAGAACATCGACCGGCTCACCTACATACACATACCTGAACGAGACATTCACAGCATGCTGACACCTTCAAATGGACGCGGGGAGGAGAATTAACTCTTTTCCCCCTTCACAAAACTTCCTTCCTTGAGCGCCTGCAGACCTACTTGCCGTAGGTGACCAGGAGAGGGGCCGTTTTCAAGGTTCTGCCTGGCGTTCATACCATTGTCAGAGCAGGTTGCATTAAACAGTGCTCCACTCTTTGTGCAAAGCAAGCTAGAAGAGGATAGTGCAGGGGGTTGGACTAGATGACCCATGAGGCCCCTTCCAACTCTATTATTCTATGATTCTAGGAGGTGAGACACAACTCCCCCAACCCGAGGGCCTTGGGCCAGAAGACCAGTTACCCCACCAAACCAACTGAATGCGACTCTTGGTGTGGTGGCTAAGAGCAGAGGCCAAGCTATTTAAAGAACGAAATCTTATTTGCCAGAATTAAACTTGGTGGGTCTTCAAGGTGCCCCTGGAGTCAAGCTTCAGACCAACACGGCTGCCCCCCCCCCCAGAATCAAAGCCTGCCCAAGGGGGATCAGATTGGGGAGAGAGAACTATTCTAGTGTTAAGAATCCTGGGAGCAGAGGACATCCATTCCACAGGTACAAAATCACAGGGAAGGGGCCATGGCTCAGGGGTGGAGCATCTGCTTGGCATGCAGAAGGTCCCAGGTTCAAATCTCCAATGTGACAGACTTCTGTTTGAGACTCTGAAGAGCTGCTGCCCGTCTGCGTAGATAATTCTGCCCTTGAGAGATCCAGGCAAAAAAAAGACAGAGGGAGTGCCAGCGTCCATGAGTTTAGGAAGAGCGGTCTTCAATAACCAAGAAGAACCACAAGCTCAGTGCTTAACCTACGGCTAACCAGCAGTGCATGTGTTGGGGCCACAGAGGGGCATGCCTCTCACCCACGCTGCTTCTAAAGCGGGTCCCGCGTGAACAGTCCAGAGCTTTGAAATTCTCAAACAGCTGCGGCTGCAGGAGGAGCACACAAACTGGCCTAAGGTGGAACAGGTGGGAAGGCACCATGGTGTACCCCACTCTTGGAACCTAAGCAGGGTTGGAACTTGGAAGGGTCAGAACGTGGATGGGAACCAGTCAGGAAGGCTACAGCAAACCATCATCCCAGAGGTTGAACGGGCCATTCACATTCTAGCAACATGGCCTCGTGCTCTTCCACCCCCCTTCGGCACATGCGCAGGTCCCTTAACTCGACATTCAGGAGCAGGTCTCGGTTCCCACAGATACGAACAGGCAACCAGGCATCCAGATCTGGCCAGGGCCAGGAAGCTGCTTTCCCGGCATTTCAAACCCAGCAGGCTCTCTCCTCCTAAACTCAGGCTGCACCCCAGGACTCCCCCAATCCAATTCATTGGCTTATTTGGCAAAGGCAGCTTCTGACAGCCTGTAAGTCGGGATAAATGAACGTTAATACTTAGCGGAGGTATAACACTTTCAGTAGCTCAAAGGACTTCCCAGATACGGCCTAGCAATCCTCACAGCAACCCTTTAAGGTTGGCTATCACTATCACCACCAGGCAGGGCTGGCGAGAAAGGAGGGGCTTTTCTGAGACAACTCCGTGAACCCATAGCAGAAATGCGATTCAGGCCGGAGACTGCTTGACCTGAAGCCTGTTGTTTTAGCCCCTGAGCTACACCACCTCTCAGCATCAAGGGCCCCGGAGGAGGTGTGCGCCCAGTCTGGGCACAACCCCATCTCTTCCCAAGAAAAAGGGCATTGCAGTCTGCACCAGAGTGGGAAAACACCTCCGTGTGGACACACACAAATACTGCACTCTGCATCGCCCAGCAGTGGAGCCCATTGGGGTTATCTGGTCCCCGGCCGACGAGCCAAGCTCCTACGGTGGGCAATGCAAAATCAAGCAGTAACTTTCCACTGGGGCCATGCACCAAAGCGCCCCCTTCCCTACCCCCACCCCCTTTTGTAAGAACCCGGGCTGAGAGGAACAGTCTTAGGCGGCGACCGTGCAGGTCCATCCGGAGGAGAACCTCTTCCCCGCTCAGGGCGCACTTCTCCTATACAGCGTCGCGAGGTCCTTGGGCAGGCCTTTGGGCTTCCCCCCGGGTTCCTTTCTCCGCTCTTCCGAGCCTTTGCTCTCCTGCAAGACCTGCGTGGCTTGCCGGAGCCGTTCCACCGCCTCACTAAGCAGGGCCTCCCTGTTCATCGGTGGTCCGTTGCCCGCGGGGGGCTGCTCCCTTAGTACCTCCTGCAGCAGCCGTTCTGTTCTCTCTCGCTCATACGCAACTTTCTTTTCCATCTGGGCGATGTGG
This sequence comes from Paroedura picta, assembly GCF_049243985.1. Taxonomy (NCBI): domain Eukaryota; kingdom Metazoa; phylum Chordata; class Lepidosauria; order Squamata; family Gekkonidae; genus Paroedura; species Paroedura picta. Next base: position 13,945,729 of record NC_135386.1, read on the forward strand.
AGGGCCCCTCCCCGCTGGAGACCCTGCCCCAGGGGGGCCTTGCCCCTTGGCTCCGTCAGCAGGTCCCCCACAGAAGATGACCGCGTCTTAGGAGAGGACGGGCTTCCCACAGACTCCAACAACAGCGCCGGATCCTTAGCTGGAAAGCTTGAGCTCTCTTTCGTGGCTCCTTGCGCTGAGGAGTTTTCTTGCTGCTCTTGGAAGGGGAGCTCCTTTGTCCCGGGTTCTAAGACCGGCTCCTCGGGAGGTGGGTCAGGCACTCTTCCCCCGTTCATTCCATTCACCGGGGAATTTGAGCCAGGGTCATCTTCGGGAGTGTCGATCTCGGAGCTGCCCCGACTGGAATCCATGCTGGCTCTCAACTTCTTGGACAGAATTTTAGGGGGAGGCGTTGGAGGCCTGACCTCCTCCTTGGCATCTTCACGGAGGTTCTCTTTGCTCTCGGCGGCAGGCAGGCTCCCGTTATTGAGCGCCGGCGATTCAGAGGCTGGATCATCCCACGATACCTTCATCTTAGCCAATAGGAGCTTTGGGGGAGGGGCAGGATCTGCGGGAGGATCTTCCGTGGCTTCCACCAAATGCTCCCCAGATGAGCCAACTTCGGTTTCTTCGGTGTGTTCAACTTGAACGTCACCCTCTGCAGAGCTCAAAGGGTCCCTGGGTGCTTCTGTTTCTTTCTCGTTCTCAGCAGGAGGCATCGGGGGGCTCTTGGCTTCCGGATCCTCGGATGTCGAATCTGGATTCGGCTTCTCAGTGGGCGGTTTAGCCGGGGGCATGGGCGGCTTGACCGGCTCCTTGGGAGGGGACGCATTAGCAGCATCACTTGTGACCAAGGTGGTGTTCGGAGGCCCACTGTCTGGGACGTCCAAGTCCAGCCTCAGGATTCCATCAGAGGTGGTTTCGGCAGCCTAGGCAGAAAGAGACAGATGGTCGCATTAGTCCTATGAACCATCAAATGACAAACTAGCAGCCTAGAAGCAGCCTTGTTAGTCGGTTTGTAGAAAAGAGCAAAATCCCAGGAGCACCTTAAAAACTAACACAATTTGTGGCAGGCGAGGAGCTTTTGTGAGTCACTGCTCACTCCTTCAGATATGGGATGTTCTGAAGAAGGGGGAGGTGATGCGACAAAAGCCCCATTCTCTGCCACGAACTGTCTCAACATTTGTACCCTTGAGAAACCCCTGAAATATTCTTCAGGTTTAAAGAAACCTCAGAAGGGAAGCAATTCTGCAGAATATGGTGAGGGAGCATCGTGGTGGACACGCCCACCTGGGACCCCTCCCCTTCCCACCCCCTCTGGGCCAATAGTTGGCCATCTGGGGAGGGGGACCGTATCTACATGACCATATCAGGTCATATCATGAGACGCATGTCTAACAAATTTAAAAAGTTAATCAAGTCCCATCCATTCGGGAAACCGTTCCAGGTCTGTCAAAAAACAAACAAAGCAGGGTTTCATGAAACCCTGGCTGAGAAAGCCCACTTTAAGATGTGGTTTGAGTCTCGCTCCTGTCTAGAAATTGCTGAACACCAACAAAGCTCATGGAACCAACGAGCTACGGGACTAAAATAAGGAAATCTGAACGGTTGAGCAGCATTATAGACCGACTGCTGGCTTAATTCTGCTTCCTTAAACCCTCAGTCCCAGCAGAGAGTGCTGAACGACAAGAGACAGCCTTGGCCCCAATGCTGACAACAACAACAACAACAATTTGTGTTATCTTTAAACAAAATTTGAGTCCAATTGCACCCTTAAGACCAACAAAGATTTATTCAAGGTGGGAGCTTTCTAGCAAAGAATATTTGGCCTTACGATGCTATTAGCTAATTTGCTACTGATTTACGTTCTCCTTATGTCTGTACTCTTGCGACCCACCGTCTGAGGAAGCGCGCCCGCACAGGGAAGCTCCCGCCTTGAAGACTTCTTAGCTGGTCTTAAAGGGGACTCCAATTTTGCCGTGCTCCTTCAGACCAACACGGCGACCCACAGGGCTCTATTGGTTTTAAAGTTCTTTTTGTAATGGTGTCTGCTTGCCACCTTGGTGGCTCCTTATTGAATGGCATGGCAGGACAAAAATATTTTAAGCTAATAAATGAAGCTGCCTCCCATTGAATCAGACCAGGGGTCTTCCAAGAGCAGCCAAATGCATAGGCACCATTTCGATGAACGTCACGTGACTCAGAAGTTTACTTCTTTTTCACCCACTGGGGAGGGGCCAGAATGGCGTGAGAAGCTGTGTTACTTTGCAAGGCATCCTCTCCGTGCCCTCTCAGCAATAAGGTGCCAGTCAAGGCAAAATATAGATATTTCTCATGCATTTATTCCAGATTGCTGCAGCATCACACACAAAAAGCGCTTCTGGTTTCCGGGCTATAACCATTACCTCTTTTAGATGGCTTCTGGTCGGGGGGCGGCGGCCTTGCCCCATTTTGGCTCTGTCCCGGGTCTTGTGCTCCAAACACAGGCTTTTGTCTACTTTCACCTTTAAGCGGAAGAGAAAAGAAAGGGGGGGGATCACTTTCTTTGCTCAGTGATCACGGAAGGTCCAAGGCTTTTCAACCTGCAAAGTTTACTTGCAGAACAGCCCAGGGGAGCCCGGTCTTGTCTAAGCGTGGTTGGCCCTGGGTGGATGGGAGACCGCCCAAGAAGCCCAGGGTCACAACCATTAGGCAGGGAACACTATGTCTGATCACCTCTTGGCTTGAAATGACGGCTTGCCACACGTCACCTGCATCTTGGTTTCCTCGGGAGGTGGTGGGTTCTCCATCTTTGGAAATGTTTAAACAGAGGCTGGGTAGCCATCTGACAGAGAGGCTGATTCTGTGAAGGCTCAAGGGGGTGGCAGGTGACAGTGGGTGAGTGATTGGGATGTGAGTGTCCCGCATAGTGCAGGAGGTTGGACTAGATGACCCAAGAGGGCCCTTCCAACTCTAGGATTCTATGATTCTAGGCCCTGAGGTCTCTGGAGGAAGAGCAGGATAAAAATATGACTGAAGGGAAGCTTGGCTCACCCCTTCCCTCTCCAAACAAGTGAAATCGCCCTCCCCTGTTATCAGCCTTTGAAGGAGGAGGAGGAGGAGGGGCACTGACCTCTTACTCATCTACTTTCTTTTAAAGAGCTATCTACCAACCCCCCAAAGCAGCCATTCTCTCCTGGGTGGCTAATCTCGGTCATCTGAAGACCATCCCAGGAGCTCTGAGGGCCCCTACGTGGAGATGGGCAAGCCTACCGTCAGGCCCCCACTTTCAATGCCGGACTCGTCTGTGGGTGAGAGGGTTTGCCTCCCCTTGGCCCCAACGTTAACTGGAGCCTCATCTGGCGTAAGAAGACAAGAAACGGTCCCGTTGCACAGAGGATGGATGGACAGGCCGATCCTTGCAATGGCACACCCTTTGGCAGAGATTACAAAGATTACAACACCCTCTTTCCCCCAGGACAGAAATCGAGTTCGGTGTAACATGAAACCATTGGCCAAAGGGATCTCTTGGGGTCAATTAACCACAACGCTAAGCTGAGCTTGCCAAAAAGGGAAAGTCTGGCCTGACGTTTCCCCCTCTACCCTTTCGGGTTCTTTTCCCGGGCAGCGGTGTTGTGCTTTTTAAAGCCCGTTAAAAGCTTCACAACCCTCTTCAGCTTGGGCAGCAGTCCCTCCTGGATGCCCGTCCGTGTGGGGCAGATGGAGTTCATTACATTCGCTCGCCCAGCCGGAGAAAAACAATATGCCCGGCCTTTGCAGCGTGCCAGCTCTGGGCACGCACAGCTGCTCTTGGCGCGGGCTTCGTAGATCCAGCCATGGCTGCCCCGAATGACATCACATCCCCAAATTCTTCTGCCTGAGAGACAGAAGAGGGGAACGGCTTGAATGCCGCCTCCCCTTCTCCCTCCTGCTTGGATTCGCAAGGCAAACTAATTGGTCTGCTGTTCTCTTGCATAGCTGAGTTGCATGGGGTGGAGGGGGGGGGAGAGTAATAATCTGACATTCAAAAACAGTTTGATTTCACGGTGTGTGCGTGTGTTGTGTGTGCAAAGCCACGCCTCTTCCTGTGTCCGCTGTTGGGAAAGACCCCCACCCCCTCGAGTTGCTTATGAAACGGCTTCCTTTTGCGGTACATATCCCGGCCCCACGCTGCTTCCCCAAATCTCTTTTTGGCTTCAGCAGGAGGGAGAGAGAGAGAGAGAGAGGAGCAGACTCAAGAAGTTCATTCAGAGTTTACATTCCACTTATGGATGCAGGCCCTACTGAGGGCCAGGGGATTTTTCCATTCCAGACTCCGGCCAAAATATGTTCTTTCCTCTCAGCGCTCCCCAGCCTACTGCTACGCACTTAAACCGAACACGTGTATTTCCGCCTCCAGCAGAGTTCTCAGAGGAAGCCCCGTCGAAAGAGTCTAAATAAAGCAATGCATTTGTGAGCCATTGACTGGTGGGAGAGCAGAGCATCGATTGGTAAATAAAGGGAAATCTAGCACAGCCTGGGAAGAATTCAACAGAGCCAGTGGAAGGCCCCCCCGCATCACCTCCAGGTTGGGAAATTCGTGGAGATTTGGGGACGGGACATGGGGAGGGTGAAATTTAGAGAAGGGAGCTCCTTCAGCAGGGCATAACGTCATGACGTTTTCCTCCCCACTAATCTGTAGTCTTGGAGGTCAATTATAATTCCAGATCTCCACGCCTTGCTTGGGCTTTGAAACCCAGTGCAGCAGGCCAGCTGAGGGCCTCAACCAGACTCACATGTAACTCCTCCACATCCCTGCCCACATCCCTAGAAGTGTCCCAGCATCCTTAGGACCGTCTCCCGCCTTGGCATCACTTCCGCCTCTAGCTCAGTCCATGTTATGAGGAGGGTCCCGCATCAAAGTTCTTACAGCAAGAGGAGATCCTAAACATAATGCTGGAGCTCACCAGCTCTACATTTTTACCTCATCAAAGACCCGGTTTTTGCCTCGGTTGATGCCTTCGTTGAGGGCTTTCATCCATGACTCCTTTTCTTCCTTACGGCCCGCCTGAAATTTGATATCTTGCACCTGGGAGGGGAGAGAAAAGAAGGGGGGAAGGAGGGAGGGATGTGCTTTATCTCAAGGAAAACAATTTGGCCTCACACAATCAGCTTGTTTTCTCTTTGAATTCAAAAAACAATGCCTCACATTGCCCTGCATTTCAAACCAGAAGACCTTTTTACTGCTCCGTAAATACTGCACTGTTAGGCTAAAGCAGGGGGTGACCAAACTGACTGGCCTCACCTGTAGACCATGGACACCTAGAGAGACACATTTTGGCCACCCCTGGCCTGAACCATGTTCTTCCATAGCTCACCTTGAGGACTAGGAGCTTGCTTCCTTCCCGCCTGCCAACAGAAACTCAATGGCTCTCCAGGCGCACAGAAGTTAGAGCCTCTCAGTTTTGTCCACGTCCTTGTTGAAGGGAGGCCTCCAGAGCTGCCCCCAGGACTCCCGCACTGGGCTTTTGGGGCGAGGAGGAGAGATCCCTTTGGGTGCGTTCCCAGGCTGCCGACACGATTCCTCCATGCAGCCTCACCCTCCCTCCGTGCAGCCAGGAGTGGATGCGACCCGGCCGCCCGTGGCCTCCTCTTGTCCACCAGCCCCCCAGCCTGTCCTTGCCGGCGACCCAGGCGGATGACGGCATGGATGCCTTTGATCGTCAGCCCCCACCCTTAGACGACTGGCTCTCAGGCGCTCAGGACAAGCGGGGTTGCACCATCTGGGGCAGGGCCCTGCTTGCCGTCTGAACAGCCCCTGCAATCTAGCCTCACAGGGCTGCTGTGAAACTAAAACAGGACAGAGGAGAACCATTTTCCTGAGAAGAAGCAGAACAATTTAACAGACAGATAAGTAGTCCGGTGGGTATTCTGTGACTCCCACAGCCAATGTCCTCCCCACCCTCTGACACAGGGGTAGTCAAACTGCGGCCCTCCAGATGTCCATGGACTACAATTCCCAGGAGCCCCTGCCAGCGAACGCTGGCAGGGGCTCCTGGGAATTGTAGTCCATGGACATCTGGAGGGCCGCAGTTTGACTACCCCTGCTCTGATATAATCTTTATTACAAACAGAGTCTTTCATCCTTGTGATTGTCAGGGAGAAACACCACTTGGGAGGGGGCATTATTTGAAGGGGTGGTGAACGTGGCTAATTCAGGCGCCTTTCCTGCTCTCCCCGGGACTCCGTTCACCGTGAGCCGCAATACAGTCCTCCCTCGTGCTCCAGCAATTAGCAACCTAATTTTTAAAACAATAAAGCAGACGCCCAACCTGCTAACACAAGAGCCCGTGAGGACTTTTAACAGGTGCTCCAGCCCCGCAGAAATGTCCCTCCCCCACGCACCCTGCCAGGTTGGCCCACAGGGACCTCACCCTAAGGATGTGTCTCGAGAAAGAGTCTCCGCTACTCTCAAGTATGCACAGGGTTCAGTTCAAGGGTCTCACTTTGCATGGATTCATTTCATTTGTGGCCCGTTTTCCTCGCTAAGACTCAGAAAACGATTCAATCCAAGAGGCTGCGAGAAACGCCCCAGGGCTAGGATTAGAAACATGAGAAAACAGGGCAAATAGCCACAAAGCTGCATAAGGAAGAAGAACACGGTACAGCCCATTCAGCACAAAAGGAAAACCCACATTTGCCCACATCGCCTGCCACAAACTGCAATTTTCAAATAGCCCAAAAAGGAGCCACGGTTGTGTACCCCGGCCAGCTCATGGAGGCCTGTTGGAACATCTGTCAACATCTGCTTTCCCACAGGCCCGCCAGATGTCCGGAGGAAAGGGACAGGAGAACACGAGGAACATACAACTTTGCAGCCAAAGGAGTGTCCCTCCCCCCCTTCCCACCCCCCCCCCTTGGCTCCTTCGGCTGCCCCCTCCCCTTCCGTCCCTTAATGAGGTGGGAGGAGGACAGCAGAACAGCAACGGCCAAGAGACTGCTGCAAAGAAAGCTCCCAAATCACGGGCCTGAAAAGGCAGGAGGGCCTGAAAAGGAGGAAGAGCCGGACATTTTCACAAAAGGGAATCAACTGGGGAGGGTGTAGGGGGGCGCGGACAGTACTGTCAAGCCCTTCAAGTAGCTGTAAGGTCTTTAATGGGAACGGACCCATACTTATTGGCCATCCCGTGTGAGGTCAGCCCAAATCGGGGTGAGCTGATATCGCCTGGCACCCAGACCCAGCAGCCTTAACACAAGCTAACAAGCTCTTCAGCCATCTTTCCGTCTTGTAGTCCAATTATTTCCCCAGCGGTTTGACGCCCCGCAAAATTTCCACGGGATGAGCAAATGAATAAGACCACTCTGGAAAAATTTTTCTCCAGCATCGTACGGACTACACATTTCTTTAAAATAAAATTTCAGGTGCTCAGCATTCTGCGTATTCCACGGGGCTTCCCCCAAAACATCATCTCCCATGTCGGTGTTGCTGGTTTTTCTCTTTCACAACTCTCTCCAGGGTGTTGAAAAAAATGATCCTTCTTCTCCCCTGCTTTTACACTTCCTCGGTGTGTGTGTGAGGCTCCACCTCCTCAGGCAGCCATTTTCTGACCACGCCCACCAACCTGTGTCAGAATTCCGAAAGGGCCTGCAGGCTCACAAAGTTTGGGGATCCCTGGGCCGGAGGGTTAAAGTAAGATGTGGAAACTCTACCTTCTAATCCCCTTTCAATCACGGGTGTGCATGTGCACATGAGTAAGCATTCTGGTGCCTGAGAGATTTCACACCATTGGTTGGAATTTGGATACGATATGCCCTGGGCCTGTGCATATCACATATTACTGCTAGGGGAGGATATTTGCATTCAATTGAACCTGGTCACCTTAAAGCAGGGGTAGTCAAACTGCGTCCCTCCAGATGCCCGTTTGCTGGCAGGGGCTCATGGGAATTGTAGTCCATGGACATCTGGAGGGATGCAGTTTGATTACCCCTACCTTAAACCAAGGCCCCACAAGGTTCAGATTGCACTAACTCCCTGAATTAGAAAATTTGGTTCCCCTGGAGAAAACAGATCCAGCCAGTGCTCTTATTTCCTTCTCAAGGCTCCAGCCTACCAGTAGGACTTGGAGGATTGCAGGCAGCAAGGCCTCGGTTCAATCCCCGGCATCGCCAGTTAAAAGATGTTTGGGGCAGGTCTTATGAAAAACTGTCTCGGTTTGAAATCTTGGAACATCACAATCGGTCAGAACAGAGAACACCACCAGTGATCTGACATAATAATTACTTCACTTATTTATTTATTTTATTTATTATATTTATATACTGTCCTCCCCGAGGGCTCAGGGCGGTTTACAGAAAACAGGGAGGATACAATTAACACATGGTAACATGTGTTATACCCTACTTCCTTCCATAACAGGGACCCAACATGGCTTACATCATTCTCTTCTCTGTTTTTTTCCTTACCCTGAGAAAGTGCTTAGGCCAGCCTTTTTCAACCTTCTGACCTTCTGAGAATGACTGGGGGGAGGGAGATGGGCGGTGGTTTAGGGTGGGCGTCGGCATGAAGGCTCTGCCCCCTTCCAGGTGCAGAAACCTCAAAAGAATTTACTCAAGCAGCTGGTTCCCTGGCTTGTGGCCAAATCCATTAAGCTGGGAGAGGAAAAGCCATGGACCCCCTTCTGGAACTCCTGCAGACACAGACCCCTGGTTGAGAATCCCTGGTTTAAGATGACAGAGACTAACCCAATTATCCAGCAAGCTTCCATGGCAGAGCGGAGATCTGAATCTAGTCTGACACTAACCACGACACCCCACTGGCTCATCACAGTGCAATATTCTCCTACCATTCCTCCAAGGAGCACAGGGCAGCCTGCACCTGTCCCCATCCACCCCTCTACCCTCACAAGAGCCTTGTTAGGTAGGTCAGGCTGAGCAGCAGTGAACAGTTCATGGTCCAAGTATTTTATTTTATTATTTGTTTGTTTGTTTGCTCCATTTCTATACCACCCTCCCTTATGGCTCAGAGTGGTTTACAATAAACATTTGTCACTTGCAGAGTTATAGTTTGCAGCTCATGGTATGTAGAAGCAAAACACAAGAGCACAATAACCGTTTGAATTTGCAGCACTTGGAACATAACAATACAGAAGAAAATCAACAGTTTTGGCTTAGAGCAGTTCCGAAATCAGCCGCACCTTAGCAGTGGGCAAAGTTCAGTGGCCGGTCAGGTGTTTTTTGCCCTGTTGTCTCTGCTGAGCAAAGCGGCTGATTGGGAGGGGCTTTTGGGTCGGTGTTGTTCCGCCAGCCTCAACCAACAGCTTGGTGGAAGAGCTCCCTTTTGCAGGCCCTGCGGAACTGTTTCCATTCCTGCAGGGCCCTGATCTCATCTGGGAGCTCGTTCCCCCAAGTGGGAGACGGGACAGTGAAAGCCCTGGTTGTGGTCGGTCATGAGTTTGTTGCCAACTGGGCTGATCCAGGACCGAAGCTTCATTCAGGAATCCTGATAGCTGGTCCGTGCCTGTCCTTTCTACCACCTTCCTGAGAAGTGCTATATCCGAGACAGGAGTGGAGATACCACTCCCTCCTTCAGACCCTCCAGGAATCCTCCGGTCGAGAGGGAGAGATTATCTCCGGGAGGGGGACTCCTCTCCTCCTATCCATCCCACGGAGGGCAGGAGTCTAGGGGGCATGTGGTCAGCCTCACTGCACTCAGCACCCGATCCACCTCGGTCAGCGAGAGTCAACAGAAGGTGGCCAAGGGGCCTCCCATTGCCTTTCTGTGTCTAAGGTTGGGGGAAGGTCATGGCGGAGTATATCAGCAAAGAAGCTCACACATGCCTCACAGCTTATTTCCAATTCATGACTGTGACAGAGACTCAGTGCTAAGAAATCCATTTATAACCAGGGATGACGACGGAGTTCCAGACAAGGAGAGAGCGCCCCTTACCTTGTAACCCGGGGAGCGAATCAAAATGAAGCGATGCTTCCGGTTCAGGAGAGCTCGCAGGTCTTGGCATTTCTCGTAGTTTTCCAGCTCCACCGTTTCCAGGCATCTCTGTTCATCCTACAAGGGCAAGGGGGTGGGGGAAACGCACACCTGGTTGTCCGATGCAGAACAGCGGGAGTGAATGTCTGTGGAAGTTTAGGGTTGCCAACCTCCTGGTGGGGCCTGGAGACCACCCAGAATTTTAATTAACTGGCAGGCTACAGAGATCGGTTCCCCTGGAGGAAATCACTGCTCGCGAGGCTGGTCTCTACGGCATTATAACCATCAGCCCCCCACCCACTGAGGTCTCTCCCTTCCCCAGCCTACATCAGCAAACCTCCAGGAATTTCCCAGCCTGGAGTTGGCAAAGCTGTTTAGGACGCATTCATTGTATGGAGGGCAGAGCACAGCTGGACACTGAAAGCCATCCCCCTGAACTTTGGGTGACCTATTGAGTTTCCATGAAGTCACCAATTACGGTTGCCAACCTCCAGACGGTACCTGAAGATTTCCTGGATTACAACTGGTCTCCAGGCATCAGTTCCCCTGGAGATATAGCCACTTTGAAAGGTAGACTGCATGGCATTATACCTTGCAGAGGTCTCACTCTTCCTCAAAGCCCACCATTCGTAGGCTCCACCCCCAAATTATCCCCCTAAGGTATAATTGCCAGCCTCTTACCGATGTTTGAAGCCTTAAGGACTAGAAACATTTTTTTCTTTTTAAACAATGAACACAAAGGTTTCAAGAATCCAAGTTCTCCATACAGTGCCACACTCTACAAACTTTTGGCACCTCCTCGGAATTACGGCACATGCACAAGTATGCTGAGAGGATAAAAACGGAACTTACTACTACACAGGGCAATCCTAAACAGAGCTAAACCCTTACGAGGTCTTTTGAGGTCCTGCTTCTCAAAGGGGGTGGGATGCATGGCTGTTCATTTGCAATTAAAAAAAAAGAACAGCTGGAGATCCATTCCTACAATACTATAGGACAGGGGTAGTCAAACTGCGGCCCTCCAGATGTCCGTGGACTACAATTCCCAGGAGCCCCTGCCAGCATTCGCTGGCAGGGGCTTCTGGGAATTGTAGTCCATGGACATCTGGAGCGCCGCAGTTTGACTACCCCTGCTATAGGATGACACAGTACTGGCTGCAGTATCTTATTGTAAAGCTGAACAGGGGAGGAGGGGGTGTGCGGAAAGGGACAGCAAGGAAACTCAAGAGTCTGGAGCATCTTTCCCTGGATAAAAGGGTGAGGACAAGGCAGCTTTTCAGTGGGGAAGAAAAAGAAAAAGTAGGGTTTTTTACACCTTGGTCTTTTGTACCTTAAGGGGATATAGGGGTGGAGCTTTATGCAGGGAGAGTTTGGGAGGGGGAGGGACATCAGTTGGGAATGGTGACATCGAGTCCAGCCTCTGGAACAGCCACATCTTCCCTGGGAACTGATCTTTGTAGCCTGGAGAATAGTTGCAACTCTGGGAGAGCTCCAGGCCCCACCTGGAAGTTGGCAACCCAAAAAGATGTCAGAGACTTGTAAAATAAGCATAGTGTCGAGAGTGGGCAGAGAGAGCTTTTTCTCCCTTTCCCAAAATACTAGAATTCAAGGCCACCCAATGAAGCTGATGGGCAGTAGATTCAAGACAGAGGAAAGGAAATATTTTGTTACTCAACAAAATGACTCAGTTGTTGAATTCATTGCCAGGGGGACACAGGGATGGCCACAAGCGCAGATGGCTTTCAAGCCCCTGCCTATTTCACAGGGCCCTTGGGATGCAAAGGAGGAGAGAAGGATCAGACAGGCCCATGGGTATCCAGCAACCTTTCACCCCCAAGCAGAGGGTCAAACCTGGGCCTCCCTGTTCAAGAACTGAAGACATAAATGAGTCTTCCTTTCGGGTCAAGAACAGTCCGGGAGCAAAAGGGATTCTCCAGTCTACGCCCTTCAAATTGATCTCACCCAAACCTCTAATTTCAAGGGAAAGAGAAGGGGAACATAACATTTCCCTCGGAATTACCCAGCCTCTGGCCCCCCTGCCTTACCTCATCTTCATACATCAGGAGCTGACTTTTGCAAAGCAGGATGTATCGCTCTTTCCAGAGCCCCAAGATGCCTCCTGTGCTCTTTTTGATCCAGCCCACTTTGTCTGCAGTCAGAGCGCATTTTGGCTTCTCCGGCAGCTCCTCCTTAGCACCCTAGAGCAGCGCCAAGAGGAACGACAGCCGGAAATTAGTCATTGGTGGCCCAGGACACAAAACCGGCCTTATTTTGCCCGGCACAAAGACAATAGAATTAGGCTGGCCACAGCCTTCTGGAACTACTTCAAGGAGGACCATGAAAAATCAGACATGCACAGCCTGGAGCTCTGCCTGAGACCCTGGCAGTCTGAGGGGACAATACCAACTTTGATAGACCAAGAATGTGATTTGGTAAAAGGCAGCTTCACGTGTTCATATCAAATCCAGCAGCCCAAGCAAGCATCTAGCTCTCAAGAAGGATCTCTGCTTGGGACCCTAGGCCAGGGGTAGTCAAACTGTGGCCCCTCCAGATGTCCATGGACTACAATTCGCTGGCAGGGGGCTTCTGGGAATTGTAGTCCATGGACATCTGGTGGGCCGCAGTTTGACTACCCCTGGCCTAGGCTCTTAAGAAGCAACCACTTGATGGCTGTATGTCAGGGCCAGTGTACCTCAAAGTACAGTGGTTACAGCGGCCTTTCTCAACCTTCTGGACCATGGAGGAGCCCCTGAAATAATTGTTCAGGCTTTGAGGGGCCTTCCTTGATAGTGATGCCAGCATGAGATGAATGAGCCAAAATGGTTCGCCATGGCCTGCTTCTGTGTAGGAACTAGGGTTGGGCGTTTCAGCAGCCGAAGCGCCCAACCCTAGTATAGGAACCCATGCAAGGACTAGCCGGGACTGATCTTCCTTAGCTTCTGAGTTTTCAATGCTTTCAGGCTGTTCTGGCTACAAAATCCTGGTGCATTAATCCAGCCTTCCAAATGCCGTCTTTATGCGACTTGCAGGAAGCCACCCCCCCTGTCTTCGACCACATCTCAGCGGAGTTGAAAAAGTTCACGGTTTAGGCTTCCGTCCATTCAAATCGTTTCTGGGACGGATGTGAGGAGTTCTTCATCAGCTTAAAAATAAAACCTAAAGCAGTCTTCTGAAGATACCAGGAAGCGGGGGCTTGCTAAATTGGGCACTTCCTGTAGAGCTCAGCTCTTGGAGGACTGTAGGCCGCAGTCAGTCGGAGCTTGGCTGGTGCATCTTTCATAAATCGAGCTGTGACCTCTTTCGCACAGGGGTCAATCCCGTGGCCCCTGGGGTTTCTGAACACTGCTTGCTTCTTTGCAGGGCCGGCTCTGTGGGCCTGTCCCAACTCAGAGATGCCAGGGGGAAGGAGTTAAGCCACACCCCACCACACACTACATCTGAATGGAGTCTCACATGCATTGGGACCCCAAGCGTCCCCTCTAACCTGACCTTCCTTCAGTCGGAATTCTGAGAAGAACAGCTTTGCGTTCTACTGCTGCATGTTCTTCCCCAACAAGGCAACCCATTTCTGAATGGCTATTTACAGAGTGTGTAACCATCAAAAATAACCTACAATACCACTTGCACAAACACCCAGCCACCAACAGGACTCTCAAATCTACACTTTCTAGCGCCCGTTGTATTTAAACGTACAACAGGCTTTCAATCTAGTCAAAAATAAAATACTTTGAGTTGTTGAAATCAGTCATCCTGTTCACCCCAGATCCTCTCTTAGCAGAAGGCTACCACAGTTTGAGGGTCTGGGAGAAAGCGTGATAACCCTGGAAGCAGGGCTGTGGTCTAGAAGCTGAGGCTCCGACACAGTTTAAGTAAACGCCCTTTGTCAGGGCACTGCATGAGCACATGAAACTGCCTGTTGCCGAATCAGGACCTCAAGGTCAATATTGAACACACAGACTGGCCAGAGCCTCAAGCAGAAGGTGACTACCTGGTTCTTTTTAACTGGAGATGCCAAGGGTTGTACTTTGCATGCAAAACAGATAATCTACCACTGAGCAAAACAGATAATCTACCTCTCCCACCTTTATCTACATGAAAAATTAACTCCATCCCTTTCATATCCATGCTAACTAGAGCACGTTCATATTAAGGAATGTATATTAAGGAATTCACATTATGCATCAAACAGGACAAGGTGATAAAATTCTAGACAGGTCTTTGTTGGTTTGCATGTGGGAGAATTTCATTTCTGGATTGTTTGTAAAAATTTGTACTAGCTCTCTGCATGTAGTCAAACTAGGACACCAGGGAGAAAGCCATGCCCATCTGGTTCAGCAAGGTTGCTACCTGAAAGGAATTTCATGGCATGCAGGAATTTTTAAAAACAGTTACTGCGGTGCTGTCCAAATATTCACCATCAAAGTCATGAAAAAATCCCACCCCCACCCCCCAAACCTGATTTGGTATGATCTTTTTGTAAACAAACAGGCCACCTGGATGGAAAGGTGTGCATTTTCAACTGCATCTCGATGTGCGTTTCAATATCGTTTCCCTCCCATGACCCCCTCATGGCTGCCACTTTCCCCTCTGCTCCACTCAAGGCTTTTTGGGATGGCTTTTTAAAAATCGATAATTGAGCTATAGCTCAATAGGGTCACAACAATCTCTAGCCACAATCTACTAGGCTCTCTGAATTCCCAGCCACAGCAGATGCTGATTATAGGTGGCACGGTAGATGTGCAAATGCACACAGAGGATTAGTCATAGAATAGAATCATAGAATCATAGAATAATAGAGCTGGGTCCTGGGTCATCTAGTCCAGCGGTCCGCAAGCTTTCACCTGCTGCGGACCGCTGCGGCGTAGTGGGGGGAGAGGGTGGCCCGGCAGGGGCGCAAACGCATGTGCGCGGCAGTCCGCGCATGTGCGTTTGCGCCGCTGCCATGCTGGCGGCCGCGGCTCCCCCTCCCGGCCCCTCCCGGCCTCCAGCAAAGCGGCCGCTAAAGCGGCCAATTAGCTTGCGGCTCGGCAAGCTTCTCTTCCCTCCTCTCCCGAAATAAGAAGCTTGCCGGGCCGCAAGCTAATCGGCCGCTTTGGCGGCCGATTTGCTCGCGGCCTGGTGAGCTTCTCGCTTCGGGGGGGGGGGGGGAGGGAAGAAGGAGCCACGGCCCGCGGGTTAGGGACCACTGATCTAGTCCAACCCCCTGCACTATGCTGGACACTCACAACCCTCTCGCTCATCCACTGTCACCTGCCACCCCCTTGAACCTTCACAGAATCAGCCTCTCCGTCAGACGGCTCTCCAGCCTCTGTTTAAAAATCTCCAAAGATGGAGAACCCACCACCTCCCGAGGAAGCCTGTTCCACTGTCAGGAACTTTTTCTGGATGTTTAGACGGCATTTCTTTTGAATTAATTTCATCCCATCGATTCTGGTCCGTCCCTCCTGGGCAAGAGAGAACAACTCTGCTCCATTCTCTACATGGCAGAAATTGCGGCTGACACCCTCTGTGGATACGCTGCTGCCGGAGACCTGGCACATGCATGCTGCAAAATGTGTGGGTAGCCAAAAAAGTCAAATACAGGATAGCATTGTGGGCTGCTCAAGAACTCCCTTCAAAACTCGCAAAACTCAGCTCACTCCCTTATATGCTACTTTCAGCAAGATTTGTAAGTGCATATTATTCACTGTCACTTTAACAGGAACTGTAGGCACATCCAGGCAGGTGTTAACAATGAGAGTATTAGGGTGTGGTTGGGAGCAGTTGGATTACTGGCATCCCTACAGTGCAGAGCCAAAGGCTGGTGTATGCTTTAAACTATTTAATAGAGGTAAGATATGTATAAGATTAAGGAGCATTCTGTTACCTTGTGAGATAGAACATTTAATGATTTTAGGATCATATCCTTTTCAGGTGTTGAATTATCCATTTGGATTACCTTTATACTTACATGCAAGTGAGAGGTAGAGGACAGCTTTATTTATATATGTATACTTCCTTTCAGTGTTAAAATGTATTCATTTTGAGGATGCTTGCTTTTCCAACTCTGTGACAGAGGCCATGGGGAATATAAATCCAGTTTGCATGTATGCATGCCTATGTTCTGTTCTCAATCCTAGCTTTTTGGTACGTGGCAGAAACGTGGTATATTCTGTACTTTCCATCCCAGAAGTCTGAGCCTAGTGAATTTACATCAATATACATTAAACTAAATTTAGCAAGAAGTGCCACCAGTTGAGCTAAAGGTGCAGGCAAGAAAGAGGGACAGTAAGAGGACAGGTAAATAAGAAGCAGGGATGGCTGCTTGCTAAGAGGTCAGCCACAGTGAGGAGGATTTCCCAATTCTCTTCTCCTCTTTTGGAAAGGCAGTCAACCAAGATTGCTTTATCAAGGAGAGGAGGAAACATTTAACCCTTTCTTCCCCCACTGTTTTCACACCAGGAAAAGCAGCTTCTAAATTATGAGCAAATAACAACAGCTGTACATTTCCCTCCAAAAAGTAAAAGCCATTTGGGAGTTTGATTCTTCCAGTTAGAAAAAGAGGTAAGTTTTCCACATGCCATTAATTCCCTTGATACCGCTGCATTTGAAAAATACTTATGTCTAAAATAAATCCAGACGGAACCCCTAGATGGTTTAAAAAGGTGGATTTATTGTCCCATATTGTCCAGCTCACTATTTAAGATGTCATCCCACCCCACTGAAAGAGGTAAACAAAGTGGTTAAGCAGATACAGGGCCTTTTTGGTGGGGGCTCCTCTCCTATGGAACACCCTTCCCCTTGAGGCTTGGCTGGCGCCTCTTTAAGATACCAGACCAAAAGAGCTCTTTTTAACCCAGGTTTTTAGTTAGCTGAACTTTTCAACGCTATATTTTAAAATCTGCTTTTGCGAAAAGGTGTCTCAAGGTTCTTTTTAACCAGCTCACTGATTTTACACCTTGGCGGTAAAAAGGTTTTTCAGTTCACAGATGACTTACAGCAGCCCTGTAGGCTTATGTCTATTTTGCATGCTGCTTAGAGCAAGAACTCTGGAGAGAGAGCATGGGCATGTTCTAAACAAATCAATGGAAACTCCTTATTCAGGAGCAGCTTATCTCTGGATCCCGGGTGATGGGAACTGCAACAGGCCAGGTCTCCCACCTTCCTGAGGCATCTCTGCAGCCCCTGATGAAAACTGAGCTAGCAGCGAGGTGACAGTTCCATTCCTTGCTTTCTAAAGGAGACGATGAGGTCAACCCAGCTCTGGTAGCAGAGATCAGTTTGCAGAATCCAGACTCATTCACCACCGCCCTCCTTCAATTGCACAATATCTCCTTGCTTCATCCTTGAGAGCCCAGCTAAAGGGACCCTCCAAAATTATCTGAATTAAGTAGAAGGGCATCACTGCCTACTAACATATACAGGCTAGGCCAGCGCAATCTTAGATGGAATCACACGCTTCTAAGTCCACTGGAGTTTGCAGACTTAGAAGAAAAAGAGTTGGGTTGTAGGCCTGGCTTTTCTCTACCCAGAAGAGGCTCAAAGTGGCTGTCCTGGTCTCCACCTGGTGGAATGAGCGCCCAGAAGAGATCAGGGCCCTGCCGGAGGTAAAACAGTTCCGCAGGGCCTGCAAAAAGGAGCTTTTGCACCAGGCTTTTGGTGGAGACAAGCAAACCAACCCTCCCACCATCCACTGGAGGAGACTGGTTGTGACAGATCTATTTAAAAAACCAGGGACAGGGTTGAAGTCTGGGTGGGCTGCGGATTGAACGCTATTTACCCTTTTCCTGAGAAGAATAGACGGCCATGCTAACAAGTTACGACACAGCGCATTGTTTAAAAGGAAACCACTTTAACCCTTGTAAGAAACAGCTTGCGATAAATCTTTTGCCGGCAGAGGGGCTACAGAGCCCCTCTGCTGGAAAAGCAGGTCCCTCTGAGAAAACCTGGAGTCCTCAGCATTATAACGCAAGACAGACAAGCTGTTATGGATGCAAAAGAAAGACCCATCAATGGCTACTAGCCGAGGCAAGTAGAGGGAACCTCCATAGTCAGAGGCAGTCAACCTGTGAATGCCAGTGTCTGGAATCCACATCAGAGGGAGGCCAAAGTTAAACTTTGTCCGTCTTAATGGTGATCATAGAATCATAGAGTTGGAAGGGACCTCCTGGGTCATCTAGTCCAACCCCCTGCATTATGCAGGATGATCACAACCCTATCGCTCATCCACTGTGATCCACTGGATTCAAACTTTGTTCTTTTCTTTTTAAGGTTAGATGGGATGTTTTGTTCTTGCCCACAAATGAACAGCAGGCACCTCTAAGTAGTAGGGCAGGGGAAAATATACTTATAAGATTGACCTCCAAGGTTGAATTATTTGGGTTTTCTTAGAAGGATAACACATCAAGGCCCCTGAGCTTGCAGGAGCATCAGACCTCTAGCTGGGTGCAGATCAACAAGATGTCCAGAATATAACCTTTCGGGATTCAAAGTTCCCTTTGTTAAGTACCATTTTGACTTGCCAATCTTATCCTCTGGAAACCTTGTTTGTCTCTAGGGGAGTGCTGGAGTCGAATCTCCGTCTTCTCCTACAGAGCAGCATGGCTACCCACCTGAAAATTTAAAGGTGGGTCACTGAGACCCAGAAAGGGCACAGAACTGCAGATCTTGTGCCGTCCTCCCTCGTATGTTAGTTCGAGACCCTATTTCAGGTAGGCAGCTGCTCTTTCTTGGTTCCCCTTTCTGTTCACATCAAGCTAATCCTTCCTTATTTGCATCCTGCCAAAACTGCCTCTCTCTCTCTCTCTTTAGAGCCAAAATTCAGGATAAAACCTAAAGCTCCTGAGAGCCAGCCTCAATTCCTTCTCTGTGCCCACAGGGGGGCCTTTCGGGTCATTCCCAGCATTGCCCACTTTTGGGGGAAATGGTCCCTGATCTGCCCCCAGGATAGTCCGGGAGTTGAACTTTTCTCTCCCCCAGCACTTAGTTGCCCTGTCAAAAAGGTTTACCTGCAAGAATACCTGCGGAGGGAAAGGCTCAGGAGCAGGACCAGAGATGGGATGGGTATCTTTTTTTTTGGGGGGGGTGGGGGGAGCTAAAATCGACAAACTTACAAATCACTCCCAGTAAAGGGCTCTCTCTGAACCAAATTCTCCACTCTCACCTTTCGGCAACCGACCAAGACGATGCTCCCCTTCCCTCCCCCTCCCCCCGGATGCCATCGGCTGCCCCCAAAAACAGCAAAGCTAAAGCGGGTGGGGTGTGCGTGCGAGAGGGTCTCCGGGCCAGGCCCCTTCGGAGCGGGGTCGCTGCGCAACTGCAGCGCAATCCTGGCAGGGAAGGGGGGGGCGACTTCCAAAACTGCCCCCCTCCCCCCAAAAAACCCCGATCCCTCCCGGGGAAAGCGCCGCTTGCAACTTTCTTCCGCCAACTTTCTGGCCTCGCAGCAGCAGCAGCAGCAGGAGGAGGAGGAGGAGGAGGAGGAGGAGGAGGGCGCGGGTCTCCGTCCCCCTGGGGTCGCCGCTCCCTCCTGGGCCGCCCCCAGACTCACCTCTTCCATGGCGGGGCGGCGCGCCCCTCCGGCCGGCTCCCTGCGTCTGGGGCTGCGGGCTTGGGCGCTGCCGGGCGGGCGGGCTGGCCCCCTTCCTTCCTTCCTCCCTTCTCCCTTCCTCCCTCGCCGTGTCAAGCGCCTCCGGGCGGCCGCCTGCCTGCCTGCCTGCCTGCGCTCCGCCCTCTCCTCTCCTCTCCTCTCCTCCCGCGGCCGGCCGGCAGGGGCTGGCCCGGGATGCCGCCTCGCCAACGGGGATGCTCGGCCAAGGCGGCGCAACTTGGCCCCGGCGACCGCTTCGCGCAGGGACGGAGGCACAAAACACACACAGACACAAACACAAAGACACACAAGCACGCAGACCCACCGAAACACACACACAGGGGCCGCGCCAGGTGGTTTGGGGGACGTTTCAAGGCTGCAGCGGGGGGTTCAAGAGAGGGAGGGGGACGGCCTGAAGCGCCCTGGAGGATCTGGACCGCCGCTCCTTTTCGCTGGTCTCCCCGACCTTGCAGGGTTGTTGTGAGAATAAAATGGAAGGGGAAAGAGGGCACCTAATTGGGAGGCGGGCATATTTTTCTGGCCTGTCCTTGTGCTGCAGGCTACCTGGGCAAGACTGTGAGGGGAGTGAAATGGAAAAGGGGGATGAGCCAAGAAAGTTGGTGGCTTGCCCCTAACTCAAACCGGTCGCTTTTTCTCGCTCTAGGATTGGCCTACCTCACAGGGCTGTTGTGAAGAGAAAGGGAAGGAGGAAGGAGCTCTTGAGGCATGATTGAAGGGCACTCCATACAAATAAGGTACTTTGTTGCAGGAATTAATAGCACAGTGGGCAGACTCCCAGTGGGCATGCTTCCATTGTCCGTGTACGCACAGCTGCTAGTTCCAGAGGGGCACACATAAAGAATGGAGCGGCGATTCAAGCACGGATTCCCCATTAGGGGTTCACGGGAGAGGGGGGGAGGGCTTCAAAGTGGTCCACTGCCTTTCCCCTCCTGCTTAATGGACTCGGCCACAAGCTACGGAATTGGCCATTGCTCCCCCTCCCCTTCTTCTGAACATGAATGCCTTGTCCTGGTTTCTGCACCTGGGAGGGGGTGGCGCCTGCACACCTACTCCATGTTAAACCGCCTTCTGTCTTCTTCCCCCCCCCCCAGCCCTCCTCAAAACCTACATGTTAATGCAAGTGGTGATGTCACTTCCAGGGACATGGCCCTGGCAGGGGGCGTGGCCCACTGACATCACTTCTGGGCCTCCTCTGTGGTCCAAAGGTTGGAAAAGGCTGGATTAGAGTGTCAGACCAGGATTTAGGAGACTGAGGTTCGAATCTCCATCTGGTCATGGAAGCTCTCTGGGTGATTTTGGACTGGTCCCACCTATTCAGCCGCACCTGGGAGAGAGCCACACCTGTTGTGAGCTCCTCGTTCAGCACACGGCACACTAACCACCCCATCACATGGGCTCTGCATGCTCCAGGTGACATGTACTCATTGCACCTACTGCTCAGTTCAATGTGCAAAGGCTCTTGGGGAGGTGGGGGGGGAGAGGCTGGCTGGCTGGCTGGCTGACCCAGAAGCTTGATACAATAAGAGGATTTTGAGATGTTTGTCTGGCCAAGGGAAGGCTCTCCAGTCCCATGATGGGGGGGGGACCAAAAACTGTCACGGGGCTGGAGCCCTTGGCCTCTCCTGCAAGACCAGGACATTTTTGTTTGGGTGCGCGCACATGATGCGCCATGCAGGGGAACGTGGATGGAGCTGTACTGTTCTCTGTCTCTCCCATCCTGGTTGAACCCGAAGGTCACCCTGTGATAAAGGTGAGCAGCGGATTCAAGGCAGACCCAAGGAAGCACTGCTTCCCACAGCTTGTGGGTCTCGTTGACTTCGGTGTCCGTAAAGTACTGCCGGGTTGCAGCCAGTGTATGTTGACCCTGCAGGCTTGTCAAGGCAGGGTGGTTCTGAGGGGGGGCCTCCTTGGTGGTCTCCCATCCAGGCACTAAACATCATCAGCCCTGGCTTAGCTTCCAAGAGCGGATGAGGTCAAGCTAGCCTGGGCCACCACGTCAGGGTAGCGACAGAGAGAGGTGGTTTGCCTTCCCCTGTGTAGCCACCCTGGACTTTCATGGTGGTCTCCCATACAAGGACTAACCAGGGTTGATCCTGCTTAGCTTCTAAGATCCGATGGGATTGGGCTGGCCTGGGCCCTTCAGGTCAGGGATCTGAATGGGACCTTTGTGTTCATAGTCTCTTGATGGCCGGACACTGAGCAGCCTGCAAGGAAGGGCTGTCGCCAACAGACCTTGCTTGTGAGGTTCCCTGGCCATTGCAGGAAACGGGATGCAGGCCAGATGGGTCATTCCTCAGAAGGCACTAACTTATAGCGATCTCCTTTTTAGACCAAGAGTTGGGGCTGTCCTCAGATGACACGTTCCCTACAGAGTATAGTCCTTGCCACGGCAGTTGGTTCCTTCTTGAAATATTTCTCCTGCTCCTAAAACTTCCAAAGAGGCAACCCAGCCCAGGGGGGAGGGGGACACACATGACAACAGCCCTGCTGGATCAGACCAGTGGTCCATCTAGTCCAGCATCCTGTCTCACAGCAGCCAACCAATTCCTCTGGAGGGCAAACAGGGCAGAGAGGCTGAGGCCTTCAGAAGAACATCAAAAGAGCCCTGCTGGATCAGACCAATGGCCCATCTTGTCTAGCATCCTGTCTCACAAAGTGGCCAACAGGAGGCTGAGGAGTTCCTCTGAGAAGAACATAAGAAGAGCCCTGCTGGATCAGACCAGGGGTCCATCTAGTCCAGCATCCTGTCTCAAACCATGCCCAACCAACTAACCCTGAAGGACCTACAAAGAGGGCTTAGAGGCATTCTCCCAGCATTTCCTCCTAACACTGGTATTCAGATAAACCACCTCTGAATGTGGAGGTTATATGTAGTCAACATGGCTAGAAGCCAGGGAGGGATCTCTCTGTGGGTTTGTGCAGCGCTCCCCGTTGAAGCGAACCATTCTCAGAGTCATTGCTGCCTCCTCTGAGGGTGCATTCCATAATTTAATCACGCATTGTGTCAAGAGTCTGGTCTTTCTTGGTGGTCTCTCCTCTAAATCCTAACCGAGGCCAATGCTGCTTAGCTTCCAAGTTCTAATGAGGTGGGGCCAGCCTGAGCTATTGCTTCGCCTTGCTCCTTCCCTGCGAGTGAAAACTCCATGCCCAGCATTTCAGACACACAATCCTGCCGTTCAAAAAGCCAACACAGCTGGAGGAAATAATGCAGAAGTCTCACGAAAGGCAGGGTGTGGGCTGATAGAATTGTCGTTCCTGGAAAATATTAATCAGTTCTAATGCTGAGAATATTTTTAGCCAACGTGCAACAGCCGAGGGTAACACGTCACCCCAGTGTTAAGCATGCAGCTTCCCTCTATTTGGTGTGAACGGAACTGAGAAATGGTTCTGATGGTGTTGGGCCGCTGCACAGGGTGACGTGTTGTTTCCTCAGAAGAATGAGGGAGGAGGCCTGATGCATGCAAGCCAGGCCCTCGTCTCCTCATTTGTCGGCAGGGGCTAGCCGGAATTATTTATGTCGAAATAAAGTCTCTCTGAGAGGCTGACAAACACTGCAAGAATCGCCTGCTGCCTTTTGTCACTGGCACAGCTCTTAACATGATGGCCTCATTTGTCTAGAAGAAGAAGAGTTGGTTCTTACATGCCACTTTACCAGAGGGAATCTCAAAGTGGCTTCCAATCCCCTTCCCTTTCCTCTCCCCACAACAGACACCCTGTGAGGTGGGTGAGGTTGAGAGAGCCCTGAGATTACTGAAGAAGAAGAGTTGGTTCTTATATGCCACTTTTCTCTACCCAAAGGAGTCTCAAAGTGGCTTCCAGTCACTTTCCCTTCCTCTCCCCACAACAGACAACCTGCGAGGTAGGTGGGGCTGAGAGAGCTCTGACAGAAACTCCAAGGTCACCCAGGTGGCTACGTGTGGAGGAAGAGCGGGGAATCAAACTTGACTTTCCAGGTAAGAGGCCACCACTGTGCCAAGCTGTCTACCACAGCTAACAGTAAGAAAAACTACAGGGATTTTCCAAAAGGCTTCATGAAATGGCCCCAGCTGCCATCTGAGCTGCAAGAAGTAATAAACTTGAGGTATTATGAAGGTATTATTAAGAAATCATGAAGTTGAGGCATTATGTCAGTGAGCTCAAACACAAGTCTAAGAGGTGCCATGGTACCGACCAATGTGTTTCCCGAAACAGTGACACCCCAGGACTATTTCAAGTGAGTAAAATGTACGCGGGTAAGCCCCTTGTCCATGCGTATCATGATCCTTCTGATTCCAATGGGGCTCACACAGGAATAGGGGACAACCCACAACACCCATGTGATGGTGTGACGCCCCCCACAGGGTGGGGAGGGGACTCCAGAGCTGTCATGTATACTCTGCCCGGTGTTGCCCCAAATGGTGGCAAAGCATGGATAGTTACCGTGGAAAGCTCTCCAAGGATTACAACTGTGATCTCCAGACCACGGAGCATGGTTCTTCGGAAGAAAATGGCGGCTTTGTAGGGTGGATTCTATGGCTTTATACCCCTCCGAGGGTCTTCTCCTTCCCTGGGGTTCCACCCCCCAAATCTCCCATCCAGAGTTGGCAACCTTAGTGAATTGCTGACACGGCCATCTTACAACCTCTGCTCCGCCCGCCAACTTTTACCCTCAGATTCTTTTTGGCCCACCAACCTCCATTCCTCCCGGCCTTCCGCTCCCTCCTGTGAACCGAGGACACCTTTCTGTGGATCGCCCAACTGATTCCCAACCTGCCCCAGGTGAGAGGAGACGCTTCTGACGCCAAGCTGGGTTGGGTGGAATAGACACTTTCCCCGCTTATAATTTTTCATGACTTTATTTACGGAAACAGAATCCAAGCCAGTTTCCATTTGAGGAAGTGCTCCGTGGCTCATCCCTCACATGACTTCCTTGATCTGTCCAGAGTAATAACAAATACGACGAAGATGCAGCTGCGATATTTCAAGGCCTCATTCTGGGGGGGATCCGTGAGGAAAACATGCAGACGATGTGCAACCCCTCCCCCCCTCTTAAAAAACAAACAAACACGGCGGTCTATTTTGGTCCACAAAGTTACGAGTTGTATTTTCCTGCGCCCCCTAAGGAAGCCGGTGACTTTATCTACATCAGTGGTTTTTCAGCATTGAGTTATTTTGCAGGGTGCTCTGAAGTTTCTCGTCGAAGGCAGTGCGTTTGTGTAGCCGAAACCCTCCCATCATGCAAAAAGCTGTACTTTGTTAGCATGTCCATAACCCTCCGGTATTAATGCTGTCAGCCTCCCAGCTTCCCCCCCTCCCCCCACACGCCTACTTTGTGTAGATATCCAAAGGTCATGCAGCAAAGCAGAAAACCACATGAGTGTGCCCTACAAACACTGAACAGGTGAGTTGTACTGGCATAAGCTATACATGACTACTTACAATCACATGTAAAGAAAAAATACGGACCCCCCCCACACACACACACACACACAGCCAAGGTGGTGCAGTCATCCGGGAGCCTGAGGTTTGATTTGCCACAAAAGTCGGTTTGGTGTGGTGGTTAGAAGTGTGGACTTCTAATCTGGCAAGCCGGGTTCGATTCTGCACTCCTCCACATGCAACCAGCTGGGTGACCTTGGGCTCACCACAGCACTGATAAAGCAGTGACCGGGCAGTGATATCAGGGCTCTCTCAGTCTCACCACCTCACAGGGTGTCTGTTGTGGGGAGAGGAAAGGGAAGGTGACCGTAAGCCGCTTTGAGACTCCTTCGGGTAGAAAAAAGCGACATATAAGAACCAACTCTTCTTCTGCTTATGGGTCACTTATGAAGACCTATGAGATGGTGATGAAATCAGTAAAATGAGATTTTTACTCAACTTCCATCACATTTGTGCATGGACTCGCACCCAGCACAGCTGTGTCTGTTGTGGGGAGAGGAAAGGGAAGGCGACTGTAAGCCACTTTGAGACTCCTTCGAGTAGAGAAAAGCGGCATATAAGAACAACTCTTCTTCTTCACTGCATGACCCAGGATGACTCTCAGCCTAGCCTCTTATAGGGTTGTTGTTGTTGTTGTTGTTCTAAACGGACAAGAGGAAACTGCCGTCAGCTATTTTGGGTCCCCGCCTCGGAGACAGACAGGGAATGCAGCAAAGAGAGAGGCCATGGCTTGGTGGTGAAGCAGTGGCTTGGCATGCAGGAAGCTCCAGGTTCGATTCCTGATACCTCCAGTTACAAAGGATCAGGCCGTGCCTGATGTGAAAGAACTTTAGGCTGAAACCCCAGAACAGGGAGTCCCGGTCAAGAGCCCTGGAGCTCGGTGAGCTGAGATCACCAAATCCCCTCCATCCTGCTTTAATGGATTTGGCCATGAGCTATTCCCAGCATTGCTGTGAAAGGAGGGAATTGGCCGCGTCCATTGACCTGGGGGTGACATTCTCACGTGGTTCCCATGGCTGGGAAAGGGGGATGCCATGCCCCCAGTCCTCCTCAGGTGTGCTCATCTGCTATCCCTTCCAGTCCAGTTTGAGGCCCCTCAAAGCCTGAGAAATATTTCAGGGGGCCCTCCACCGTCCAAAGCTTGAAAAGGGCTTCATGGGAGAGCCGTGGCCAGACTGAGTAGACAAATCGTAAGCTTTGTGTTCATGTGTTCAAAGCTGGAGAGCCATCAGAAATGCTTCCCCCAAATGAGATTTTAGCCTGATCTTGGAACCTTTCCTTCCTCTGACGCCTGGTTTTTCAGACTAGGGGCGTGATTTCATTACAGCAGAGATGACGATTCTGTTTCTCATCTATGTCTCTGCACTGGATGTCATCTTGCAGGGGAATATTGCTTTCACTGTCCCCCTTCAACGTGACTCCAACAGCCCTTGAGCTCTTCCAAGGGATAAATTAACTCTCCATTAACTTAACCTGACTGTTTCCTGGAACCCAAGAAGCAGCTTTGTGTCGCTGAGAAGACTGGCCATGCACAAAGAGCCACAGTGGGCTTTTTACTAGCTCCAAGCTAAACGATTATTCTTTAGTAGGCATCGCTTGATAGCTTCTCAGGGTTAGTGGCTCTTTGCAACGAACTGTTGCTTTCACCCCAGTCTCCAGAGTAAATGGTGCATTTTTATTGGAGGTATTTACACCAGGTCCTGCTGGAGTCGGGCACATGAGGAAACTTCCAACTCTCCCTTAAATATACGGTAAAAAAGACATTAATGTGCATTTGGAAGAGCTTCATAAAAATAGGCAATAGCATATAATTAAAAAAAATTAAAACCACATTAAGAGCCCCTCATGTTGGTCGTAATAAAATGACAATAACCAATAGGAAAAGATAATCGGACACCGATGAAACTCTCAGCGGCAGCAATCATACAATAAACTAGAGACAATAAAAGTACACAGCAGCGTATGCAAGGCTGTTCTGCCGCATCATCAATTTAAAAATGAACACACACCAAAATCAGGGTAGGCATGAGTCCAGGGGCACCTTTAAGAGCAACAAAGGTTAGTTCTGGGGGAAAGTTTTTGTGTGCATAAGCTCATGCCCAGAATTAAACTTGGTTGGTCATTAAAGGTGCCACTGGACTCAAAATGTGTTCTGTTGCTTCAGACCAGTACAGCTACTCACCTGAATCCAGGGAAGGCTTTTTCCTGTTTGTTTTGGGAAGCTGCCCAGCTGTGCCACTTTTACACGAAGCAGGTCAGAAAGGGTCTAGCGTGGCAGGGCAGTCCTTAGCAGAGTTGCACCCTTCTCAACTTTCAAATATACAGGATCCGTAGAGTGCATGATTCAAAGGCATATGAAGAATCTCCTGCAGGGGGCATTGAAGGACAGCTCTATTTAGCATCGTTAGAATAGGAACTTCCTGATGGTTTTTAAAAAATCTCCTCCAGTGCCCCAATGGGCTGAATAGGAGGTTTTCTGTTCATCGTTTGCCTCAGAACTAGGACAACAGAACAGCTGCAAAGGTATTGCAAAGAAACAGACTGGAATAGGAGATTGCTGAATTACAAATTATAGCACTCAGGACAATGGAACCCCCCAGGGCATAACAGAGATATCAGGTTCTTGCCTCCACTACACATGCTAAGTTACTCCGTTTTTGCTTATACCCTGATTTAAACTTTGGTCTTAAAGGTACCACTGGACAGAAATTGAGATTTCACATCTCATTAACTCTTTTATTTGTACGTTATTTCACTGGTATTCACAGGTCTTACCAACTGCTTTAATCCAATCGTAGCTATATGTATCACTCAGTTATTTTGACTCTAACCCTTTTTGGCAACTATCCTCTGTTTCAATGTATATGCAGAAGCGTGCATGCACCCAAATCTCACCTTGAATAAAACAGTGTTGGCCTCTGGGTTCAAACTTTGTTCTGTTGTTTCAAGTCAACGCAGCGGCCCACCTGACTTTGTTGAAGGGGAACAAAAATGTTGTAAGACACTTTGGGCCCCCATCAGGAAGAAAAGCAGGGGGACTCGGACCCAAGCTGCTCTTCTTGGACACTGGGGTGACCAAATGGTAAATATGAATTGGGAGAACAGCATGGATAGATATGGCCTTTCCCGTGCATGAAATCTTATCTCATGAAATCTTTAACCATATGCTAATTATTATTGTTATCCCCATACTATGGATAGGAAAACTGAGGCCGTGCACCTTGTAAAGTCAAAGGGAGGATTTCCACTGGGCACGTCTCAGCTCTTCACAACACCAGATATTGAGAGATTTAGGTTTCCTTAACACGGTTTTGCAGGGTTTAGGTGGGTTAGGCACCTCGAGACCTCTTCCTGTCCAGCCATTCCTGAGGCCGAACCAGGGAAAGGCGGCAACTCTGGTAGCTGAAGAGTTTTGGCCATTTCCAAAGATATAATAAAATCAAAGCACATTTTCCTGGGGGGGAAACCCACACTTGCCAGAAAGACCGATCTGTGCAGCAAAACGGCTCTGTGTTTGAAGCCCATATTTGGTCCATCTACTCCACTTCAGCAACCAGCGTCTGAGACCAGGCAGAGGAAGTGAGCCCTGTCGACCCAGCCCCCTCCAGATGCACGGTCACATGCAACGCAATCACAACTTCCGCATCCCGGCTTCGGTGGTTTTCAAAGTAGATGTAGAGAGGTTTCGAGATCAGTTGGCTAACCTTTGGAGCGCGCTGCTCCCCCAACACAGGAACTGGACCGTTCCTGGTTGCCAACTTGCTTGGAAGGTTTTGGGCAGCATTTGGGTACCAATAAAATAAGTTGATAACCCATTAAAATTTCCAACCTGAGGATTCCCACAAGGGTTGTCCATCTTGCAGGGTTGTCCATCTGCCAATTGATCTAAACTGCCAGCGATCATTTGCCCTAGAGCAGATGTAGTCAACCTGTGGTCCTCCAGATGTCCATGGACTACAATTCCCATGAGCCCCTGCCAGCAAACGCTGGCAGGGGCTCATGGGAATTGTAGTCCATGAACATCTGGAGGACCACAGGTTGACTACCCCTGCCCTAGAGGACATGGGGGCTGCAGAGGGTGTGTGCTATGTCAGGGGGCCTGTGTGGGCCACAGATGCCTTTCGTGGCCCCTGCCAAAAGTTTTTAGAAAGCGAGTATACCCAAGTGGGGCTTTGAATTGGCCACTGGAGGTTGGATTGGCTGCCCAGATTCTCCCGCCCCCCCCCCAAGTTGCTTCAGCAGCAGCTGTCACCATCACACAAGGATCTCCACTGTCTTCATCAAGAAAATATTTTGAAACAATATGTTCATTTAGGAAGGAATCCAGTTCAATAAGAGGTTCTGTCTGACATGGCTGCATAACCTCATTCCCCGGCAATTTTGTGCTCAGCCCCACTTCCTGTGGCAGTCATTTTGTGACTGTGTCCAGCCTCCATCAAGCAGACTCACTGTTGAAGTAAATCTCTTTATTGAAGAAAATGGTGGACAGAAAGCAAGGCAGTCCCTTGCTAAAACTGAAAAACAAAACTAGCAAGCAGACTATAAATGTTCTCTAAATCCCCTCCCTCCATTTGAAATTAGGCACACTAGACAAGAGCACTGAGCCTCCAGGGAGGGTGGTATATAAATATAATAAATAAAAAATAAATCACGATGCCAGGCACAAATAGTGTTTCCCATGCAAAAGTTCATGCAGTAATTTAAACACTACAAAGGCATTCCCAAGAAATACATCAGGTTAGCAAGTCAAAGCAATAAGAGACTCCCAGGAGATATATGAGAAAGAGGCCTTGGGCCTCTAAGCATGGAAAAATAATGCACTGTTAAAGCAGGGCATAAACAGGTCAAGGAAACAGCCCACGGCAAGAGCATGAGAACAGGTAGCCTGTGAACATGTGAATGGGACTAGACACAATTCCACAGGTGCCCCAGGTTCAAAAACACCTGTGCTGGGTCATGACATCCCTACTTGTGTTCCCTCCTCAAGCACAGCCCCTAAATCCCCAGGAATCTCCCATGCCAGTGTTGGAGACCCTCATCCAGCCCACCCACTGGCCTTTCGTGCAGGCTGCAATAGGAGTCTGAGCTCTCATTTAAAACCACCACAAACACCCAACTGAAGTCAGTCAGGACCTTCAAAGGTTGAATGTTTTTCTTTTCTTTCCCCAAATGAGCCCCGGTATAGATTTGCAGAGGACAAGGGGATGGGGTTGAGAGGCAACAGCCGTGATGGGGAGTGGGGGATGTAGATATAATTTCTGCTTGCAATCGTCTTCCCTTTCCTCTCCCCACAACAGGCGGAGAGAGGGGAGGCTGAAAGAGCCCTATTACTGAAGAAGAAGAAGAAGAGTTGGTTATTCTGTGCCACTTTTCTCTACCCAAAGGAGGCTCAAAGTGGCTTACAATTGCCTTCCCTTCCTCTCCCCACAACAGACACCCTGTGAGGTGGGTGAGGCTGAGAGACACCTTATATTACTGAAGAAGAAGAACAGGCTTCCTCAGGAGGTGGTGGGTTCTCCATCTTTGGAAATGTTTAAGCCAAGGCTGGATAGCCATCTGATGAAGAGGCTGATTCTGTGAAGGCTCAAGGGGGTGGCAGGTGACAGTGGGTGAGCGAGAGGGTTGTGAGTGTCCTGCATAGTGCAGGGGGTTGGACTACATGACCCAGGAGGTCCCTTCCAACTCTATTATTCTATGATTCTATGCATGAAGGTGCCTTAGACTGAAACTTCAGGGTCAGTATTGTCTACTCAGGCAGGCAGTGGCTCTCCAGGGTCTCAGGCGGAAGTCTTTCCCATCACCTTCCATCTGGCTCTTTTAAAAGGGGACCCTAAGGATCAAACCTGGGGCCTTCTGGCTGCCAAGCAGAGGCTCTTCCACTGAGCCAAAGCCCTCCCCCCCCCATGCTGGAGCTAAGTGCCAGCCCATATTTGGACATTGTGTCAAACCACCGCCATGAATAAGCAAAGCATTGTTTCAGATCCCGATTTGACAGCCCCCTCGCCAACCGCAGGTTTGGGCAACCGTACCGTTTAATGAAGGGGTGGTTTTGGTTTCACTTGATGGCTGAACAGAACTTCCACGCCAGCTGGGACCTCTTGCAGTTTTGCCTCTGACTGCTAGATGGTGGCATTTGTGGGGAGAAGGGGTCTTGTGCTGATCAAGAAGCCCTCTGGCTCTGGGGAGCTGGCCACATCCCAGAATGCAGGGCTTTCATGCCAGACCTTCAGGGGGTCCTCAGCTAACAAGCCCATGGAGAAAAGACTCCCTGTGAATCTGCAAAACAGCCGGCTGCATGAAAGGGGAGAGAAAGGCAGGTGTCCCCTCTGGTTGAAACCAAAGAAGGAAAGCAAAGGATGGGATCTTGAGAAGCCCCGCTGATTTCAGAACAGCCACAGCTGAATTTCAATCCTGATGCTTCTCTTTGCTTTCCAGGGCCTCTTGGTTAAAGGGCCTTGTAATATCATCCCCAAGCTGACCCATTACGGTCTCATTTTCAGCATTTGATCTCCTGCCCCGGTCGCTGTGGGGTGGGGAATGCAGCCTCCGTTGCGTGAGCTCAAAGCTCTCGCTTTGCCAAGAGAAAATAAATGTCTACATTAGCTACCGGGGAGATGTCGTTTCCTAGCCAGATTAAACTAATTTCATCACAGCCATTTGCAACCCTACAAAATGGATTTTTTCATCTCTCCAAATTGCCTGGACGTTTCTTTTTCATTTCCTCTTGGTACAAGCATCAGTCTGGGGCATTTGAGTCCATAGTTAGCAGGGCTAAATAACCAGAGGTTACAAAGGATCAGAACTTATCACAAACTAGAGGCAAAGCCTGTTGCACCCAGGAATACAACGGGTGCTAGACATACCCCTGCACGGTGACCTTCCTGGATTCTGGCCCTCTTCCTCACTGCTCGATCTTGAGATCCAGTGTTCTGAAGTGGTTAAAGAACAGCAGACTCTAACCTCAAGGGCTGGGTTTGATTCCTGACTCCTTCTCCATAGGCAGCCAGCTGGGGTGCCAGCTTCCAGGTAGGGGCCTGGAAGCCTTCAGGAAGATGAAAAAGGGAAAGACAGGATGAAAGAAAGAGAAAGTAGGAGGGAAAGAAAGAGGGGCAGGGAGGAAGGCATCAGTACTGCAGAAGACAGCTGCTTTGGAGGGGCACTGGCCCTCCTACCCCCACCCCCATACAGCAGTGTCTCCACAGGTCTCCACTGTCCCCACCTAACCATCAGACCCCACATCTTCCAAAGGCTGGGCCAGGAAGGCCATAGTGGGGGTACCACCTTCCTCCCCCCCACACACACACATTTCCCAAAGGCCAGGCTGGGTGGGGAAGGCCATAGGAGGCTGCGTCTTTCCCACTATGTGCTGGAAGAGAGCTCCAGTCTAAAAGGCACCACACCATGTTAGCAATACAGTTGCTGATTGCAGAAGACTTCACAAAGTGAGGACTGAGAGGCTGCTGAAAGTTTATATTAACTTGATGAGAGGCCTGGGTTGTGGAACTGCTCCTTCTGCTGATGCCCTTGGACTACCTGAATGAACCCTTGGCTCACTGGACTGAGTTAAAACATACTTTGCATTCTTTCTGTCCCTTGGCATTTTATTTTTGAAATACTGATTCACTCTCCCTTCCTGGGAGCTCGTCTGTGCTGCCTTCCTGCAGAGAGCTGAAACTTGAGACCAACACAGGACACAAAGAAAGCAGCTGATTTTCCTTACTTGCCTGGGGAGATGGAGTATGGGAAGAGGCTGAGAATGGAGCAACTTACCAGCAGCAGGGTCTTTTGGAGAGGCCAGCATCTCTTCCGCCTGGCAAACAGCAGGATGAGGAGAAAGAGGACAGATAAGCCCCATGATTAGTTCTCACTGGAAGAGTGCTCTTTCCCAATTAGCAGCATACCACCAGCGAGGGCCAATCAGGTAGAAAGCTGTCTGCATGCAATTTGAACAGATTGGCTCTCATTGGCAGAGTGCAATTTGAACTGATTAGCCCTCATTGGCAGAGTGTGCTCTCTCCCTATTAGCGGCACACCCTCAGGGAGGGTAAATCAGGTAGAGAGTTGTCTGTATGCAATTTGAACTGATTGGCCCTTATTAGCAGAGTGCTCTCTCTCCATATTAGCATCACATTTCCAAGGAGAGCCAGTCAGGTAGAAAGTTGTTTGCATGCAATTTGAACTGATTGGCCCTCATTGGCAGAGTGTGCTCTCTCCCTATTAGCGGCACACCCTCAGGGGAGGCCAATCAGGTAGAGTTGTCTGCATGCAATTTGAACTGATTGGCCCTCATTTGCAGAGAACTCACTCCCTATTGGATTCCCTCACAACAAGCCTTCAAGGGAGCCTAGGAAGAGAGCGGGCAGCAGGCCCAGCATCACTAAGGTACATGGCTGAGCAGGGCTTTAGCAATTTACTTGAGACCCTTCCTTTCTGCCCAGTGGGGGCCCAAAACAGCATATTTCACTCTCCTCCCTTCCTTTTTATCCTCCCAACAATCCTGCAAGGGAGATTAGGATGATCTGGCCCCGTGAGCTTCCATGGCAGAGTGGGGATTCAAGCCTGGGGTCCCCCGCTCCTAGTCTGATCCCTGAACCCCGAGACCACACTGTGGGCCGTATTGCCCTCTTGTTTCAGCTGCTTTGGTTTCTAATGTTTGTGAGACAGTGTTTTACATCGGTTGCGGCTTCTGATGCCAGAGAAGGGAGCATACAAAAACAGCACCTAAATACGCCATTTTAAAAAATTGCAGGCCTCCTCTATCTCAAGTTTGGTGGAGTGGTTAGGAGTGTGGACTTCTAATCTGGCATGCCAGGTTCGATTCTGCACTCCCCCACATGCAGCCAGCTGGGTGACCTTGGGCTCAACACAGCACTGATAAAATCGTTCTAACCGAGCAGTGATATCAGAGCTCTCTCAGCCTCACCCACCCCACAGGGTGTCTGTTGTGGGGAGAGGAATGGGAAGGCGACTGTAAGCCGCTTTGAGACTCCTTCAGGTAGGGAAAAGCGGCATATAAGAACCAACTCTTCTTCTTCTTCAATCCCATTGGTTTCGGGTGTTGAATCTTAATGCTTTTACCTCCTCCTGGGTTGTCCAGCCTGCCAGGTGAGATCCTCTTCTCAATCCTCTTGGGCATTCCCCCCCCCCATCAGTGGTAACCAAGGACAAGGTCTTTTCAGTGTCAGCCCGTTCCCCAAATCTCACTTGGCATTTCTTTTTCTTCCAAGAGACAAAAAAAATTTCTTTACCCAGGCTTTAAACTAAGGGGGTTAATTTTTTAAAACCATTTTACGGTCTTGAGGACTGTTTTATCAATATTATTTCAGACAGCTCCATTTCACGTGCTTTTATTGGCTGTTCTTATGGGTGTTTCTATTGGCTTGCGTTAATTTGTTATTGTCTTAGGTGTTTTTTTTAATCAATATGCTTTGTTTTTGTAGCTTATCTCTTTGGTTTTGGTTTTATTCCTGGGAGCTGTCATGAGCAGGTCTCGCGTGGAGGTGGACCGATTCCCTATATGGAGTTGGTTCTGCAGGAGATGCAGTCCTTTTCATCCTATACACTTGGTGTGGTTGTTAGGAGTGCAGACTTCTAATCTGGTGAGCCGGGTTTGATTCCCTGCTCCTCCTTCACATGCCTTGGGCTCACCACAGCTCTGATAGAGCTGTTCTGACTGAGCAGTGGTATCAGGGCTCTCTCAACCTCACCCACCTCACAGGGTGTCTGTTGTGGGGAGAGGAAAGGGAAGGTGACTGGAAGCCGCTCTGAGACTCCTTCAAGTAGAGAAAAACAGCATATAAGAACCAACTCTTCTTCTTCAGTAATCTCAGGGCTGTCTCAGCCTCCCCTCCCTCATAGGGAGTCTGTTGTGGGGAGAGGAAAGGGAAGGTGATTGTAAGCCACTTTGAGACTCCTGGTGCAGAAAAGTGGCATATAAGAACCAGCTCTTCTTCTTCTTCAGTAACATCACGGCTCTCTCAGCCTCCCCTCCCTCCCAGGGTGTCTGTTGTGGGGAGAGGAAAGGGAAGGCGATTGTAAGCCACTTTGAGACTCCTGGTGCAGAAAAGTGGCATATAAGAACCAACTCTTCTTCTTCAAGGAATATCAGGGCTCTCTCAGCCTCACCCACCCCACAGGGTGTCTGTTGTGGGGAGAGGAACGGGAAGGCTTAACTGTAAGCCGCTTTGAGACTCCTTCGAGTAGAGAAAAGTGGCATATTTATTTAAGAACTATTTATTTCCACACACACACACACAAATCTTTGCTAACTACAGAAGCTTCATGGTTTTGCTGACCTGTCCTCACGACACGACATATTGTTCAACTCCTGGAATCGCTAACTTTTCCAGGCATATCAGAAATACTCGTTTTTAAAAGAAAAATCTGTGGCATTCCACGGTCCTGTTCTTGTTCTTGTAATCGGCTCCTGGACCCAACGACCCGGGCTCAGCAGCGGTTCTTAAACACACAGGAGGTTTATAGATTTTTGCTGGCCAGAGCTGGTCTTGGTCAGATTCGGGAAGTAGGTTAGGATAAAGTGGATTACGCCTGGATTTTCAAGGCAGCAGCAAAACCCTTCCACGTGGGGGTTTGACCTCGCATGCCCATCAGGCGTGCAAAACCCCCATCTTTAACACGAGGTACAATATTCCAAAAAATGAGGACAGTTGTGATGTGCATGTTGCATAAATACAGGTTCAGTGGATCTCCATCGTCGGTAAGAATGCCCTGGCTCCGTCAGCTGTTCCCTGGTTCAGCCCCTGGGATAGAAATAGGAAAGACCTTTCTCTGCCTAGACCCATGGGGACCCCTGCCCACCATGCCAGGTCATCCTCAGATGGATGTAGAAGGGCAGTGACCAGCAGGGCCCGGAGGCTGGCATCCCTCCAAAAGAATGCTTGTTCTTTGACTACTGCGGTGGGTTATTACGGTTTTCGCCCCACAGGCCGTGCTCCTGCCCCGTTGGCAACCTGGTTTTGCCCCTTGGGGGGCAAGAGGCCCCCCAACCCCCGTTGCATTTTGCAGCAGGGGCGAGAGCGGGGCCAGGGGCACGCACATCACACAGCCCGTATCCCTCCCCCAGAGTCACAAGGGGACGGCCTCCTGCCTGGAAGGCTCTTAGTCATTTGCGCCTGCGGGTGGCGGAAGCCTGGCTGGTGACCGGATACCTTTTATAAATCCTCGGCTGGAGGTGACGGGCTCCTTTCCTGTTTCCTCTGAGGCTGCCAGGGGACCGGCTTGCAAAGGAGGCTGCGTGAGACGCCCACAGCTGTCCCGAGAGCTTCCTCTTCTGTGAGAGCCAAGAGCTTGGGAGGTTTCGGGGTGAACAAGGAACAGCATTGCCTTTCAGTTAGGGTTGGGGGGGCCAGGGGCCCAGTCCCTTGCAGGCATTCCTTGCCCCCAAGTGCCACGTTCTATGGCTGCATTTTGATGGCGTGTTGACATCACCCAGAAGTGACGTTGGGGTCGTCGGGAGTGATGCTCTGGTTCCTTGAGCCAGCGTGGAGTTGTGGTCAAGAGCTCTGGCCTCTAATCTCGAGAGCTGGGTTTGACTCTCCCCTCCTCCTCTGCATGCAGTCAACTGGCTGACCTTGGGCTGGTCACAGTTCTCTCAGAGCTCTCTCAGGCCCACCTGGCTCACAGGGCGTCTGTTGTGCAGAGAGGAAGGGACATCGACTGTCAGCCACTTGGGTACAAAAAGACTCCAGGTCTTCTTATGTTTATTCTGCTGTAGAGTTTGGCCCCAAAGATGATGTCAGTGTGTCACTCCCAGAAGGCTCCCCAGTCCTTGCTGGCACTCCCAGCTGGCACTTGCTGGCACTCCCCACTCCTTGCTGGCAGCTCCATTGGACCAGTCAATGCTGGCCACTGGTGGGGGATGGGGGTGGGTCAGGTTGCCAGTGTTGGGACAGGCAACACCAGCAGTATGCATGACTGGACAGAATATCAAGGGTGTCCAGCAGGGGGCATCAGAGGAGATGTGTACGTGGCATAGTTAAGTTAGCAACTTCCTGGAAGTTTGCATTCACTTTCTTCCAGTGGCTCACAGAGATTTCCTGCTCCTTTAAGCATTCCTCCTCCCTGCTTGCCTCCGGAACAGTGTAGGCAATGGCAGACAGGCAGGCGTTTAAGCTGCAGAAACCAGCAGCTGCCAGGGGAGGATGTGGGGAACATTGAGCAGAAGCAGGGAGAATGCCAGATGATATACACCCTTCTATTCCTCATTGCTCAGGCCTCACTCGGAGTATTGTGTCTAGTGCTGGGAGCTGCAGTCCAAGAAGGATATTGACAGATTGGGGCGTGAGCACAGGAGGGCGACTGGGGGGGGGGGTTCAGGGGTTGAGATCCGTGCCTGAAAAGGAGGGGTTGAGAGATTTGAGAGTTAGCCTGGAGGAGAAGAGGAGGAGGGCAAGGGGGGAGAGGAAAGCTGTGTAAAAGTTAGACATGTTGAAGAGGGGGCCGACGTTCACTCCAGCTTCAGAGGAGCCATGGGTTCAAATGATGGGAAAGAAAATTCTGCTTAAATATGAGGAAGCATTTTCTGACGGGGAGGGCTGCTCATAGATGGAACAGGCTGCCTTGGAGGGTGGTGAAGTCTCCTCCATTGGAAGTTTTTAAGAAGAGATTGGAGGAGCACCTATCAGGAGGGTGTCATTTTGAAGTCCTCAAGAAGGTGGGGGGGGGGGACTGTACCGCATAGCCCTTTGTGATCTTTTCCAGCTCTGTGTGATTCTGATATAGTAATGGGATCATAAATGCAACCAGACTGGTTGAGATTATTTATTCATTTTTATTTATTTATTTTAAACAATTACTTTTACAAAATGACAGCTGGGCAATCGTTTCCCTTCCAAAAAAGGAACCAGAAATGATGTCAGGCTGCCCTAGGAATCACCAGCTTTACCACAGAATTTCTGGCGATTCCTAGAAAGGCATGGGTTCACTTCCAGGAAGTGATGTCACATTGTCACTTGCTGGTGTGCTACCACTCCCTGGTTCCCCTTCCCCAATTTCCTGCTGTTTACCGGGCTGTGGGATGCTCTTCCCCTGGGGCTCTTTTACTCACTTTTCTTTTTACCTTGGTTTTTAAGCCTTGATTTTTATATCGCTTTACAAGTCATCTTCTACCCTGCTGTTTATTGCTCCAGCTGGGTTTTTAATGGCTGGCATTTTAGTGCTGCAGTTTTTATAGGCTGCTATAAATGTTAGCGGCGTTTACACACTCTTACTGTTTTTATCATGTTTTAATAATTGGTCAGCCGCTTTGAGTGGCTTTTGTGGGCAAGTGGCATAGAAATCTTCCACATAAATAAATGTATTCAGAGATAATGTAGCTTACTTGTTGGGCAGGCGGCCTTAAAGGCGAAAAAACACTAACTTCTAAGACTTTTTACCTTTGATTCTTATGTCAAGAAATAAATCCTGTATTAAACCCTTTCAGCCACTAGAGGACACCCTTGGACTGCTTATCCTGTATTTTAACGCGTTTAAATCAGCGTTTCTAATGGAGCTACTGGAATCAAAAGGGAAGTTGAGGTCCTTTCCCCCCAAGTCAAAGAGCGAGCGCTTTTTACGCCCGGGATATAAATCAATGCAATATACCTTCAGTGGACAGATTTCCCAGAGGGGAAGGGGCCCATGCTGTACTGGAAGACAGTTTACATCTTCATATACATTGTTTTTTTAAAAAAATCTGTTTTACTTGTAGAATTGACACAGCTGTTCTGCTAAATTTCTCCATTTCATAGTGCAAAAGATACCAAAGGTATCAAAGGGGGGGGCCATTTACTCTAACAACTCGATGCAGGATCAGCCTCAAGCATCCAGGAGAAGGATCTGTCCAGCCGCTTCTTGAAGACTGCCAGTGAGGGGGAGCTCCCCACCTCCTGAGGCAGCCCATTCCACTGCTGAACTGCCTTGACTGTAAATTTCCCACCCAGATATCTGGCTGATATCATTCTACATGTAGTTTATACCCATTACTGTGGGACCTATCGTCTGCTACCAATAGGGACTTTTCCCTACCCTCCTCCAAGGGACAGCCTTTCAGATACCTAAAGACAGTCCTCCTGTCCCCTCTCAGCCTCTTATTCTCCTGGCTGAACATTCCTGAGTCCCTCAGCCTTTCCTCATTGGGCTTCGTCCCCAGGCCCTGGATCATTCTCATTGCTCTCCTCTGACCCCTCTCCATTTTGTCCACACCCTTTTTGGAGTGAGGCTTCCAGAACTGCATCAAGGACTCCAGGTGATGTCTGACCAATGCGATATAGAGCTGGACTATGACACCTGACGATTTTGGTGTGATGCCTCCGGGTTTTTTAGCGTTACGCCATTGCGCTGGTGTAAGGATTTCAGAAGAGATTCAAAAGAGATTGATCACAAAGCGGTGCTGTTTTCTTCCACGCTATGGGCAATTTCTCCTATTTCCACACAGTGAGCCTATATTAAAGAAAAAGGACATTTTTCTTCAGGCCTGTTGACAACCCAGGTTTCTTAAATATTCTTGACCAGCATCGGCATCAATGCCATGATCTCTGATTGACCAAAACATCTGTGGGCATACATCTCTTTATTCTTTACAATCCCTCTGGGATCTTGTTGCGTTTTGCTTTGATAGAACGTGATTGGGAATTTTCCCAGCACCTGAAAACTGTTTTTTTTTCTTGTTTTAAACCAGAGATGCCAAAGTCTGAAACTGTAAGCTTCTCTAGGCCAGGGGTAGTCAACCTGTGGTCCTCCAGATGTTCATGGACTACAATTCCCATGAGCCCCTGCCAGCATTCGCTGGCAGGGGCTCATGGGAATTGTAGTCCATGAACATCTGGAAGACCACAGGTTGACTACCCCTGCTCTAGGCAACAAATGGGCTGTCCCATTAAGTCATGTCCTAAGGACACTCTCAATTCTAGCATGGATTCCAAATCTGATTTCAACAGGGAAGGGAAACAAGACACCAAAAGAGGGAAGGGTAAAGTGCAAAACTAAGCAGGAGTCCAGGGACATATAAAAGATGACCCACATTTTTATCCCCTCATCCCTGTCA
The DNA here is from genome assembly GCF_049243985.1 of Paroedura picta. Lineage (NCBI taxonomy): Eukaryota > Metazoa > Chordata > Lepidosauria > Squamata > Gekkonidae > Paroedura > Paroedura picta. The sequence continues at coordinate 13,985,701 of NC_135386.1, forward strand.
TGGCCTACGGTCTACGTTTTTCAGATGCCGTGCTTGGATCTTGTGTAGTCCTTTGCCGGAGAGGCAGGGAAAAACAAATAGGAGAGGGGGTCAAAGGGCTGAGAAATCCAGGAAGCCGAGACCGAAATGGAATCACGTTTAATGCAAATCTAACCTAGAAAAAAATACAGAGAACATTCATTAGAGCCTGCGAAGCTCAGGCTAGCCCAATCTCGGAAACTAACCTGGGCCTGCCCTTGTTCGCCCTCGGATGGGAGATGACCGAGGAAGCCGAGGTTGGCCACGCAGAGGGGCTTCTGTTCTGTGGACTTTTAAAATGCTGCTTCTCTTCAGTGGCCTGTTTGGAGAAGGGGATGTGTTTATAATTAAGCGGGACTCAGAAAAGGCAGCATGGGAACCTCCTGAATAAATTTCTTAACAGTCCCCAGTCAGTGGATAGAACTAGGGAGCTGACAAGATACTCTGATACTCTGACAGAAATATCGTATCCATGGGCCTCATTGGGCCCACAAATGTTTTCCCTTGAAGCTCTTTGTGAAGAAAAGACCCTGACTTCCCTCCATCTCAGTGGAGCAGGAGGGGTTTCAAAACAGCTGGGAAAGTATCTCCAGGAAAGAACTAAATGGAGACAGCTACCTCCAGCCTAAGAAGGCTTGGGACCCCAGTTCCATGGCATCCATCCTGGGTTTGACTGTCCTCCCTAAGGCAGCCATTTTGGGGTGGCACCTGCCATCTGTTCTCAGAATTCCCTAAGTTGCCACAAGCTGTATGAGCTTGGAGGCTCCATCATACATCGTATCAGTAGGTTCAAGGGGGTGGCAGGTGACAGTGGATGAGCGATAGGGTTCTGAGTGCCCTGCATTGTACAGGGGGTTGGACTAGATGACCCAGGAGGTCCCTTCCAACTCTGATTCTAGCAGGGAGGGGCGCTTTCTAAATAGCTCCCATTTATATTTGCTTGAAGGAGCTGGGTGTACTGATCTGCCAGTTTCTGGTTGCAACATCTTTTCCTGTTCTTTACAGGAAGTTTCAAGAGTTCTGTGTCATTCCAGTCCAAAGGCAGATTTCCAGAAATTAGTCAACTCCAAGGCCAGGCTGCTAGGAATCAATCAAGGCAGTGTCAACAATTCATTGTCTGCTGTACTTGTTTTGTCCAAGTCCTACAGCATCTCTCTGTAGACTTTATAGCCCAGCTTTTTAGACACAGTCCTGCAAAGACTCGTCTTCGCTGTTGGCAAGCAGTTGGCATCAGGCCAAGAGGTGTGCACTTTGCTGTTTAGCTTTTAACTCTGTTCAAAGCCTTCTTCTATGTCGCAGGTAATCTCAGGGGGCTGGGAATGTTCAACTGACTTTCACCTGCTGGCTTAGAGCTGAAGGGTGGAAGTGATTCTTCACCAGCTCTGGACTGTAGGGCTTGCCTGCCCTTCCGTTTCCTGCTGGCTGGTTTCTGTGAGTCCCTCCTCCTCTGTGGAGTCTTCACCATCACTGAGCTCTGGATGACCCATGACACCAGGTCTGGATAGAGAATAGCTGCTGTACAGTCTTGGAAAAAAGACCTTGAGCTTCTTGTTTATCATCAGTGTTCCCTTCCGAATTTCAAACATGGTGGTTCCAAGCCAAATGACTCATACTTTCTCCCAACAACCACCTCCTCAAGTGTCTTCTCCAAGCTATTGTCCTGGACAAGAACTGCCGCCAGCTTGGCGACTGGATCCCACCGAGCAACATCCAGGTGCTCCCCTTGTCCCGTATGCCAATGGTGATGCTAGAAGTCCAATCTCTATGGTAAAGACCATGGAAACGAGGCAAAATTCCTACAGCGGCATGATGGTGTTGTTTTCCCGCCTCCCTCCTTCTCCTCTATATCTTGAGGGTGGGAGTTGGGGACAGGAAATTCCCTCTTAGGCCCAGGCAACTGAGATCCTAGTTATGAGCGACAATTGAACCTCACAAGACCGACCCAAATGGGTTACTTTTACATGCTTTGACACAGTTGGTGTGAGGTAAAAGTCTGCTTGATTCTTAGGAGAAGGAGTGGAGACCACTTTACTAGCTGGGAAGCACAGGGGACATTTGCCACCATCTTAAAAGTGTTGCCAGAAAACAAACAACAAGATCTTGCTTTGTGCTGTCCCCCAAGGACTGGACAGTTCTCTTGCTATGAAGATGTCAGTCATGCTCTGCTCTAGCATTCTGCCGTGACCTCTGGGCTCCTCCTTTACAGGAGAAGAGGGCTGGAGGCAAAATAAGCTAAAATTATATATATAATATCATAATTTTATTCGTATGATCTGCAGTAGAATCCAGTAGAACCTCAGCATGCCTGGCATTGTTTGTGGGAGCATGAGGCCATGATATCTGTAGGAGAAACCAACAGAAACATGTGTCTCCATGGAAGGCCATGTGCAGGAAGTGAAAGGACAAAACTAGAGAGAGAAAGGGAGAGAGAGAGAGGAGGGGTCCAAGGGCAGCTCTCGGGTGAAGACAAAGAGAGGCATCCCATTCACCTGTACGCCCTTAGTTGAGGTAGTGCCCTCCAATGTCCAGGCATGCCGACTTGCTCACTCCAACAATCTTGTTGATCTTTTAGGGCAAGGGTAGTCAACTTGTGGTCCTCCAGATGTCCATGGACTACAATTCCCATGAGCCCCTGCCAGCATTCGCTGGCAGGGGCTCATGGGAATTGTAGTCCATGGACATCTGGAGGACCACTGGTTGACTACCCCTGTTTTAGGGTGCTACAGGATTTGAATCTTGCTCTGGCATGTTAAAAAGCTTTGCGTATTATCTACATTTCTTTAAACCTTGCCAGCGTGAGCTACCTTCCCTCAGATTCTGACAATGCCGGAGCGGCTGTGGGGCCTAGACTCTCCGATGGAAAAGAAACCTGTTCCGCCTTCTGTGTGCCATAATTACTTCCTTACTTGGGGCAAGACCCGTGTGGTAAATGCCTCGGCTTAAAGAGCATCCGTTTCAGCCGGGAGATGGCCTGGTAGTGCCTTGATGGGGGCGGATGGGGGAAGCAGGGCCTTATCTCGGAGAGGTTCAGTTCCACTCAAGAATTTCCCAAGCTTTACATTCCTTAAGCAGCACAATCTCATTACGAGATGCAATTTCCGGGCACTTTTGATGCAATCTCAAGGATTAGAAGAAGCCAGGGAGGAAAAGTTTGTTTGGGTCTCTTTGGACGGCTTGTGCTCTTGCTCAGAATTCCTCCCCACCCCCCAACTATTTGTTCTCCGCCATCATTTAGCATTTTTCCCAGGGTTACCAGTTTTTAACTACTTCTATCCCTGTATGTCTTCTCTTGTTATGGGCATTAGGAATGGTAACAGACAGGAGAGGTCAAGTCTAATTGGCCACTGGAGAGCTCAGGGCTACACAAATTAAAGTAGCGTTTCAGAGGGAGAGACTGCCATGGAGTGGATTGTGTTTTCCCTCGTTCTTCTTTTCCATTTTTTAAAACTACCCCTCTTTGCTGCACTTGGGCTTCCTCTCAGGGATGCCAGTCCTCAGCAGAGCTAAAGACACAGCACCCCTGTGCCGTGGTACCGTTGAGGGGCCTTTGTGGTACTGTACGGCATTTCAGTACCATGCTTGGGAAAACCTGCATTCGATGCCCCAGTTGTGAGACCAACTCCAAGCATGCACACTGGTGAAAGAGCCAGGAGGAAGTTTTGCACATGCGTCCCGTGTCTTAATGTTGATTCTGTACACCATATATTCAGCTGAGATTCCATCAGTACTGGCTTTCATTCTGAGCACGTAATTGCAATAAAATATGTGGATTTTAAACTGTAAAACATGTTTTTGCAGCTCAGTCTTTAACAACTCTCAACAAGCGGGCCTGTCTTGTATTTGGACTTCCACTTCCTTGTCTGTGCAATACTCTTTGGGTGAGGATGGCCAACTGACCAGAGAGAAGAGCCAGGTTTGCAGGTGACCCCCCCCCCCCCGCAGCATAGAAATTAACATTAATATTGCTAACATCAGCATGCTGCGATTTCATTAGAAGGTCCAGCTGCCATGGCTTATAGAGAAGACAGCAACTATGCTCCCTCCCCCCCAGCACCATGTGTATTTAGGGATTTGGCTCCAGATACCACCTCACTGAATATACCTAATATAGTTCATGCACCTTACAGTTGTCTGGTGCAGCTCCTAAGTCTTTGGTCAGGGGCATCAGGCTAGAAGTTTCCACATACCTTCCCATCCTCTGCTAAATAAGGTTCCCAGCCATCCGGAGTGAAAGGCCCTCCTGTCACTTTAACGGAGGCTTCATGGGATCCCGTTTCCCGGATGATGTTGTTGACCTCTGTGCCTTGAACTGTGCCTGGAACACTTTCAACGCATTTCGCCTCTGCTTGTGGGGTAAGATGGGTTTCCCCCCACACACAGGTTGCTGCCAAACCCAAAGAAAAGATAGTAAGCTGTGCCTGATGCACCTCTTTCATAGAAACCCCCCCCCCCCGTCTTCTCCATCTGCCTGAGGAATAGGCAGAACATCACAAAGTAGGGAAAGCTGAGGCTACTTTTCCCTGCTCCCGATTTAAAAGGGACAGGGAGGGTTGGACCGGCTCAGTGGCACAACAAACCCTTGGGAATCCTCAAGGATCAGTCCTTTCATGGGCTGAGAGAGACCTGGGAGAGCCACAGCAGTCAGAGGAGGCCTGTCTGCTGGACTGGTAGGTTCCAACTCGGGATCAGGCCAGTTCCAAACGTCTACTTTGCTTCTAAGAGCAGCTGTTGTTACGGCCTTTGCAAGATGGCAAATCTCCTGATTTGCCCTGGCATCTGAGATCCAGAGGTACAAATAAATAAATACAAACTTTAATTTTTATAACTGCCCTTCCTGTGAAGTTTGGGGCGCATGACAACACAACTATACAAATAATTCCTTTTAAATCTTAAAAGAAGTTCATCTCAGTTGCCCCCAACTAATTTAGACAGGGGGTGGGGTCCGGGGTTCTCGGAGCAGGTCTTGATGGCCTCTCCAGACCCTGACCAAAGGCCTGGGGGAACAGCTCTGTCTTGCAGGCTCTGCGGAACTGGTGATGCTCCCACCGGCCCTGATCTCTCTTGGCAGAGCGTTCCATCAGACTGGGGGCTAAAGTCGAAAAGGCCCTGGTCAAGGCCAGTTTCACCTCCTTTGGTCCAGAATTCCTTAGTCGATTTCGGTCTGCTGGTCTTAATACTCTTGGGGGGAGGGGCTATGAGAGAATAGGGTATACTAACCCTGTACATGGAGGTTCCAGAGACCAGCATCCTGGACAAAAAAATCTACACATTCCTACTTTAAAAAAAGACACTTGTCTGTAAGAAGTGGTGCAGACATTTGTAAGCAGTGCAGTTCCTGCCAAGAGCTTCGTACAGTCTTCTCAAAGGACTACAAATTAGCTATTGAGGAATTGGTGACTTTTTAAAAAGTAGGACTTTCTTCTCCCGTGTGGAGGATAACCAGGTGTGCAAGTGAGCCCTTCCATCTGCTTATTCAAGGGGCTGCTTCCTTCACGGCGGCTGAGGTGGCTCTCCAAGGGGTTTTGGGCAGGTTTGATGCCAGCGTCGCTCGGCTGCCCGCCTCGGCATCTGCTTTCAAGAGTCCTTAAGACTCCCAATCGAAGTACGTCCTATTCTGTCGTTTGGATACGCAACGTGAGCTTTTTAAAAAGGGAGCTGGAAAACGCCATCTGGCCAGGTGGAAATACTTCCCTCCCTGCAGCTCCGGGGTACTTATTGCTTCTCGGTGCCTTTGTGATGAAAGCCAAACCAGGGAGGTTTATGATGTATAGCTTGCCCTCCTCGTGTGGACATCTCTTCCCGACTAGCCAAAATGACTCTGCAACGACAGATCTGTGACAGAGGCTAACAGTCCCAGAGCCAAATGCAGCTTAAAAAAAAAATAAAGCAAAGCCTTTAAGTTAACCGGAGGCGTAGATGGGATGCCGGAAGCACCCGGGCGTGAAGGGAATAGCAGGCAGAGATCTTGATGGGACCCCAGGGCTTTTTAGAGATGCTTTACAGAAAGGGAAATGACAGAAGGGAACAGTTGCCAGGAATCAAAGCTGCACCCATGCCCAGATGTGTGCTAGTGTGCAGGGTGCTTCCAGGGATATTTTGGACTTGCTCTGTGCTGCTTCCTAATGAAGAACTCACCATGGCCAGAGCCTGGGATGCAAAGACTGTATGGGTTACTAACCCACATGCCAGCCTTGCCAGTTTTCCCAATTCCCCCCCCCCCGTAGACCCCCTGAGGCTCTGAATAGTTTACAAAGCACATGTCCTTGGGGTCTGCTTAGCTAAATCTGTAGTACTTACCTCCAAGGAAGCATGCATGGAATTAGTTCAAAAGTGAGACAGTCATGCTGTTTTGCAAAAGATGTCGCCAATTTAAGGGGGCGGGAATGGATTGGGATGCATCCATTGGCTAAAGTGTTTATTAAGTGGTGAGAGGGAGCATGGTGGAGTGGTTAAAGCAGCCTTTCTCAACCTTTTTACTGGTGATCATGGACTGCTTGCCCAATGCCTATTTGACATGGGGATACTGGGCATAGCCTTGCAATGGCTGCAGTCCTTTCTCCACGGTTGGGGACAGAGGGTGGCAATTTGGGGACAGTACCTCCCAGTGGTATGTCCTAACTTGTGGGGTTCCACAAGGAGCAGTTATCTCCCCAATGTTGTTTAACATCTACGTCTGCCCCCTTGCCCAATTTATCTGGAGTGTTAGGCTAGGGTATCACCAATATATGGATGACACTCAGCTATATCTGGTAATGGACAGCCACCCATTGATACCCCTGAGAACATTGACCAGCTGCATGCTGATGGATTGGCTCAAGCAGAGTTGACTGAAGTTAAATCCAGCTAAGATGGAGGGCCTCTGGCTAGGTTGGCATGCCCCGGATGTTTAATCCAGAAGCTTCAGCTAGTGGCAAAATGCAGCAGCCCAACTCCTTACTGGAACCAGGTGGAGAGAACATATTAAACCAGGACTTTTCTGGTGGCAATGGTTCTAAGTTGAGGATTCTCATATTTTAGTATGGTGATTTTAATTGATTGTTTTACTACAATGTAAACTACCTTGAGCTTCTTGGAAAGGCAGTATAAAAATGTAATGAATAAATGGAGGCGAGAAGAGCAACATAAGCCCCTTTGGTTTCTATGGGGGAGAAACGCAGAATATAAACAAAGTAAATAAATAACTTAGTAAGAATGGTTTGATCTACATTTTGGGAAGCTGGACTGGGCAGGAAAAAGGAGGTTTGGGGGATTCCACTATTCCCATTGTTATAAAGGCTCAATCAGGGAGCTGAAACCACTAGCAAAACTTTCCCCACTAGATTCTTGTCTTGACCGAAAATCAGACCTTCTCCTACTACACTTTTGTGCTGAGTGCAGAAGCAAAAAGCTGAGGCAACAATCTAGAGCAAGCCCGATCTGGTCCGTGCTTTCTTGGAAGCAAGTCCCACTGAGTTCCGTAGGACTTACTCTCAAGTGTGCAGCATGATCAAAACATTGTTTCTCAGGTGTAAGTTCTGTTTATGGTAGTCAACTACAGGTTGGGAAATTCTGGAGATCTAGGGGCAGTGCATAGTAAGGATGGAGTACAGAGAGGGGATTATAATCCCCCTTACAAAGGGGCAGTTTTCTGCTGGTCTCGGTGGTTGGATGATCAGTTGTAATTTTAGGAGATCTCCAGGCCCCACCTGGGGATTGGCAGCTCTAGACTCACTGCTGAGTTTGTCTCCAGAGGACTGAGGCACTGGTATCATCTTTGCCTTACAAGAGCCAAGAGTTTCCATGAGTCGTTCTGTTCCGTGAATGTGACTTTCCCAGCCAGAAAATGAAGGTGTGTGTTTCACTTAGCTTAATTGATAAATTTTCCTTTCAAAAGGCGTCTGGTCTCCCTTTCTAATGGCTTCCAAAAATCCTACAAGGCACACAGCAAAGATACACAAATGAGCAACAGTCACCTCAAATTTGAGTCACGGTTAGCATTTTCGAGCTTCATTCCAGGAGGTTAAATTGTATTAACTTTTCCTTTTAAAAACGTTTTCCAAACAAAATTCTCATTTTGGTGCAGACCGTAATTGCGGCTAACAAGGACTAATAAGTCGCTTTCAAAACAGGGATGCATTAACTTCCACCATCTTCTGCCCTCTCTGAAGGAGGAATGGATGTTTAATTTATCACGAGCTTAATTTATCGCCTCCACCGTACGCCCAGGTATAAACCATGACTTTTGTTAAACATTTCAATCAGTGTTTAGCCACAATAACTGTCAGGTTCAATAATACCATCGTGCAGAAGCCTAAATTTTATTTCCCTCTCTGTTAGCTATAATTTGCTCCTATTTTATTCCATGTTTGCTGAGGAAAAAATTAACCATCTCCTTGCTACTTGTCTCAAAGAGATTTAAGCACCGTGAATCACGACTGGTAATGTGTGAAGGAAATGCTGAGGAAAGAGAGGCAGATTTTATGGCTTGGTGTGCTTAAATGGTATCAAGTCACTTTGCACCCATGGAGACCCTATGGATGGCCTCCCAAAGATCCTCTTATTGACCTCCTTGCTCAGGCTGTGGCTTGTGTGATTGAGTCTGTCCTCTTCACATTGGGTCTTTCTTCCACTTTTCTGGCATTTCTCTCTTTTTCAGGCTTCTCATGATGTGACCGGAGCACAGAGATCCTTTACATGCCTGGAAACAGAGCTGCCGACTCTTGTTCAGGCAGGGCTCTGGCACACACACGAACATTTCCGCTTTTGTGTCCCTGTATAATGCGCCAATTCCATTTTTTACTCCTCAGTGTTATCAAATCCGCTCCTCATTTGGATAAGGGTTCCATCTGCTCTTGGACGCAGAGTGTGAGCTCTTTTTTGAAGACTTGTAGCCCTGCATAATCCATGTGACTGGTGGGCAGCAGGTCAAAGTTTGAGTCCGGGGTACCATTGAGACCAGAGAGTCTGATTCAAGGTATAAACTTTTGTATACAAGCTATCTGAGGAAGTGTGCATTGCACATGAAAGCTCGTACCTTGAAATTAAATCTCATACCTTTGTTGGTCTTAAAGGTGCTGCTGAACTCAAACAGTGTAGGTTAGAGGCCCCACTCTGCCATGGAAGCTTATGGGGTGACCTTTGGCCAGTCACACACTATTTTATTTACCAGCAATTTCTGGCCAGGCCCTGCTAAAATCAGGGCTCTGCCAAGAAGCTGGCTGTTCCCCTTCATGACTTATAGGGTCTACTTGGCAGTACGATCTGCAGGGTAGCCACCTCTGGATATTACCCTTAGAAATGAACTGGGTGGCTTCTGGAAACAGGTGACTTTGGACATATTGATGGGCCATTTACCAAACACCTGTTCCCCCCCAAGCCTTGGTAAAATGTGCTTTCTGGGTTATTCCTTTTTGTTGGAGGGGGAAATCTGTCAACTGCAAGATGGGAATCTCATGGAGATTTGGGAGTGGAGACCCGGGAGGATGGGTTTTGGAAAGGTTTTGGTATTATGCTAGACAGCCTCCCCCCCCCCAAAAAAGACATTTCCCCCCATAGGAACCTTTGTTGGCTAGAGATCTCCTGGAGGTTGGCAACCCTAAGAGAAACACTTATTTCGTATTTATCCTTTGCTGTGGATCACGGCTTTTAACTTTGAAGTAAGGACATTAGGAGAGTAATAGATCTGTCCTGGAAGTGCTTAAGGGCTTGGAGCTCAATCAGGGCACCAGGTAATTGCCTACAGGTCAAACTGATAAGGAAAGGGACAACTAAGTGTCAAAACAGGGGGCAGATTTATGAGTAAATAACACCTATTGTATCGGAGACCTCTGACTTATTCCAACTTCTCCTTGTGGTAAGGAATCTCGAAGGGATTGTCGGCTTGTTAAGACCAAGCTTCCCGTCAAGATAGGGGCGGGGGGGGGGGGGCTCCTCTTGGTGCCCCTCATAACCGTGGGTCTTAGGCTATCACGTAGTGATGGGGCCAGCTCTGCAAAACTCAGGCCAGGCAGCTGAGTGGCTTCTCAGCCTTCTGTTTTCCGTGAGAGATGCAGTCTTTCCGTTTTGAAAACGCCACTGACTATAAATACTTGCCTTTTCGGACAGGTGGGCTGGAGCAATAGAAATTTTCAACAGTGAATACATTATGGAGGCCAAAAAAAAAAATGTTTCTAAAGATGTTCTCTCATCCCCATCCAGGAAATTCCACCCACCCCTCCTGCTTGCTGTACTAGACTTTCAATTCATTCAAGGCCATTCACTGCAAATTCTTTCGGCATTTATTCGTAATACCTCTTAACCAGATTGCCTTTTGTCCTCCCCCCTTTCAACTCCTTCTCCTTTTATGACCCCCCCCCAGCCCCAGTCATGTCATTTAGTTCAGGAGATAATAGCACAAAGAAAAAGAGGAACTGAGGTTACATTTATTAGCTTTTAATCCTGCCCTTCAGCTACGGACTTTGGGGGAAACTTCCTGGACTTCCTACTTTTACTTCCCCTTTAATCTTCACACCAACCTTCATGGCCATGGAGGGATTTGAACTCTCATCTCAGGCGTAGTCTAGCACTGGGACATAGCTTTGCTTAAAAATGCCACCAGTGTTCCTTGAAAAGCCGGTAGCCTTCTTCCTGCCTCATTCCCAAATTAATTCATTAACTTCATTTATACCCTGCCTTGTTCTCCAGTAGGGACCAAAAACCTCCCCATTATCCTCCCTTCCTCCCTTTAATTCTCACAGCCCACGTCCACCCAAGCAGGCTTTCAGGACAGAGTGGGATTCAAAACTGGCTCTCTCCGATCTTTGTTTGGTTCCCAACCCCCCCCCCCCCCGATGAAGAAGAAGAAGAAGAAGAGTTGGTTCTTATATGCCGCTTTTCCCTACCCGAAGGAGGCTCAAAGCGGCTTACAGTCGCCTTCCCTTTCCTCTTCCTACAACAGAGACCCTGTGGGGTAGGTGAGGCTGAGAGAGCCCTGATATCACTGCCCGGTCAGAACAGTTTTATCAGCCCAAGGTCACCCAGCTGCATGTGGGAGAATGCAGAATCGAACCCGGCATGCCAGATTAGAAGTCCACACTCCTAACCACTACACCAAACTGGCTCTCACAACCGTTATTACTCGTGATAAATAAACGTTGATACATTTGTGATAAATAAAACCTCACCGTAAATGGCACCTAGGCTGTCGCGTCAACTGATCCAAAGAAATCCTTGACCTGCCCCTTCTGCCTTTAGCCTTGATTTGCTCTACACAAATCTGCAGGTGAGGCTTTTCCCTGAAAAGGTGCCCAAGTGCTCCCCTTTTCCACATACTGTGCGGCTCATCCCGCCCCCCGCCCCCAGCCTTCTCGGGAGCAATGCAAATTCAAAGTCAGTTTGGGGAAAATGGTGCCTGCTTGAACCTTGGTTTTAAGTCTGCCACTTCAGGCAAACATCCTGTGCCGTCCATTTCTTTCCCCTTCTCCCCCCCCCCCCCGATTTTTCTTTTGTACTTGGAGAAGGCCACTGGGGGCTGCTGGATGAAATGAACAATATTCATAGCCTCCCTGCATGAAATTGACCCAGGCTCCCTTTCCCTGCATGAAATTGACAGAGTGTTCTTTTGAATGTTCAATCTTGCGAGAGGAGGAGACAGGGAGGCGGTGTGTTGTATTGTGCTTGTGTTACTTTGGAACTAAGTTGTAAAGCAATCATGTTCCAATTTTTAAAAATACAGTGGGGGCCGAGTACAGCATTGGTTGGATCGCAAATGTCATCATTGGGGGGGGGGGGGAAGCAGTGGAGGGAGACTTTGGACCTTTCACTTTATTGTGAATTCCTTCCCAGGGCAGGGGAGAAATCGTGTTTTCTCAGGATTCACAAAACACACAGCAAACAGGGAGCGTGTTCGGGGTTGTGCCTGAATGGCAAAATTTTAGTATGGAAGTAATGAGACCCTCCAGAGCTTTATGAGTCCTGCTGCAAAGTTTTTAGTAACTGCGTAAGCACTCAGTGCAAATCCTGGCGCTGTGAAAGCAGCTGCTACCACAGGAGTGTTTTTAAAAACCTGATGTGGCACAGCCTGCTTTCTAAAAATGTTTAGTCGGTGCCAGGGCACCAAGACACCCCCAGGGACCACGTTAAGGGCCTCTGACCTCCCCCACCCCCATTTTGGTCTCCAAATAGTAGAGGGAATAACTGGCTGGTGTGTGTCTGTGTGTGTGTGTGTGGGGGGGGAACCCTGGAATTTGGGGATGGAGCCTGGGAGGGGAGGGGAGGGTTTAGGGATGTGAGGGGCCTTGGTGGGATATGATGCCATCCAGTCCACCCTTTTAATCCCAGGAAGTCTCCATTCTCCAGCTGGAGGCTGACCACCTTATTTGGGGGGAGACTATATAGGAGCGCTGCGTCAATGCAGAGTCAAAGAACAGAAGAAAATGAAAAGCATAGCGCAGTGGGAAAAGAAGCTGCATTAGGTTTCACTCAGGGGATCTCTCAGAAATGCTCAGAAATGCATCTCTGGTTATATTTCTTATATTTCTTATACATGCTCATAAATGCATCTCTGGTTATATTTCTTTGGTTCAGCCTCTTGTTGGAAAGTGCAGGAATTTGCAGTCTGTACAGGACAGAGGCAGTGTGGTATAGTGATCAGAGGCTAACTTTCAGTGGCCACAGTGATTAAGGGGAACCGCCACGGCCTCTGAATCTCAGAGACCAGAGACAATATTAGGAGAAGGCCTTGGACTCCATGCTCTGCTGTTGGTTGTCCGGAGGAACTGGCCAGCCACAGATACTGGCTCTTATGATTTGGGAGACTCGTGTTCAAATCTCCAATCTGCCATGTTATTATGAATTTCCGGCATTCTGCAGGGGGTTGGACTAGATGACCCCAGAGATCCCTTCCAGCTCTGTGATTCTATGGGAGCACACTGGGGGATCACGAGCCATCCACACACGAGAGACAAAAACAAAAGGAAGGAAAGCAATGTTGCCAGATGTTTGGGGCCCATCGGGGAGAAAAATGGGGTCCACATTTCCAAGCGGTTAAGAAGCAGCACATGAGACTGCAGTCACATTACGGGAAGAGAGGTGCCCCTTGTAAGCTTGGTGGTTTTCCACTGAATTCTGTATTCTTACCTATTTCCAGGCTGGTTTATAGAGGGTGGTTTTTTGGGGGGGCAGGGGGGCGGGAGTAGACACAAAAAGACTTTACAGCTTTTTATATAAATATAAAAATAAAAATATTGCTGCTTGGCACCAGGGCTGTAGAAAGGGACACTGTGCATTTGTATGAAAACAAAATCCAACATGTCCCCCCCCTCCCCCCCATTTGCCAAAGGGAACCCGACGCAGGACTCCGGTGTGTTTACAAAGGGCTGGATTTATTTATTTAACTTATTGAACTCGAGTTAGCAAAGGTGCAGCATCCAACAGGCTCCCTCTGTCTCTGTTGCTCGTTTTTTAATGCACATTAAAGGGCATCTAGGAATTAGTTGTGGATACGAGGGGGCTGCTGGTTTTTAAGGCACGCAGGGTGTCTAGGAGCCCTTCCCCGTGAGATGCAACTCCCAAACATCGCCCCCTCCCCCCCCCATTGTGAGTCTGTTTCCCTCCCTCTAGAGCAGGGGTAGGCAAACTGTGGCCCTCCAGATGTCCATGTACTACAATTCCCATGAGCCCCTGCTGCCAGCAGGGGCTCATGGGAATTGTAGTCCATGGACATCTGGAGGGCCACAGTTTGCCTACCCCTGCTCTAGAGAGACCTCTTTCAAGCTTCCTCTGGGCCACAAGAGCGAGGACGAATCACTGCCAGCTTGGTGGGCTGTACCCAGGCTGGCAAAGAGCAGGGCTTGGAGGCATCCGTGGGAGCTAGGTTCGAATCCCACACTCTGTAGAAGCTTGCCGAGTGACCAAGGCCTGTGAGTGAGCTTCCTGCTTAACCACATGTTGTATTTCCCTCACCTTCCAGCAATCAGGTATGTGTTGCCAGGTGCATGGGGGGGGGAGCTGCAATTTTGGACTGGACCGTGGGAGAGGCAACTATCTCTTGCAGTACTGTTTGCAGGACACTGTCCTGAGACGTCACAGTGAGGGTGGGGTATATAAATTAAATTAAATTAAATTAATATTTTTTTCCATCCTGAAGTAGCTTGAGGGGGGGGGGAGCACGTAAATTTCTCCAGTGGAGCAAACAGCCCTCCCCATGAAGGTCACTTTGGGTCAGAGCAAGGGCCCAGTGGAGAGAGGTTTAAGCCCTCTCTGTTTACAGGCCCGTCTCCACCCACAGCCCTGGCTTGTGCATCTGAGCCCACTGCTTCTGGGTATGGGGTTCTAGGCCAGCATTCTCACCACCACAACACCTGCATGCTCAAAAACATATCTCATTTGGACTGGATGGCCATGGGAGGAAAGAAAGCTAGCTCTCTCAGGCCCTAACAAGAGCTTCAAGCCCTGTGCAGACGGGCCAAAACGTTTTGGACTGTTCAGCCAGGAAACGGGGAAGGGTGGGGGAATACTCTCTACACCAGCTTAATAGAGCCTCTTGTGGCGCAGAGTGGTAAGGCAGCCGTCTGAAAGCTTTGCCCATAAGGCTGGGAGTTCAATCCCAGCAGCCGGCTCAAGGTTGACTCAGCCTTCCATCCTTCCGAGGTCGGTAAAATGAGTACCCAGCTTGCCGGGGGGTAAACGGTCATGACTGGGGAAGGCACTGGCAAACCACCCCGTATTGAGTCTGCCATGAAAACGCTGGAGGGCGTCACCCCAAGGGTCAGACATGACTCGGTGCTTGCACAGGGGATACTTTTACCTTTACCTTTACACCAGCTTAAGAGCAGTGGCCTCTAACCTGGAGAATGGGATTTGATTCCCCATTCCTCCTCAACATGACCTTGGGCCCTGCACAGTCCTCTAAGAGCACTCTCAGCCCAACCTACCTCGCAGGGTGTCTGTTGTGAGGGGAGGAAGGGAAGGTGACTTTAAGCCACTTTGAGGCTCCTTCAGGTAGTAAAAAGTGGGGTATAAAAGAAAAGTTCTCCTCCTTCTCTGAAAGGATGTCACTTAATGGAGGCCAGAAGCTTTCTGGGTGACCTTGGGCCAGCCACACACTCTCAGTCTAGCCCACTTCATAGGGTGGTTGTGAAGATAAAATGGAGGAGAGGAATGGAAATGGGTAGCCATTTGGGTCTAAATGAAGGAAATAAACAGTGACTGTCCCCAATAAATCTTGCCTGTAGCCCTCTGCTGACTGGGCACATCTCAGGGCTTCTGGGATGGTGAATTCTGTTCTCTAGCTCTACGGGTGGATTTGGAGATTTCGCTGGCTCTCATCAGTTCTCCAAAGCTGAGCAAGATCGGCCCTGGTTAGTCAGAACACAAGAAGAGCCCTGCTGGATCAAACCCATGGTCTCTCTGGTCCAGCATCTTGTCTCACCTGGAGGCCAACCCTTTCCTCTGGACAGCCAACAACAGGGCAGAGAGGCAGGGGCCATGTCTTGACGTTGCCTCCTGGCTCTCGGATTCATAGAATAGAATCATAGAGTTGGAAGGGGCCATACAGGCCATCTAGTCCAACCCCCTGCTCAACGCAGGATTAGCCCTAAGCATCCTAAGATTCAGAGGTTCACTGCCTCTAAACATGGAGGTTCCCCTCAGTCGCCATTGACAGACTTATTTCCCATGAATCTCTCTAATCCCCTTTTAAAGCTGTTCATTCCTTTGGCTATCACTACATCCTCCGGAAGCGAATTCCACATTTTAAACTCTTGAGGGGCAAGTGTATTGTCCTCAAATGAATTCAAGCTCCTGTTACAATTTCTTGCACAACAAGTTCTCTCTGCTGCAGCTGCGCCAGGAGAAATAGGCTGGGACACCTCCGTCTGTCTTTCCCGCCACGGTCCTGTTCTCTTCCCTTTCACACTAACGACAATTCTTTATTTACTGATTTTGTTGGATTCGTTTCCCCCCAGTGGGGACCCAAAGGGACTGACCTTGTTCCCCTGTCCACCATTTTATCCTCACAACAACCCTGTGAGGTAAATTAGACTGGCAGCGTTACAGGCCAAGGTCACCCAGTGGCCTTGCAGGCCAGCATGGGGTCTCAAGCGGGGGTCTCCCAACCATCTCCTCTGCATGGCTAACAAGACAGCATAAAGCTGGAGGCTGTCCCCTAATGCAGGGGTAGTCAACCTGTGGTCCTCCAGATGTTCATGGACTACAATTCCCATGAGCCCCTGCCAGCATTTGCTAGCAGGGGCTCGTGGGAATTGTAGTCCATGAACATCTGGAGGACCACAGGTTGACTACCCCTGCAATGGCTTTGGGATTCAAAGGTTTACTGCCTCTGAATTGGGAGCTTCCCTTTACTCATCATGGCTCATAGACACTGATAATAGACTTATCCTCTATTTATCTGTCTCACCCCCTTTTAAAGCTGCTCATTTCTGTGGCTGTCACAACGTCCTCTGACAGTGAATTTGACATTTTAATCACTCTCTGTGCAAAGTACTTTTTCCTTTTGTCCGTCTTGAATCTGCCGCCCATCAGCTTCACTGGGAGCTTCACTTTTTCCTGGGAGAAAAAGTTCTCAATTCCTCAGTGGAATAGGCTTCCTCGAGAGGTGGTGAGTTTTGATTTGGACATTTTAAAGCAGAGGCTAGAAATACTGACTTTGTGAACGTGGGCAGATTGTGCGAGGGTGGGCAGGGAGGGATGTGCCAGCGTTTGTCTCTGGTGGCCCTTCCTTGCATGCCCAGGGAATTGCTGGATGCCACCCTGG
The DNA here is from genome assembly GCF_049243985.1 of Paroedura picta. Classification (NCBI taxonomy): domain Eukaryota; kingdom Metazoa; phylum Chordata; class Lepidosauria; order Squamata; family Gekkonidae; genus Paroedura; species Paroedura picta. The sequence continues at coordinate 14,002,451 of NC_135386.1, forward strand.
GATGGTGGGTGAATTCCCTCCAGGCTAGGCTGGATTATGGTTGTCCTTCATTCACTCTGATTTCTTGCATGACATTAACACAGAGATGGAGTGAAAGGTTGGTCCGTGGCTTCAGAGCAACACTTGAATCCCTCTACGGCACTTTGGCAGTTTGGTTTTCTACTTTTATAACCCACTTTCAGCATTGTTATGGTCTGCCATGCGGTAAGCTAATGTCGTGTTTGCCTGGTTTTCTAAGTCCTTCACCCTGGTCCTCTTGCCTGTTCATCAGGGATCCTAGTATTGATCTGTATACTTTGTAAGCTGCCTTCCGTCTCTGCGGGTTTAGACCACGCACAAAATGTCTTTTTTCTATATAACCAAATCACAAAGTAGGAGAGAACCTATCTTGTCAATGTTTTGCAGAGGGAGGGAGAAGGAGAGAGAAGGAGCAGGCGGGAACCATTCTCTCTTCCGAAAGGCCCAATCTACTCAAGCGAGAGGTGAGTCACAGCACTGATCTAGCCCCCTTCAATCTGGTTCCAACTTGACTGCAGATCTTTGGCAGAATGTCCTTTTTCAAGGAAGGTGAAGAACTTTAGCAGAACTTCCTATTTCTGGGGGGGAGGGTTGAAAGTTCCCCCTCTCAAGGCTCCCCCTCTCCACCCCGTTCCATTTACAACCTGTTCTCTGGGTCAAGAGGGGTCCCCCTCTCTTCCCCCTTTGGCCCGGGGGTTCTGAGAAATCCATGGCCTCTGGCCGGAAAAACATTTCTCCTGCTCCTTCTCCATCCCTGGGCATTTGCTGAGCTTTGTTTAGGTCCGGGCCGGGGGCATTGCTATCAGGAGTGCAGTCTCATGCAAAAACGCCGCATTTAATGAAGGCAGACTTGGAACACAAGAGCTCCCAGATGGAGAAAATAGCTGTAATCAGCTGCAATTAGCAGTCTGAGAAATGTAACCCTCTGACACCTTTAATGCTGAGTGGAGGATGGTCCATGGCTTCACCCATGCACATTTACTTCCTGGTCAGGACAAGGACATTTGGAAAGTGGGGGGTGGGGGTTGTTGGGGGAAAGGGTTAACCCTTGTCCCTTGTGGAAGGCTCCAAGTTCATCCCTCTCCCCTACAGCTGCCAATAAAAATGTACATAGATAAAGAGACTCGAAGGAGATTTTCCTTCAAGATTTTCCTCTTCAAAATCACATTCAGCAATAGCCCCTGGGCTGCATCCATTCCAGCTATGGAAGCAAGTTCCCATGCCTGAAGGTTCCCTCCTTGCAAAAATATTCCCCCAGAAGGGGAAAAGCTACTATATCCCTGACTAGCTGGTCTTCTACATGAAGGGAGTGTTTTTGATGCAGGCACCAGGCCGTCCCAGCAGCAGAAGAGGAATTGGCCAGATCTCACTGAGAACTAGACCCTTGCAATACTCCTTGTGCTGGCTGCATTGTTTAATTTGTTTCCGCAGTGAGCTCCACGGAGATCTGGTTTCAGTTTTGACCTGGATTTGGCTGGAAAAGACTATGCCAAGTAAAGAAAAAAACACATGGAATGCATCTGTGCCTAAGACAGAAAGGCAGTGCTTATTTATTGATTTTGCTTTGTTGTACCCCTTCTCCCCAATGGGGACCCTAAGTGGCTTCCCCAGTGGCCCTCACATCCATTTTATCCTTACAACAACCCTGTGAGGTAGACTAGGCTGAGATAGTGTGACTGGTCCAAGGTCACCCAGAGAGTGTCTGTGACAGCCTGTGGATTTCCTGATCCTGGCCTGACACTGGAACCCCGATAGCAGCAGAGCAGATGGAGAACGTGGGCAAGGGATATGTTGGGACATCTGTCATCCCTCTAAAAGAGACCGTGGACTCCTGGGATCAGGACTGGCATTTTTATACTCTGAATTTCACCTCATTTCCTACTATTGAGCCAGCGTGGTGTCGTAGTTAAGAGAGCCAGGTTTGAGTCCCCACTCCTCCTCCCCATGCAGCCAGCTGGGTGACCTTGGGCTAGTCACAGTCCTGTTAGAGCTGTTCCCACAGAGCAGTTGTGTCAGAGCTCTCCCAGCCTGGTTGTCTGTTGTGGAGAGAGAAGGGGAAAGGTGTTTGTAAGCCACTTTGAGACTCCTTTGGATAATCAAAAGCAAGGAATAAAACCCAGTTCTTCTTCTCGGTGGTTGCCATCAGGGTCCGCAGGGCCTGAACTCCAGGGAGAGCAAGCAGGGCTAACGTCTGAGGATGCGCAAGCCAAATCCTGCTGCAAAAGAGCTGGGGGAACAAGGAGGCTGTCTGGGGACGGTGGCTGGGGTGCCTGGAAGTGCTGCGTTCAAATCTTTACTCGGCCATGAACTTTACTGGGTGACCTTAAGCCAGCCACTCTCTGTCCCACAACACATCTTACAGTCATGGCTGTGGTGAGGCTAAATCAGGAGAGGAGAGGGAATGAAGCAACTCGTGGGGCTGCCATGGGACGGCCCTTCTCTCCCAGCCTCACAGGGCCGTTGTGCAGGCTGGTGGGAAGAGGGAAGGCCCACAAGGCTTGCCTTAGACCAGGGGTAGTCAACCTGTGGTCCTCCAGATGTTCACGGACTGCTGGCAGGGGCTCATTGGAATTGTAGTCCGTGAACATCTGGAGGACCACAGGTTGACTACCCCTGCCTTAGACCACTGTGCCCGTCACACTCTCCCCGCGTAGCCCACCTATCAAGATTGTTGTGCAGGGAAAGTGGAGGAGAGCAGAACTGGCCAAACTCACCTGGGCCATGTCACCTCACACTCTATGCCCACGTGGCTCTGGCCCTTTGTGTCTTAGACAAGCGCAGGTGGGCCCCCTCACCCATCCCAGGACCCTCCTTATCTTCTTCCCTAACTTGTGCGCCACTGGTACTTGCCGGAGCCGGGAAATGCAGGGAACTCCCGCCGGGGGGCGCCTCTCGCGAAGCCCCTCAGCCGTCCAGGGCGAAACTCCGGCGTCCGGGCGCCCTTTGAGCCGAGCCAGTGGCAACGGAGGCCGGGGCTGCTGCGCTCCGCCTCCGCGGCCGCCTTTAAAGGCGCGGCTCCCCCCACCGGCCGGCACAGGCAGGCAGGCGCCCGGCGGCCACTTCGCGCTCCTGCTGCCGCTGCTGCCGGCTGAGTCGTCCTCGGCGCCGCCTCCTGCCTGCCCGCCTGCCTGCCTGCCGTCGTGCTGCCCGCCATGCGCGCCTGGGTCGGGGCCGGCCTGAGCCTGCTGGCGGCGCTGGCGGCTTGCCTGGCCGCTCGCCCGCGGGCCGTCTACACCAACCACTGGGCCGTGCGGGTGCTGGGGGGGCCCGGCGAGGCGGACCGGCTGGCCTCCGCCTACGGCTACCTGAACCTGGGACAGGTGAGCACCCCGATGCGAGCGGGCGGGGAGGGGGGTCGCCAAGGAACAACTTTTGGCGCAAGTCCCGACCCCCCGTAGGGGTAAACGTTGCGGATCCGGATTAAGGATTTTTTGGGGGGGGGGGGATTGAGGGAGTCTCGCTGGAAGAGCCGCGGCGATCCCGGCGCGCTGAGACGGAGCCTGGCGGCGCGCCCTGCGCCCGTCGAGGTCATCGGATGCGCGGCGACGCCGGGCGAGGAATCGCCGCCGGCGGGGAAAGTTTCGCGCGGGGCCGCGCTGGGGGAAGGCGATGGATCGGCGCCGCGGGCGGACGGGGAAGGCGCTGTGGCGGTGCCCGGAGCAGGGCTCGGGCCGTGGACTGCCAGGGGAGGGAGGGAGGGGGCTCGGGGCGGCTGCCCAAATTTCGCCCAGGACCCGCGCTGGGCTCCGGAGTCGGGTGCCCGAGGGCGGGATTCTGCAAGATGCTCTTGCTCATTGAGCTCTTTCTGAAAAATCACGGTTACCTGGCCTGGGGAGGGGGTTTCTGAGTCTTTCTGCCAGCCCGGCTTATGTTTTCATCAGTGCCCTGCTTTTCTTCCCCCTAAGTGGCTCACCCCGCTCTCCTCTCCCTCCTTTTATCTTCCCAAGGTCCCTGCAAGGTAGGCTAGGTTGAGAGAGTTGGGGGAGCTTCCGCAGCAGAGTGGAGATTCGAACCCGGGCCTCCTGCCCCGGTTGCTGCACCCAGCTGGCTGGCACCAGAAGTTGGTATGTCAGAATCTCAGCACTGAGGTGGTTGAAAAAGAAAAAGAAAAAGGCAGGGATGACTAACTAGATGCAAGGTTTGGGCGTGAAGATTTGCCTTCTCCATCCTCCCTGCAGATCCCTCCGGCTGCCTTGGAGGGGTCTCCACTCCCACCTGCCATTAAATCGGTGACTCCGGTGCACCCGGCTGATGTGGGTTTACAGCCTCCAATCTCCTGAGTGCTCATCCGTGCACGCCTGGCCCATTGCGCCAATGAATTCCCAGCACCTTTCCCACTTGCGCTTAATGGTCCCCTCCGAATGGTTGTCGTTGCCGAGACCGGAAAGAAGCAGATGGACCCGAAAGAGCGTAATTAGTTAGCTAAATCAAGACAAGAAAGTATCTGCGGAGGGCTCCAGGGGAAACTGCCGACTGGGAATTAATCAATATTTAATTTTTGGGCTCAATAAAACCAACCCTAACAACTTAATACCATTCATAAGGTGGTTTATCTAGTTTGCCCCTGGCAGGTCTCTGGGTCGGATGGATTTGATTTTTAGGTGGGTGGCCTTTGAGGATGGGGGAGAAGGGAAGCTCTCCCGTGCAATTCAGAGACCTTCCAAGCGAGTAACTGCCTAGTTTTGCCAGGGAAAGACCGGGACTCTCTGAGTTGAGGCTCAACCCTGTGCAAATTTTTGGTAGTTACTCGCTTTAGGGAATTAATTAAAAGTGGGCGGCGAGGATTGTTTTGTGTGGGTGGCAGCGGGAAGAGAAGGGTGATATTTTGGATGCAAGAGCAAGACTAGCAGAGGGTTTGCTATAGGGCTTCTTCGAATGCAGGGGGGAGCTGGCGGGGAGAAATGGGACTGTGGCCAGCAACCGGGAATTTCAGAAAGCGGCTTTGAAATCCCTTGGTGGAAAGAGGGGTCCAGATTTCATGGCTTTCAAATCTCTTGCTAGCAGATCCTGTTGCCCCCCCCCCCCAGGCCTTCTTCTCCCAGCTGTGTGTGGAGGGATCAGATCTGGATGCTCCCAGTTGCTGTGACCCCATGAATAGATGGTCCCACACAGATGGGCAGGGATCTGGCCGGCAGGTAGAAGACCTGTTTTTTTTTTAATGCCCACTTCTCATTACCTGAAGGAGTTTCAAAGCAGCTTACAAACACCTTTCCCTTTTCCCTGTCAGGTGGGGTGGGGGTGAGAGAGCTCTGAGAGAACTGCTCTACAAGTACAGTTCTAAGAACTGCAACAGGCCCAAGGTTACCTAGTTGGCTGCATGTAAAGGAGCAGTAATGAATCAGCCCCAGTTCTCCAGATTAGAGTCTGCTGCTTCTTAACCACTGCACGTCACTGCCAGGGGATGACGGGGTTGAGCATGTCTGAGCCAACATGTACTTGGAAGACTGAAGTAAGATAATGGTCTCTGTGGCCCCAGTTGGAAGGGGGGGCAGCCCGAGGGAGGAAGAGGCCAGAGTAGATCCAGGAAGCTCCGGAGGGAGGCTCCTAGGGTGGGGGTTAAAGGCTGTGACACGGCACTCCCAGGGGAAAGATGTGGCATTTGCCGTCCTGTAGTAGAGGCTGGGAAGGAAGGTGGTCTCGGGAGGCTAAGCAGGAGGCTCAGATCTCAGGAGGCTAAGCAGGCCCAGTGCATGGAAGGGAGGCCACCCAGTAAGACTCCACAGAGGATCCTGCTTGCCCTGATAGCCTCTTGCTGGGGTCACCATCAGCTGGCTTCCACTTAACAGCCCTTTTCACACAGACACACACACACTACAGAGGCTGGGCAAAGTCAAGCCTTGCCCTGATGGGACTATAAAGGAGTAAGCCTTATAATCACCTGCAAACACAGGAATCACTTCTCATATTGGATCCATCATCAGAGACAGATTGTGCATTGTGCTGGGGGTTGGACTAGATGACCCTGGAAGTCCCTTCCCACTCTGTGATTCTGAGAGGCACACAGTAGGATTCTCCGATACCTTGTGGAGGTTGATAACTTTGTGAACAGGAAATCTGTGCTATGTATCTTAAATATAGCACTCTATATGTATGAATTCTAAGTTATCTATTAGGAACAAGAAATATTTGTTGGCTGAGAATTCCACTGTTATGAGCACCTTGCAGGACCAAAACTAGCCAGAACAGACTAAATTAGTAAGCAGATATGCAAGCAAAGAATATCGTAGAATTCACGCAACTGAACAGTGATAATGGTAGCACTAATTTCATTTTATTTCTGTTTGCATAGGTTAAAAAAGAACAGTTGAAAATTGTAAACATTTGTTAATTGTATCTGTGTGTACCTTTAAGTTAACCTTTGATGAAGATTTGTTTGATCGAAACATGTTAGGTCAAGGTCAAATTATTTGGCGTGCTTGGCGTACGCACTTAGATGTTTTGTGTGTGCCAAATAGACATTCATTTATGGTTTTTGAACATTTGAGCTCCGGTAATAAACAGGTTATAGTTTTCTAAAGTTGTCTTTATCCCGGGGTAGTCAAACTGCAGCCCTCCAGATGTCCATGGACTACAATTCCCAGAAGCCCCTGCCAGCGAATGCTGGCAGGGGCTTCTGAGAATTGTAGTCCATGGACATCTGGAGGGCCGCAGTTTGACTACCCCTGTCTTTATCCCTAATCTTTTGGGTTCTCACCTGTACTTCAAGTTGGGTTTTTGTTTCCCTTTTTTATTTCCATGCATCCCCACATGAGTAACACAATTAAGATCCGTCTGCTCCGTTGGCAGCTGCTCTTGGTGCAACTTTCTCCAAAATCTCTACAGCCAATCATGAGCCTTGCTGGACAGAAATCCTGCTTGGCCCCGTTCACCACGCTGAGGAACCCCCAGTGTAGGCCAAGCCTCTGAAACGAATGCAGTTTGGCTGTAATTACGAGTTGAAAGTTATCACTTCAAACAGTCTGTTCTGTCAATGGTGAAAGTTAGTTATTCTGAGCTTTTAATGTGTAGAGTGTGAGTGTGTGTGTGATAGAGAGAGAGAAGTGGGGCGGCACAAAATCCAGATATGAATGATCTGAAAGGCCTAAAGAAGCATTTTTGTTGTAATGTTGTTGTAGAATGCTCATTTCTCACAGAGAGCATTTTTTTTCCCGTTATCCGTGGCAGACATCAGTTCCGACTGAAATGGTTTTCTCTACTTCGGAATAAGGACATAGGATGTGTTGCTTTTTTGGGGGGGGGGAGATCTGTTTTGCACCAAAGTAATCCTTTGGACTTGTGTGTTCAGCTTTTAACTCTGCAAGCAGCAGTCTTTATAGCACATAGCCCTCAGGACACAATCTCTCCTTGGCTTTAAGGCCTTTTGCAAAGGTTTTATATCAGCTGTAGCTGCTGAACTTGGCTTCTCTCAGGGCTTGCTAGGTATTTCCCTTCTGTCGTTTTTTGGTTGCAAAATTGCGTGCCGGGCTTAGCCTATCTTTCTTTGCTGCTGGTGTTTCTTTGTTTGCTGTCCAGAAGGCAGAGAAGTTCGTCTTACTCTGCTATCAATTCTGACTTGATTTTTTAAAATGTCAGCCCTCTGTCTCCCCCCCCCCCCATAATTGAACTGCCAGAGTCATGTTAGGTTACTGAAGCAACAAACAAAAAAATGGCAAATTGGGTGCTTCTGTTGCAGCAATGACCTATTACAGATTGTGAAGCAGTGTGGATGCAGATTCATGATGGGGTCACAGAGGTGACCTAGCTGTCAAACATGAAGTCACTTGGAGTTTATCCCCTCTCTGCTAATGTGCAGTTGGAGGCGTCCTCTGTATAATTTGCACATCCTGTGTTTTTGTCCTTATACAATCAGCAGCTTTAGCACTCATAAGCAATAACCAGATTTTACACCCCGTGTAAGGAATTGGATAGTGTCAGAAACCCCCTTGTATTTCTGCTGTGATTTAGTGCAGGGGTAGTCAACCTGTGGTCCTCCAGATGTTCATGGACTACAATTCCCATGAGCCCCTGCCAGAAAACGCTGGAACATCTGGAAGACCACAGGTTGACTACTCCTGTGTGTTCCTCTAGCCTGACCTGTATGCCCTGAGGTAACCCAGATGCTTTTGTTTGACACACAAGGTCAATTTCTTGCTGTTGTATTTCATGCATACCAACCTTCCCAAACATTCCTTCCCTCCTCTCCCTGATTGCCCTCTATTTCCCTCCCCGTTTGTGTTCCTTAGTTCCCATGTCTTCACGTCCTTTGATGCTGGTGTTGTTATCTCCATATTATGACTTCTTCGAAGATTCTCACAGCCTGAGTCCCAGGTTTTGATAAAGATGATTGCACTTAGGTTTAGAAGTTTGAGGGTTCAGATTCTGGCTTATCTCTTTGTTGAATATTAGCAGCTGTGTGAGTAGTCTGCGTTCCCAGATATTCACCCTTGGGGGATGCTTCTGCCCTCCCTGTTTTCTTCTTTTTCTTCAGAGCTGAAGTGTTAATGAATTGCCTGGTTTCAGTTGGTGGCTGAGTTGCTAACTGAAAAGATGGCTTTTGACACACATACCTTACTTATTTTATTTCTCCACCCTGTCTTGCGCCATGCTACACCTGTCCAGTGCAGAGACATCCTGTTTTTGCAAGATGAGTGAGATGGACGACTAAAGGTTGCCAATGACAGAAAGGCAGGTTGGCAATGAGAGAAAGGCATCTTAGGCAGGTTTTCAGACTGTAGCAGTGATGAATGCTGGGCAACACGAAGCTAATAAACTTGATTTCTATTTAAGCTACAGCAGTGATTTGGCTGTGGCTACGCCTCAGGACCAACCCAGAGCCTTGGAAAGCTTTCACTCCTGATATAGAAGAAAAGGAGGAGAAGGAGCTTTATTCGTACCTGCCTTTCACTACCTGAATTCACTGTGTGTAAAATAAATTACCCCGGAGGTCCCTTCCAACTCTATGAATCTGTGAGTCTCAAAGAAGCTTACAAGCTCCTTTCCTCACCACACATGCCCTCTGAGAGACTGGCCCAAGGTCACCCAGCTGGGTGCATGTGGAGGAGCAGGGAATCAAACCCTCAGATTAATTCTCCAGATTAGAGCGCACCACTCTTAACCATGACACTGCACTGGCTCTCAGAAATAAAGAAGGGAGTGTGGCCAGATGGCTGGAGAAGTTTCGACACCCAGGTTTTTAAATTACTTCAAGTGGTGGTCTGTCAGGATCGGCGTATTCTTCTCAGACTGTGTAATTGTGGCTCTGAAGCTATAGTAAACAGTGCTTCCAAAAGTGCAAAATAGTCATTTATAAAGTGTCATAAAGGCAGTCATAATAGCCAAACAATATTGCAAATCTGTGTGATAATACAATTCAATAAGTGAGATACAAAAAATAATTCAGGCAGCAGTTAAACAGGTTAGTTCCCACTGAAGTCCAAATGAACAGGGGTAGTCAAACTGTGGTCCTCCAGATGTTCATGGACTACAATTCCCATGAGCCTTTGGCAGCAATTGTAGTCCATGTACATCTGGAGGACCACAGGTTAACTACCCCTGCAAATGAAGATCTGGTAGTCCCCTGTTTTGCAAGGTGGCTTCTATAGTGGATGTAATAGAAGTAATATTAACAAGTTCCTCAAGGGAATAAATTAACTTAAAAGAATTCTCCTAAAAATGAACTAATTTCTTATCTCAGTGGTGCTTTTTGATCCAGGGAAGGATCCCAAGGGATCCTGATCTTTCCAGCTGTTGGTGCCAGGGATTGAACCTGGCTGTTCACAGACATAATCCCTCCCGTCCAGGAATTAAGTTTTGTGTCCTGATGGTAGTTTGAAATCGTTGGCCTTCAACAGAAGTAACTTGGCAGCGGACTGCATAGTGAGTCTTTATAACAGGAAGAGCAAAGGGGGGGGGGTTGTACTCCGCTTTTTACTACCTGAAGGAGTTGCAAAGCAGCCTGCAACCACCTACCCTTCCTCTCCCCACAGCAGGCACCCTGTGAGGTAGTTTGCTGGCAGGGGCTACAATTCCCATGAGCCCCTGCCAGTGTTTGCTGGCAGGGGCTCATGGGAATTGTAGTCCATAGACATCTGGAGGGCCGCAGTTTGACTACCCCTGGATTAGAGGCTGCCGCTCTTAACCACGACACCAAGCTGGCTCTCGTGATGTAGTTTCTGTCTCGGCAGTGTCTTCTCTCTTGTTGTTGCTGCTGGGAGGAAGTGCCCCACGTTTCAGTCCTTGCTTGACCCTTGTTTGTTTCAGTTAGCTGGGTCTCGGAGGGATGAGTTCCTTCGTCCCATTTCGCTAGACGGTGATGAATGGCTTCTTCAGCTAACCCTTGGTCGGATAGGCCCGTTTCTACGGAAACGGAGCCACCTGTATATTTAGCGTACACTAATGGTAGCTTTGACAGGCCAGGGACACTTTCTCATTCTTGGGACCGGCTTGCTGGGGACATAAACAGGCCGAGCCAAGCGGTGCTGATCGGAGACTTGGTTGACATCAAGGCTGCAAAAAAAGGGAGAAAATGCAAGACTCCGGGGAAAGCCTGCTTGGATCAAAATGAGCTTGATTGCTTGTTTAGACTTCTTGCTGCTGCCAAGAATTGCTTTTGCGGTGCGCGTAAATATAGATAGCAGCGTGTCTGGTTGGCCGCTTTGCCAACATGGGTCTGTTCCTTCGTAGAAATAGGGTGCTGGCAGAAGCCGGCTTGGAATTCAGCACAGCACGGAATACTTTCCCTCTATTCCCTGTCTCCAGAAAATCAGTGGTCAAAGTGACCATTAGTTTAATTGGCCAACAAACTGAGGTATCTGGGGGGAGGGAAAGGTAAACAAGCAGGGGGCCTCGCCCTGTCTGATTCAGGTGCCTGGGGAGAGGACTCTCTTGATCCTTTAGGTATGTGCGATTTGATTCAGTCTGGCTGAAAAGTACCTGAATCACCTTAATTTGGCCGCAAACTGGCTGAGCTCGTTCTGAATTGCCATTTCCCAGTAAGTTTAAATGGCCAATCTCTCAAATCACCAAATCGCGATTTAAGCAAGTGGGCATTTAAACTTTAAAGAGAAAGGGTGGGGATCCTCCTTTTTGTCTTCCATGGGCGCTGGGGGGCTGAGATAGAGGCACCAAACTTACAGTGTAGCTGCAGGAGCCTCTCCTCAAAAGAACCCCCTGAGTTGCGAAACGATTAGACCAGAGGGTGAAATTCTAGGGGCACCCAAAGAGGTTGCCCCCATCCAACCTCCATTATTTCCTACAGTGAGAACAGACCAGAGAATCAGACCCCTGGTCCAATCTTACTTGCAACTTGGGGGTTCTTTTGAGGAGCTACACTGCATTTTGGGGCCTCTTCCTCAAATCCCCACCCCCACCCCAGAGCCTGGGAAAGACGGAAAGGGGGAAATCCCCAGAGCCTTGAATTGGTTTCATTGGTGCCATACAGATTAATCCAAACTATACTATAGCTCATTTGTCTGTTATGGTTTTTGGTTATATTATAAGGCCTGAAGGACTGTAATAATGAACTTTGAAGCTATAGATCAGGGGTGTCCAAACTGTGGCTCACCAGACATCTGGAGAGCCTGCTACATGTGATTCTCACAAATTGATTGGATCCAAATCTTGAAGTGCTGAAGATTTTCTCGCCAGCAAATCCATGGCACTGTCTTCTCATTTCTGTTGCCAGTTTCCGTCCATATAGGCACTTCTTGTGCCAGTGACCTGGCATCCCTGATGTGGCGGTTCTTACGCCAGCACTGCTGATCTCTACAATGGTGGCCAAGCCCAGGTGAACTTGGGTCTCGCTGTATGAGAGGAAGCATTAGGGGCAGGTTAGAATCATAGAGTTGGAAGGGGCCATACAGGCCATCTAGTCCAACCCCCTGCTCAAAGGTTCTAATAGTTCGAATAGCCTTTCAGGCTTGTACTGCACCAAGGTGAATGAATGAAGCTTCCTGATGCTGAAATCAGGCCTGTCCATCTGTTACAGCAGGGGGTAGTCAAACTGCGGCCCTCCTGATGTCCATGGACTACAATTCCCACGAGCCCCTGCCAGCGAATGCTGGCAGGGGCTCCTGGGAATTGTAGTCCATGGACATCAGGAGGGCCGCAGTTTGACTACCCCTGTGTTACAGGATTGCATTGGCAAGAGCTCTCTGCAATCTCTCTGTTGTACACATCTCCCACTACTCCTGTTGACCAGAGGTGCCAGGGATTAAACCCACGATTTTCTGTATACCACTGAACCACAGCCCCTCGTCGAACAGCAGATCCCACGGCAGAACTGTGACTCTTCACCCTGCCGGAGAATTTGCATGCATTCAGAAGCTCCCCTGCTAAAATAAACCAATCCTGTGGACCTGAACCCAAGGCCAAACCCCTGCCTCCTGATCTTTGCGGTGGCATGGAATAGTTCTTGGCAACATTGCAAAGGAAACTCTAGCAAAATGAGACATCTCCCTCCTGTGTGGCATCGTGCAAACCAGGAGAGGCTCTCCGTGTCGTGTTGCTGGCCACCTTGGGCTTTGGTGACTGCAGAGGCGGCCGAACCCAGCCGAAGCGCACACCCCTCGTTGAAACTCATCCGGCAGAGTGGCATCAGGGTCATTTTCTGACTCCAGATAAAGCTGCTTTGTATACGTCTGCCTGGTAAGTCAGATTCTGTAAGCCGATGACATTTGGGGTTTCGAGGAGTACCGTCCCCTTAGTCGCAGGCCTTTGGGGAATTGCGCCCAGAAGAGAAAGTGAACACGTGGCAGGGTTAATGCGCAGGGTCATGTGTACATAAAGGGATGCAAACAGTCAGCCTAGAGTCAACAATGGACAGAGCTAAAACCAACAAAACTTTGGGTTTGCATGTCCGGAAGGCATGTGCGAGCAGAACAGGGTCACCTCGGGAAGAGAGTGTGTGTGTGTTGCATGCCAGGGGGGTTGTGTGGTGTGGTCTTTGGATGCGCCCTGCTGTCTGTGGCTGTTGGGAGTAACGGATGTCACCCAGGTCCCCAGACTGTCCTTCTGGAAGGTATGAATCAGAGCAAAGGAGAAATGATCGAGATGGCAGATGAAACAGTAACAGGTCGCAAGGCAACACAGCAGCACGCTCTTTAGCTTTGGGTGATTTAGGGCCTTTATTTAGGGCCTTACTTTATACCCTGGTTTCTCCCCAGTGGGACCCAAAGCGGCTTCTCCATTATCTTTACCACAACAGCCCTCTGAGGCGGGTCAGGCTGAGACTGTAGATGGGCCATGCTTATAACTACCTCCGGGTAGAGAAAAGCGGCACATAAGAACCAACCTTTTTATCTTCTCAAATGACTCCAGCATTGATGAAGCTGAATTTTTGAGTCGTCGTTTCTGGTCGCTTCCAGAAGTCAGACAAAGTTCATCTGCGGGCCACAAACAGGTCCCACGTGAACAATCTGCATCTGATTGTCTCTCGAATTCTACAACCAGCTAAATTGATCTAAATGTCTCCGGCACTAATCTTTGCTCATTGACCTGGCACATTGCAACACTTGATAGCAATTTTCCATTCAGCAGTTCAGCTTTCTGCGCTGCTGGAGCATGGCACGGCCGTCTGGAGCAGGGGTAGTCAAACTGCGGCCCTCCAGATGTCCATGGACTACAATTCCCATGAGCCCCTGCCAGCAAATGCAGCACAGAGGGGAGGAGGGCCTTTCCCCTTGAGCAAGCAGCCGGGAATGTGGGGCTAAGGCGGAGGCGGTTTAGTTCCCTCATTTATTTCACAAAGTTTCCACCCTGCCTTCCTGCCCTCATTAGGGCCACCAAGGGGGCTAGCAGATGAAAGACGTGCATAACGAAAACGTGTCTTAAAAACCATTAAAACCAAAGAATAATGCATCCCAAAACATGAAGGTGCCGGTTAAAACGTGCGGGTGGAAGGGGGGGAGGGGGTTGCTGTGCCTGGAAACGGATTGCGATCTAGTATAGGCAGGCCAAGAGTGATCTGGTCCCAGTGACCTACTGCAGCCGGGATGGCAGCAGCACTAAGCGCCGAGGGATGGTTTCTGAACAGTTTCCAGGGCAGCCCCGTGCCCAGTTCCTTGCAGCAGTCTAGCAATAACCAGGGCAATGCACTGCAGCAGCCAGATCTTTTCTACCTGGGAAAGGCTAGAGTGGACCAATCGGCCAATGCTGCTACAGCTGGCACCTGCTTGCCCATCAAGTCCAAGAGCACCCCCAAACTACAGACCTGTTCCTTCAAGGGCAGAGCCAACCCCTGTCCAAAGTAAGTGATGTCTTTGGACCTTCTACTCCCCACTGTGACTTCTTCCATCTTCTTGGGATTTAAGCATAGCACCAGCCCTGCCCTGATTGGCTCTTTCAGTCGTTTGTCTCTGCTGGGTATTCCTAGCGGGGGCAGCGGAAGGGCAAGGGAGAAGGTGCTCAGCCCTGGTCCCGGAATCCTGCTTTGGGGACCGGTGGTGCCACACAGCCACAGGCCCTGTCGCTAGCAGGCTGGCTCCTCTCTCTCCGCCTGCAACATGTCCCAGTGGCCTGCTTCGTAGGGCTGTTGTGATGGCCACAGTCTGTGAAGCCCGATGCTTGGTCCATGTCCGGCGCCGATCAGCACCAGCTGCACAACGTGGGCAAACTCCTGTGATATTATGCTCGATGAAGTATAAACATATCAGCTTGAAATATGACAGATCGTAAAAAATCTGTTGTTTTTCTGCAACAAAAACTGTATTCCAGAAAGCAGCGGCTGCTCCTGTCCGTGTTGTGGATGAGAAGTCCGTCGGGGAGATCTTTTAACCTTTTTAATTTTCAGCAGTGGGGCGATGGAGGGGGGGGGGAGAATGCATATTGGGTCAGGGGTGTTGTGCTAATGACCCCCCCCCCCCGCATTTTCTCAGATCTCTCAACTTCTATTATTAATTACAGTTTCCTGTATATGTATCATTTATATGGGTCAGTTGATCGAATAAACATAACGAATGAACGGACTTTCTCAGATTGAAAACATTCTTCTGGAACTGCTTGTTTGAACACCTCAAATATTTCGGGGCAGCTAATAACGGCTGGGGGGAGGGGGATTTGGGGAGGGAAAGATTAAAATCTCCTCTCCTAGTACCATGGCCCTGATCCAATTTGCCTCCTTTCCCCTTGTCTGCTTCTAAATGAAACTGAAGAGGTTGTGTGGTCCACAGGAGACCCTGGCTTTCATCCTCGGCTTGTGTCAGGGGCCGCTGACATTCGCTGGCCAACGAGTCTGCGTGGCAGGTAAAAAGTGTAGCAGGGGAAAAAACTTTGGTGTATCGGAAGAGACAAGGCAAATTCCTTGCCGACAGTGTAACTCAGGGGGGAAGGAACAGCATTTCCAGCCGGGCTGCAGATACAATTCTTGCAGATGATACGGGATGCTTTTCTTGGTTGGCAGGGAGAACTTCCTTGGAAGGCTTCTCCTTCTCCACATTAAAACCAGGAGCTTGTCAAGCATCTGGGCTTGAAACAAACTGTTTCCAGGGATTATTTTTATTTATTTTGCCTGGAATCCCCCCCCCCCTCCATGGCCGCATATTTCCTTCTGCTGTTTTACGAGCAACACACTGAAAATTATGCGTTTAGATTTTGCACAGGAGTGGGTGGGAGGGTGGGGGGGGACGCCGACCATGCGTCACTCTTCGCAGGGGGCGGAGGACGGCGGGCGCATCCTTTGCATGCTTGCTTATGAATTTAAATGATGCGACACATGGGATCTCTGGGGATTGCAGATTAGAGCGAGATTTAGAGTTTGGAACTAAATGAACATCATAAAACAAGAGAATGTAAACTGTGGGCGGGGGGGGGGGGAGGTGGATTACTGCAGGCACAAATCACTGGCTGACAAGACTGGGACTCACGTTGGATTGTGTGTGTGTGTGTGTGTGTGTGTGTTCGTGTGCACAGCAGCCGGACTAGCCCAAGTTTGCCAAGAGTTCGGAAGTGGAGCAGGGCTGGCTGTGGGCTGTCCTTGGGTGGGAGGCCACCAAGGGAGGTTCCATGTGGCTCAGCAGAGGCAGCCAAAGCCAAGCCGCCCCTGAACGTCTCTTCCCTTGAAAACCCCGTGAAGGGTCACCGGATGTCAGTCGCCATTCGGCAGTGCGCACGTGAGCCTGCGCACATGAACATTCGTAAGAAAAGCGCTTGATCTCGATTGATCGAAAAGGGAACGCTAAAAGTCAACGACTGCGGTTAGGCGAGGTAGTTGTAAATAGATGCTGGATGAAAACGGCACTAATTGAAGGGTGTGGGTTATTCTATACAGGGGTAGTCAAACTGCGGCCCTCCAGATGTCCATGGACTGCAATTCCCATGAGCCCCTGCCAGCAAATGCTGGCAGGGGCTCATGGGAATTGTAGTCCATGGACATCTGGAGGGCCGCAGTTTGACGATCCCTGGTGTAGGATTTCCTTTTGTTTCTTTATAGCTATTCCCCAGAGTGTTTGTGCGTCTGTTTTCCCCCAAGCACATAACCTATGGGGTCCAGAAAAGGGTGTGAACACCGCTCCCCGCCCCCCAGCTGCCCTTGACTGATTCGGACCCTTGGAGTTCAACATTTTCTATTCCGGATGGCAGAGATTCTCCAGCGAAGAGGGGTCTTTTATATCACCTGCTATTTCAGCCATTCTGGGGCTGGAAGATATGTGTCTGTTGGGACCCTGCTGACTGAACAGATGAAAAACTCTTTTTGTCACTCATCACGTCATTAATAGCCATGAAGTTCGGCCTTCGTCAAAGGAAAGAAAAAGACAAGCATGTCATCGTCCTTTTGTGTGTGTTTCAATTAATGCGTTCAAGGTGGGGGGAAAGAATGCAGGTGCTTCTCTTGGTCGAATGTTCTTGAAATCTGAGTTGGGTACATTTAAAACAAGGTAGGTTGAGTCAAGTTGGTTCTAACCGAATAAGCCAAAGGGTGAATGTGGGACTTTTTGCATGCAAAGCAGATGCTCTACCTCTGAGCCACTGGTCATTTGTGGATCTCATAACTGCCACAGCTACACCGTTGTTTGGAGTGGTGACTCCCCTTTTAAAGATCCTTAGTCCTGTTCTGGCTGAGCAGAGTCCCTGCAAAGTCTGCTGAGTAAGCTACGAGAAAACCAGCTTAGAGCAGAAGGTAGTTAGAAGCACAGGTGCCAGAGAGTACAAGATAGAGGCCAAAAGGTAAACATGGTAGTTGCAGGACTTGGGAAGTAGATCTAAGTGGATCTCTGTATCTTTGAGCAGAGCCTGATGTTTGCCTGCCACTTCTTCGTCACCTCACAGCATTTAAAGGACTGGTGCTCTGGCTTGGGACCTTGGGCTGGAATGTCACTAGATGCTCAAAAACAGTCTCTTCCCTTTGGGCCTTAAGAAGAGACCTAGATTGTTGGCAGACGTTTTCAGAGCCAGCTTGGTGTAGTGGTTAGGAGTGGTGGCTTCTAATCTGGTGAGCTAGGTTTGATTCCCCGCTCCCCCACATGCAGCCAGCTGGGTGACCTTGGGCTTGCCACGGCGCTGATAAAGCTGTTCTGACCGAGCAGGAATCTCAGGGCTCTCTCAGCCTCACCTACCTAATAGGGAGAGGAAAGGGAAGGCAAATGTAAGTTGCTTTGAGCCTCCTTCGGGTAGAGAAAAGCGGCATATAAGTACCAACTCTTCTTCTTCTGACAGAGCAGTAATATCAGGGCTTTCTTGGGCTCATTTCCCTCTCAGGGAGGGAAAAGGGAAGAAGATTGGAAGCTGCTTTGAGACTCCTGGTAGAGAAAAGCAGCATATAAAAACCAACCCTTCTTCTGACAGCTTTTCTAAAAGTTTTTCACCATCCCAAGGGTAGAGTCTAGTAATGCTTTCTTGGGAGTTGTCTCCTTGTTATGGCTGTGGGTCTGTTGACTGGCTGCAACAGTGTTTCTCATACCGCATGCAAGGACTTGTCCTGTGTTCCTGTCTCAAGCTGGGACATGTGGGAGCCTGTGTGCCCTTTCAGGGCAGGCTCCCCAGCTCTGTAACTCCCCGGTTCAGTCCTGGGCATTACCAATGAGACAGACTCCAGCAGAAGAGAAAAGGGACACTTCAGAGTGTTGCTGCCAGCAAAGGAGATGAAACCATGGTCTTTTCCCCATGCGGACTGACTTGTGCACTTTCCCCACTGCAGTGGAGAATATCACACAGTGCTAATGTAGCAATGGGCCTTCTACAAGACATATTTCCTCGCATTTCCCTTGTGCTCTAGCTACTGAATCTAACGTTCCACTGTTCCGATTGTTAGGTTCTCCAAACTCTCAGATTTTGTTTTGAAAAAAGTTCGTCACTATTCCCTTTTATTACGGACACATGCCTTTCCCTTTATATCTCCACACAAAAAGCGGCTAGAAACTTACTTTAAAAAAGAAAGCTGAAAATTCAGAGAACCCAGGCAGCAGATGGCCATAACAGTATTTAATTTCCACTTTTAGGAAAGCTGCCCTTGTAATGGGGGGGGGGGAGAGGGAATGGCCACTGCAGTGTAGTATGAAGGAAATCATGGGAGTAGTTTAAACTTCCTCCCAAACTTTGCAATAAAGTAAGACTCCTGGGAGGTGCATTTATGCACCACAAAGCGGTAGGGAAGCAGGAAGAAAATGACCCTGGGACATCCAACGCACGTGGCCAGGGTTGCTAGGTGGATCCTTGGTTTGGCTCAGATTCAGGCTTACTCACGTGGAATTGCTGGCTTCTTCCCTTCCCCCGCCCCTATTTTTTGGGACATGGGGTTTTTACTTCTCCGCATCCTGCAGACTAAATATAGTTGTTGTTGTTGCTCAGCTTATTTATAGCTGTCATTTCCCAGCAAAGAGAACCCCCAAGTCTAAGAAAGAACCGAACTCGCTTCTGCTGTCCTTGCCAGATAGAAATTGCATTCTGTCTGTGGCGATTACTTGCAAAATTTATCTCGCGTTTAAAAAGAAAAACCAAAACTTTAAAGGACTACTGTGAGCCCAGGATGCGTGAAATCGGCAAAACCCAGCGGATGGATAACTTTGGTACAAACTTCCTACACAAGGAGCATAACACGGCTGCTTTGGCAGATTTTGTGTCTTCTTTTTTCATCCAGAAAAGACATTGTGGAAGGGTGGAGGCAGTTCACATTGCACAATTTGGATTTTTTTAAACAAAAGAAGTGGCCGTGTTTTAACTTGACCAAGAAGTCACCCTACCCCCTGCACTGAGTTAATTCCTGATTCATTCTTTTAAACATTAAAATTGCCAGCAAGGGAGCCGGAATTCTAACTCCTGCGTCTTCCCTTATCTGAAGACCTTGAATGTTGCATCTGCAAACAGCAGCCATTGTTTCCTTCTCAGATCATTGGCAGCAAATGCCTCAATTCTAGCAGGCTCATTTCTAGCAGATCTGCTTCCCAGTTCTTTTCTCTCTGAGAGTTCTGGGGGCATTTTGGGTGAGGCATAGCCTTTCTGGAGCATCGTTTTGTTTTATTCTCACTCGTAAGTCAGGCAAATGCTGGAAGGTTTTGAGGCTGGTGTCTGGGGAGGATACAGCATTACGTCCAGATGATGCTGTAGGAATTTCCCCGAATCTCTATGCAGCGGTGGCCCAGCTGTGGCCCTTCAGATGTCCATTGATGACAATTCCCCTGAGCCCCTGCCAGCACATGTTGGCACAAATTCAAATATAATTTAATATAGCGTGACATAGTTTAATTTAAATGTTCACTGTTTATCAATGTAAAATTAATAGTATGAGTCCTGTTGCTACCTGCCCTCAGCCAACCAGGAAGGGCAGGCTACAAAATTGTTGTTGTCCATGAAGAAGAAGAGTTGGTTCTTATATGCCGCTTTTCTCTAACCGAAGGAGTCTCAAAGCAGCTTCCAGTCACCTTCCCTTTCCTCTCCCCACAACAGATACCCTGTGAGGTGGGTGAGGCTGAGAGCCAGTTTGGTGTAGTGGTTAGGAGGGCGAACTTCTAATCTGGGCAGTTGGGTTCGATTCTGCACTCCCCCACATGCAGCCAGCTGGGTGAACTTAGGCACATCACAGCCCTGATGAAACTGTTCTGACTGAGCAGTAATCTCAGGGCTCTCTCAGCCTCACCTCCCTCACAGGGTGTCTGTTATGGGGAGAGGAGAGAAAAGGGAAGGCGATTGGAAGCTGCTTTGAGATTCCTTTGGGAAGACAAAGGGGGCATATAAGAACCAACTCTTCTTCTTTTCTACTTCTTCTAAGAGAGCCCTGATATCACTGCTCAGTCAGAACAGCTTTATCAGTGCTGTGCCCAAGGTCACCCAGCTGGCTGCATGTGGGAGAGCGAAGAATCAAACCCAGCTCGCCAGAGTAGAAGTCCGCACTCCTGACCACTACACCATGCTGGCTCTCTGGAGAGCCACCGTTCAGCCACCCAACTCTATGGTAAAGAACAGACATGGGGAAAGTCCTCTGTGGAACCCGTTTATTGACCACTACCTAAATCACAAAGGAAAGCTTGGGTCTGCTGGCTGAGGTGACTGAAGGGAACCTCCATGTCTAGGTGTAGTCAACCTTTGGACACCAGTGCTAAGAGGTGGCATCAGGCAATGACTTGACCTCTATGCCTTGTTGGCTGTGCAGGCCAGCCTCAGGGCTCGGGGCTCGGCCTGGTACTTTTTAACATATTTATTAATGATCTAGATGAGGGGGTGGAGGGACTACTCATCAAGTTTGCAGATGACACCAAATTGGGAGGACTGGCAAATACTCTGGAAGATAGAGACAGAGTTCAACGAGATCTGAACACAATGGAAAAATGGGCAAATGAGAACAAGATGCAATTTAATAAAGACAAGTGTAAAGTTCTGCATCTGGGTCAGAAAAATGAAAAGCATGCCTACTGGATGGGGGATACGCTTCTAGGTAGCACTGTGTGTGAACGAGACCTTGGGGTATTTGTGGATTGTAAACTAAACATGAGCAGGCAGTGTGATGCAGCGGTAAAAAAGGCAAATGCCATTTTTGGCTGTATCAACAGGGGCATCACATCAAAATCACAAGATGTCATAGTCCCATTGTATACGGCACTGGTCAGGCCACACGTGGAGTACTGTGTGCAGTTCTGGAGGCCTCACTTCAAGAAGGACGTAGATAAAATTGAAAGGGTACAGAGGAGAGCGACGAGGATGATTTGGGGCCAAGCCCTATGAAGATAAGTTCTCGTCCCTGAAGAAGTGGAGGTTGAGAGGAGACATGGTAGCCCTCTTTAAGTATTTGAAAGGTTGTCATTTGGAGGAGGGCAGGATGCTGTTTCTGTTGGCTGCAGAGGAAAGGACACGCAGTAATGGGTTTAAACTAGAAGTGCAACGATATAGGCTAAATATCAGGAAAAAATTTTTCACAGTCAGAGTAGTTCAGCAGTGGAATAGGCTGCCTAAGGAGGTGGTGAGCTCCCCCTCACTGGCAGTCTTTAAGCAAAGGTTGGATACACACTTTTCTTGGATGCTTTAGGATGCTTAGGGCTGATCCTGCGTTGAGCAGGGGGTTGGACTAGATGGCCTGTATGGCCCCTTCCAACTCTGTGATTCTATGATTATCTACCGTGTGATTCTGGATGATGAACCAGAGGGAGTGCTGGTCCGATTCAGTGCCACGTATGTGCTTATGGAAGAAAATGACGCCATGTTCAAAGTTTCTGTATGCCAGATCAAAATGAAAGGAGGTAATAATAATAGGAACACATCTGTCTGGAAAGGAAATGGTTTTAAAAGCTCGCTTCTTAATATATGCAATTCATTACTGCAAGTGGTTGAAACCGCCTCCAGCCTGGGCAAAATAATTGACTATATGGTTATTGTATTGTGAGGATTTCACAACCAGGAGCTAAAAAGGCAAACTCCTGCAACCAAATCACAAAGCATTTGATCTTATTTCTTCTCGGCCTTTGTACCTGACTTACTTAGAGACGTTTGGTTGAAAGCAAAAACTAGCTGTTGTCTAAAAGCAGCGTGTCTCTTGCTGCAAAATTGCTGTGAAGATGCTGTAAAGCATCCTTTAAACAAAAGCAGTTAGACCTAGTGAGATCCATTGCTATTCTCAGCCACGACAGAGAAGTGTATCGCTCTGGATCCCAGATGCTGGGACAAGCCTTGGGAGAGGACTTGTGTTGCACAAGGTGGTCTGATGCCAGCAATTTTAAAGTTCTTAAAATGAAGAATGGCAGACTCAGCTGGAGAGCCAAGTTTGATTCCTCCTCCATGTGAGGCTTGCTGGGTGACCTTGAGCCAGTCCCAGTTCTCTCAGAACTCTTTCAGCCCCGCCAACTTCACAAGGTGCCTGTTGTGAGGAGAGGAAGGGAAAGATGATGTAAGCCAATTTAAGGTTGGGGGTACAAACCAGCTGTTTTGCTCATTGCTGAAGGTTCCACAGACTTAGCTGCATGGGGTGGTTCCATTTTCTTTTAAAATTTCCCTAGACAAATTTACTTGGGTTTCTTCCAAAGAAGGAATGGCCATTCCATACTGCTCCCCCTTTTTCCTGATATAGCTTTGTGATGAACAATTGCCATCCTGACTCTTTCCCATATATTGTCGTTACAGATTGGGAGCTTGGAAGACTATTACCACTTTCATCACAGTAGGACGATTAAGAGGTCGGCATTCAGCAGCCGAGGCCCTCACAACTTCCTCAGCATGGATCCAAAGGTATGCAGGTGCTCTGAAAGTACGGTAAAACTGCCTTGCGGGCCACTGCCAAGCCTCTGTCGAATTTTCAGTAAACAGATTCGCAGATGAAGAAAATCTCTTTATTGGAGACGATGGCGAACAGAGGGTAAGGCGTTTCCTTGCTAAAACTGAAAAGCAAAACTAGCAATAGGACTATGTGTGTTCTCCACACCCCCTCCCCCAATTTGAAAATAGGCGAGGTGGATGAAAAGCCAGGCACAAACAGTGTGTCCCATGCAAAAGCCCAAGTAGCAGCTGAGCATTCTCAAGAGATATATCAGGCTAGCAAGGTCAAAGCAATAAAACACTCCCAGGAGATATATGAGAGAGGCCCTAGGCTTCCAAGCTGTCAAAGAATACTACACAAATAAGGCAGGGCAAAAAGAGGTTACGAACACATCCTATGGCAAGAGCATGAGAACAGGTGAGCATGTGAACCCATGAACATGTGAACAAGGTCTTGACCACAGGGCTGGTTCCATTTTTTGGCAAGCTCTGAACAAGCTTTCTTGGTATGTGTGCGGTCCCATTTAACCTTGTGTTTGGGGGTGGAGCCTTAGGGGGCAGGGCTTGGTGTGGGAAGGGGCCTCAGTGTGGTATAATACCATCGAGTCCGTCCTCCAAAGCTGCCTTTTCCTCCAGGGTCTTTGTAATCTTGAAACCATTTGTAATTCTGGGAGCACTTCAGGCCCCACCTGGAGATTGGCAACCCTACTCCCATCCTAGCATCGATAGGTTCAGAAAGCCCCCACCTTTGAGGGACGTAGCATGTCTTTGTATGCAAAATACACCGAGATCAATGGCCTTCAGGGGAGCTTCTCCCTGAGCATATAATAATTTAACATCATGGCAAGGGTTTTCCTAAGAATCGACATAATAGCCTGCAGAATTTGGGTTGCACAATGTGCCTTCAGATTTCCAGTTGCTGACGTCGGCTAGGCGATTCCTGTTTTTATAACTTGCCCCGTCTTGTATTTTCCTGAATACGCTACTGCACAATAAAGTGACCTTGTAGCGAAGCTCATTTTCTGCAAAAGAACTTTCTGGGGGCAGCGGAATGCAAATTTCCTCTCCGGACTGTATGTTGCCTTGAGGGACTTCTTTAGAAAACAAAAAAATTGCCACGGACAATTAGAAAGGGTTGTCCACATGGCAGGTTTACCTTGAATCTTGGTCTCAAGACACTTGATCGAGGGCTTATAAAAATTCCACCAGTGCTTGGCTTGATGTAATGCTGGGCTGGAGGAACAAGAAAGGGAAGCGTTAGGAAATAATTCATTACCGAATCTTGACTGTGTCGCTTCGCAGCTATTAAACGGTTGCCATAACATTTAATTCTGTTGTTTCTCCTCCCTGGCCTGTGCAGTTGCTGGAGATGAAATCCTTTTGGCAGACTCTGCCACTGCACATGCCTTTCCCCCCACCCCCACCCCCATGTGCATTCTCCCCATCCATCTGCTACTGACCTTAACAGCCGTGAAGGGTAATAGCACCCATAACATTAACCGTTGTTAAATATGACCCAGGGTTTACTCTTAAATAGGGTGTTTATCCACCTTTGGGCTCTGGCTTGGCCTGGGAATTGCTGATCTCCCCCGAGGGATGGTAGGTGGATTTCCTCCAGGCCAGGCTGGATTCTGGAGATGTTTAGTGTGGCAGGGATCCCTTGGGCATGAAATTGGGGTCACTGTGGGTGGTCAGTTGGTTGTGAGTGTCCTGCATTGTGCAGGGGGTTGGACTCGATGGCCTTGAAGACCCCTTCCAACACCATGATTCTATGAAACCTGTTTAGGCTTACTGGTACAATAATGAAATGGACTTTTGGCCCATTCATCTTGACAAGCCGGCTTTCTTTGATGTACTGTGATGCCACCCTCACCCCCTAAAAAGCTCTGAAGTTGAACGTGTTTTCCCATTGAAAAATTTGAACGAGTTCGCTTGACTTTTAATAAGCTGTTGAGAGCATGCTGGTATGCAACCTAACTGTTGTGTCAACACAGTAGATAACGAGAGGAGGGCGGGGACAGAACACAAATAAACAGAACGCAAATATCTGAACGTGTCACTCCTTTCTAGGAAAATGTGATCAACTGGTCAGGGTCCATGTTTTAATTAATTTTCTGGCTCTTAGGGGGACTGAATAAACATTTGTGCGCAGGGGGAAATTATGAATCTGTATCCACAGTGGAAAGGCCCGTGTTTTGAATTAGCATATTTTGATGCAAGCAAAACAAACATCCATGGGAAAATAGGGTCAGTCACTTATTTAGTTTGTGTGTACCTAGCTGTGTTGATTAAAAGTTGGCAGACTTAGCTGTGCTGCATTTGGGTGTTATCTTGTCTTTGCCATTTGTTGGTACTTACCTTCCTTTTTGTTTGTTTTAATGTTTATTTGGGTAATTTATTACCCTGCCGGGAGGGGCCCAACTTGGCTCACAAAGTTCCAAATAAACAACAGCTTAAATTCGATTTATAAACAGAGAACCGAAACCCATATTCTGGGCGGGTTATGAATCCAATGGTTAACTCAATTGACACAGGCTAGGAGCCAGAGTCCTTGGACTCCTCCTTGGTGTAAGCAGATAATCCCAACATCTAAGAAATCTCCAGAATGGCATTTTAGTAAATATGTGTGAAAATGCAAGAAGGTTAGCCTGGCTGAGGAGGAGTTTTTTATACCCTACTTTCCACTCCTCAGTGGCTTACTTCCCTTCCTCTCCCCACCTGTGAGGGAGGTGGGGCTGAGAGAGCTCTTTGAGAATAGCTCTAACATGACTGTGACTAGCCCAAGGTCACCCAGCTGACTGCATGCAGAGGAGTGGGCAATCAAACCCGGCTGTCCAGATTAGAAGCCGCTGCTCTTAACCACGACACTGGCAAACAGCAAAGATCAGGAGATTACTTTCAGAAAATGTCCTTCATTTATGCCCCACCTTTCTCCCTAAGAGGAGCCTAGTGTGGCTGACATTGTTCTCTTTCCCTCTGTTTTCTCTTCACCACAGCCCTGGAAGGTAGGTGAGGCTGAGTGCATGTGTCTGGACATCCAGCAATTTCCCATGGCAGAGTGGGGATTTGAACCCGTGTCCCCAAGATAACTGCCACACCATATTAGACGTTCCTTGTGACTCTGTTGTTTTGCAAAGTAAAACCTCCGCCCAACCGAGTGCAGCTGAGATTCTCCATAGCTGTAGTTGAAATCCTCTTGGCCGTCTCTGAAATTGCACATTCCTAGACATTTGCATCCCGTTCCAGAGATTCCCAGAACCCGGTTGATTCTCTGCCAACAAAACCAGTAGATCAGGTGCTTCCCCCCCCCCCCCTTTCAACATTGTCCTTTTCAATTTAGCTAGACTTCCTTGATGAGCAGGGAGAAGGGATCAAATTGTGAAATATTTGGACTCCAGAATGCCAGGGCAACGTAAACTTCTGTTCGTCATCCTGACTGGTTCTTCCAGTTCATTGGGATTGTGTAAGTTAGGTTGCAATGTGGTGTCTTCATCGCTCAGGCAGCTGTAATGCAATCAGAGTTATTAGAATAAATATAATAAATACAAATTCAGATGTTGAGATTTTGTTTAAGCTCCCAGTTAGATTACCAGTAAAGCATACAGCTTGGTCCGTCCTCAGCTGATACTTCCATGCACTGCCGTGATTTGCTGGATTGTGGTTTTGTAAGTTGTGTGGGTTTTGTAGCTGGCTGGGAGCCATATGTTGATAAATCTAATCATTGTTGGCAGATACTTGGTGTATTGTCACCATTGTTATTTAGCAAACTAGGAGCCAAGCCCGTTTCATTCAGGAATACAACGGGCGCTAAGTTTGGGGTGTGGGGTGGAAGAACTCTGGACGGCCTCCCCCTCCCCCTCCCCCAGGACCTGGAAAGGCTTCAGGCAGCTGTTAGGGAATTCACCGACAGGGACAGCTCTCATGCAGCAGGGAAGCCTCCGAGCCTCAGAGGGAAGTATAAAGAGGAGGGGGTGGTCAAGGGTGGGGGATGGAAGGCGATTGGCTGGCCGGTTGGAGGAGGAGGTACTCAGGGGTGGGACAGCTGCTCTGAGTGGGTGTCAAGCGCTGAGTGGCACTTAAACCATGAGACCAGCTCCTCCTCCAAGGCCTTACCAGACACATTAAGTGGAACAGATTATCTATGTAATATTTGTTAATTGAAGCAAATTGTGCAGCAAATTGTGTAATTTGTCCCTGCCCCCCCTCCCCTTGAAAAAGGGGCTTCTGCAGGGATCTCCAGGGTGGTGCCTTTGGCCCTATAGCTTCCACTAAGGCATGTCCTGGCACCCATGGAATGAATTTTGGAAGCAGGTGGGCCCGGATGATTTGCTCAGCAAGGCTTTTGATTGGTCACTGGTGATTTGATTGGCTGAGCAGATTTTTAAAATGTGGCCTTGCTTGCATTTGCTATCCAGGCACCAAGATGGAGGGAAAGCCGTTTAAACCACCATGAGCCAGAATTCCTGAGAATGGCGATATATAAATCAAATGATATATAAATAAATTTAAAAAAATAGCCCTGTGGCAGTGAAATGACAAAACAAGCTGGCAAAGCAAAACTTGCACAGTACAATCTTCTTTATTCAAATATCAACAAACAAGCCCAAGCCAAAATGAGCCCCTTGCTGCACCTTCACCAGTGGCTATGGTATACGAATGTACAACATATTATAATTTTCTAAAAAGCCTGTAACAAAATAATAGTCAATTTCCTTTTGTGATCTGTTTTGTACGTCTTGGGTCCCATTGTTCATATTCTGTTAATGGAAAACGGCGCCTTTAAGAATGTTAATTGAGATTGTTGCTAAAGGCCTTTTAACAAGAGAGATTGAACCTTTTGGCCATTTGGGTAGTACAAGGCAGGGGTGGCCAAACTGTGGCTCTCCAGATGTCCACGGACTACAATTCCCATGAGCCGATGGGGTCATGGGAATTGTAGTCCGTGGACATCTGGAGAGCCACAGTTTGGCCACCCCTGGAATAATGGCTGGTGTTTTGCTGTCTGATGACCTGTATCCTTAGCTATTGAAATGTTTGACTTTATGTTTATATAATCTGCTACTTTTGTAGGCATAGTAAGTGTGAAAGGAAACACAGGGCAGTTTTTCAGAAAGATTCTTTAATTTGCGGTAGGAGAGCCATGAAATGAAATCTGAAAGAAATGTAATTAGTTTGATTTCTAACGCACTGTTTGTTCTGTGCGTTCACGCCTAAACCGTCACCAGAACAGAGCAGTGGCCTAGAAATTCTCTAGCCAAACAAACACATTCCCTCAGATTTGCACGCTGGTTTCGCAAGCCGTCCTTGTCGGAAACCAACAGCATGTGGAGCGTCCCGAAGAATATTTGTTATTGGACTTAGGTCATGAATGAGGACATCTCCATTTTAATGGCTAGACAACTTGGCCGCTTGGCTTTGATTTCCGGGATGACTTGGCTTTGCGCATCCGCTGTCTTTTTTCCCAGTGATGAGGATCAACCTGACAGTTGTGCTTGTCTCTACCTGCACATTACAATGTCTAAGCAGTGCTGGAAATCGCCCAACAATCAGCATGTTAAATAGTAGCATGCAATTAAATACACAGGCCTCCTCTCTCTTCTGGGCAGGCATGACTGCTTCAGAGAAGAGACTGCAAAGGCGCGTGATAGAGCATTGAGGCAGAGAAGAACAACTCCCTGTCGCTGACTCAGTCCGTCTTATGAAGCCCATGCCAGACCAAATGTATGTGGTTGACAGCTGTGCACCCCCTACCTGGATTCTGCATGACCGGGTGGGGGAACACCGCACACAAAAATAAATATTGTGCAGAAGGAACAAAACTGGGGGGGGGGCATGGTCACTATGACCCACACCAGTCTATGTGAGTACAGCGTATACACTTCTGCATGCCCTCTTCCAGGTTGCTGATTGTAACCGTGACCCACAAGTGTGTGTAACGCCCAGCACACACACACACACAAATCCAAACCACCAAGGTTTGAGAGAAAATGTGCTACGCGCCTTTAAACAGCTTTTCACAAATTGCTGGAGCGCATTAAACGTCTGGCGTGACTTGTTCATGGGTAATCTCCAAACGCACAATCTTTGCGAAGGTCGGAACTGGCTTCCCTCATCCAGGGATTCCCGTGTGTTATTACGGAAATGTTCCGCTAATCCTTGCCCAGGAAAAGTTCTCCCTTGCTGAGTTTCGGCTGCTGATCCACAGGTGCCCGCAGGGACCCTTCTGACTGTGGAAACTAATCCCAGATTTTACAGTTATTTTTGCCCACAGAAATTGTCCTCCTAGAGGCCAGGAATGTGTGTGTGTGGGGGGGGGAACATTAACTCCATGAATTTTTGTAGTGAGATTTGCTTCTGTTCAGTGGCGTTGTATTATAATCTTGTTTGGCTTTTAATGAATGAACATTTTTCCCTCTGCTACTTTTTGTGTTCTTATAGTGCAACTTATCTTGTTAATGTGCTGTTGGGGGGTTCTCTGCAGCTGTACAACATCTGTTCTGTCAATGTGATCTGACAGCACGGGGAAACACTCGAGGATTTCTTACCTTGGCCCTTGCTGTCATAATGCACGGAAGCCTTTTGTCTCCAGAGTTTACATTTATGTGGCAGCTGGTCCTTGAAATGGAGTTCAGGCATCCACCGTACTCATAAATTATAATTATATTGCTCATTCTTTGTTCCAGGATCTGTTCTAAAAGGAAAATCAGAAAAAAATTGGGTTGGGGGAGAGCAGACGATTACTTAGAGAAGTGGCATGTGATGTTTGAATTCTGTGGTAGGAGCTGATAAGGTTTTACTGAATGGTTTTTTGAAACCCTAAATAATATTTGTGTGATAGGGAGTGGTAACTCCCTATCCTTCCTTCCTTCCTTCCTTCCTTCCTTCCTTCCTTCCTTCCTTCCTTCCTTCCTTCCTTCCTTCCTTCCTTCCTTCCTTCCTTCCTTCCTTCCTTCCTTCCTTCCTTCCTTCCTTCCTTCCTTCCTTTCTTTGCCCTGACTCCTATTCTCCTTCCTTCCTTTCCTGAGTCTTCCTTCCTTCCTTCCTTCCTTTCCTGAGCCTTCCTTTCCTGAGCCTGCCTTCCTCCCTCCCTCCCTCCCTTTCCTGAGCCTTCCTTTCCTGAGCCTTCCTTCCTTCCTTCCTTCCTTCCTTCCTTCCTTCCTTCCTTCCTTCCTTCCTTCCTTCCTTCCTTCCTTCCTTCCTTCCTTCCTTCCTTCCTTCCTTCCTTCCTCTTACTGAGCTTAAAAACAACCTATGTACATGCATTTTCCATTGAGGAAGGTTGGGGAGGGTAGGTTTGATCAGTGTGGGAAGCGGCTAAATCTGCCCTTGCCACCACCAAGCCTTGATCCACAAGTCTCCTCCCCTGGTGAAGGCTTGGTAGGGCCGGTTTTATAGTTATTAAAACCTTTATTTGATGATCTTCGACTTGCCTCAAGGCAGTTTAGAAGTAGCCATTGAAACCATCACAAATTAAAAACAAACAACCCTCCACCAAAACCTCCCTTTCCCCTAAAATTGACATGCCAAAATTTGACCCCCCCCCCATCCCCAATGCTTTCTGTTGAGCAAGCTGACTCTTCTTGGGGAGAATCTTTTGGCATCTCCTTTGGCTGAAATAGAGATCAATGACTTTTCGGGAGGCCACTGTGATCCGATGCCAGGCAGCTGCATCCAGGCAGCAGAGAGGTTCCTTTTCTGTGGTTCACATCCTTGCTGTGGATTGGCAGGCCTGATGGGGTTGAATTTTGTAGCACTGTTTGGGTTATATGGCTGACAGTGGAGGAAAAAGGCTGCTCTTGCGTTTCGTTGGCCTTGCATTTACTTACCGCAAGCTGCTTCTAGAATACGGAAACTCAGGATTTTTAAAGCAAATTCCTTCCTCGGGTGTGGTGGTGACGAACACGTTCAACCCCTGAGAAACACCGTTTTAATATTCTCCCCCCTCCCTCCCCAGGTAAAATGGCTGCAGCAACAAGAAGTGAAGCGAAGAGCCAAAAGACACGTCCGCAGTGACCACCGGTCTCTGTCCTTCAGTGACCCTCTCTGGCCCGAAATGTGGTACATGGTAACTATACACTTGGCTGTGTGCACCTGTGTGTATGCATGTGTGGATGTTGTGTGCCTGCCATCACGGTGGTCACAGCAGACCAGAAAAACAGGATAAAGGACTCATGTGTCTAAATTGATGTGGGAGGGAAAAGAGGCAAAGTCCCTTCCCCTCCTTCCCTCTGTGATTCCGTCACACTGGGCTACCTGCTTATTAGAAAGTTGGCTAATTGAGTGGCTAGTAAGGTTTGATGGACTAGGGTCTGGGAGACCCCCGTCTGGTTTCCCACGCTGGCATGGAAGTCCACTGGGTGACTTTGGCCAGGAACTCTGCCAGCCTGATTTACCTCACAGGGTCGTAAGGTATAAAGGAAATAAGTAAATAAAGAATTGTAGCTAGTGAGACAAGGGAGAGAACAGGACCATGTAAATCCCAGAGCCAGGAGGCAACGTCAAGACATGGCCCCTGCCTCTCTGCCCTGTTGTTGGCTGTCCAGAGGAAAGGGTTGGCCACCAGGTGAGACAGGATGCTGGACCAGAGAGACCATGGGTGTGATCCAGCAGGGCTCTTCCTGTGTTCTGACTAACCAGGGCTGATCTTGCTCAGCTTTGGAGAACCGATGAGATCAAGTGAGTGAGTCACACCTTGTCTTGCCGTCATGATTAGATTTTCAGAAGCTGTTTCCTTGGGAGGGAAAGGGGCCTGGTGTCCCGTCCCTGCCGTCAGGAGAACAGCGTGTCTCGAAATACAGGAAATGTTGCTTTGCAAATCCCTTTCCAGCTTCCTCGACCTCCCGGTTTTCTCATTCTCACTCAAGCTGGTCTCAGCACCAGTCTGGGGCTATAAATAACTTTCCCCAAATCCACCCATAGAGCAAGATAACAGAATTCTCCATCCCAGAAGCCCTGAGATGAGCCATAGAATCATATAATTGGAAGGGGCCATACAGGACATCTAGCCCAACCCCCTGCTCAATGCAAGATCAGCCCAAAGAGTCCAGCCAACAGAGGGCAACAAGCAAGATTTACTGGGGACAGTCCCTGTTTATTTCCTTCATTTATTCCCAAATGGCCACCCATTTCCATTCCTCTCCTCCATTATCTTCACAACCACCCTATGAGGTGGGCTAGACCGAGAGACGGTGGCTGGCTCAAGGTCACCCAGCAAGCTTCTGTTGGTTCTCCAGGGTGAATCGCTGGGCCCGTGTGGGAGACCAGATGCTGAACTAGAGACCAGATGCTGAACTGGTCTGATCCAGCAGACTTGTGTTATGCTGAGCTTTAAAAGACAGGGTCTGAGGTTAAAACAGCAACACCCAAGTGTCAGCTTTAGCAACCAGGCTTGGATTGGCTGTCTTACAAAACAGAGCACACGGAATGGCTGAATGAAATTATAAGACCAACCAAGACTTATTCAAGGCGTGAGCTTTCGAGTGCTTGCACTTGAACACTCACGCCTTGAATAAATCTTGGTTGGTCTTAAAGGTGCGACTGGACTCTGATTTTACTGTGCTACTTCAGAGCAACACGGCTACTCATTTGAATGAGATTTGTTCAGGAAAGGAGCCTTGGCGATTCCGTCTCATCCATTCCCAATCCAGTTTGGCTTTTGGACCCCTAAGTTGTGCCGTGCGGTATTGTTTGTTAGCCTTTAATGCAGAAGACATGGCAAAGCTCCCAGCTAAATCTCTGTGCTGCCTTTGGCCCACAGCACTGCGAAGACAACGACAGCGACTGCCGATCGGAGATGAATGTGCTGGCGGCCTGGCGGAGAGGCTACACCGGCAGGGACGTTGTGATCACCATTCTCGACGACGGCATTGAGAAGCAGCACCCTGATCTTATACAAAACTATGTGAGTCCAATGGTGGAGCTCCTTGATGTTTGCTTTGATCAGCCTTTTGACGAAAGACAAAGTCTTTGTGGGTGTTTGGTGGACGGCCTGAGGCCTTTGGATCAGGGTTTGCAGTGGGACTTCTGGGCTTCTCCATTGGCTGCTGGCTCTTTGGGGTTCACAAAAATATGAACCAAAGCATAAACCGTCCATGTAGGCAAATAGTATAATTCAAAGATAGCCTACATGCACGCTTTTTAAATTTCCGGATTCTTAGGTCCAATGAGAAGTTACTGGGTTACTGTTTTGGTTTCGAATGACATTCTTCTTCAGGCTCTTTTCACAACATCGAAGTCTAACAGTTCAGTTTTGTAAAGCGGTGGTTCTCAACCTGGGGGCCGGGACCCCTTTGGGGGTCAAACGACCCTTTCACAGGTGGGACAAGAGGCAGAGCTGAACTGCGAAACTCCAGATAAAAAACAATTTATGTACAATCATGAACAATGGATCTTCACACCATTGGTCAGTTTTGGTTTAATTTCTGTGAAAGAACACTGGCATAATTTTATGGTTGGGGGTCCCCACATCATGAGGAACTGGATTAAAGGGTCGTGGCATTAGGAAGGTTGAGAACCACTGCTGCAGAGGATCTGTAATGGCCATCACACTGTTTCTTAATTAGTGCCCCAGGCATTTTGGGTTCACAACCGTGGCATGCAGGGAAGACGATGCACCTTCAGCCTTCCTGCCCACAATTGTTCATGCTCTTGCACACACCTTTAGAGTTGTCATTGGCTCCCCTGTGGAAACTAGGTGTGGTCATCTTGCTTCTTCTTCCCCAAGTGAAGGCGTTTGACGATGTGGAAATAGGAGGAGGGAAGAGGGTTGCCAACCTTCAGGAAGATCTCTGGGAATTACAACTGGTCCCCAAACTTCAGAGGAGAAGACGGGAGCTTCTGTGACATTGCATTGCAGCTTAACTTTCTCCCCAACCCCTGCCCTCCCCTGGCTTAACCCCCAACCTCCATGAATGTCCTCAAACACAGCTGGCAACCTTAGAAGAAGGGGGAGACTGCAGGAAGAGGCCAGGTTGTATCCAGAGGGCACAAAACTCATTTTGCGGAACTGAAATGACGTCCTTTTCTCCACTGACGACCACTTTCCCCCCAATGAGGAAAAAAAATTTTCTATGTTTTAGCTGGACCACAACCCTGTGAGGTAGGCTAGGCTTAGAATGTAGATGCGACTTTTCTGTGGGCCTCACGGCTGGTTGCTGGGCCCTCTGAAACAACTTGAAGCTTCTTGACTTCCTTGCAGTGATCGCCATTATCATGCTAAGGGAGCTAGACTCCGCTTTGAGACTCTTTTGGTCACGAGAGCCACCTCCTGTTTTCCCCCTACTTGTCCCCATCAATCCCCTCCTCTGCTTGCAGGACCCCCGTGCGAGCTACGACGTTAACGGAGGCGACGATGATCCATCCCCACGCTATGACAGCAGCAACGAGAACAAGTAAGCGGCATTGCTTGTTTTAACATTCAGGTTTTGGGGCGTGTGCCTGTTTCAATCTGATTGGTCAGGGAGCTGAACTGGCGGCTCCTCGTAAGGCACCATCCTGTCCATTTGGCAGGCTTGGCATTTTATTGCCAAAGTTACGTTTTTTGAATTTTATTCCTCCTCCCTCCTCTAGATGTAGAAAGAACAGAGGGAAGGAGGGAGCCAGAGTTGAGTCTATGTCTTCTTTGGTAGAATTCCTCCATGAAGAAATCCTTTTTATGATGGACAGAAATTTGCCAGCGGAGAGTGATTTATTTTTTTTATAATTTTGGCTTCTTGAGGACTCTGTATGAAGGCGAGGAAGGGAGGGAAAGACTGTCCCTGAACCATCCATTGAATTCATTCATTCATTCATTCATTCATTCATTCATTCACTCACTCACTCACTCACTCACTCACTCACTCACTCACTCACTTACTTCATTTGTACCCCATATTTCTCCCCGGTGGGAACCCAAAGCAGCT
Source organism: Paroedura picta (assembly GCF_049243985.1). NCBI lineage: Eukaryota > Metazoa > Chordata > Lepidosauria > Squamata > Gekkonidae > Paroedura > Paroedura picta. The sequence goes on from NC_135386.1 coordinate 14,037,016, forward strand.
TACATCTCCATTTTATCATTCCAACAAACTGAAGGAGGGTACACTAAGAGCGTGGGGCTGGCCCAGGGGATTCAGACCTGGGAGTCCAAAATTGTAGTGTCCCACTGTATACTGGTCAGACCCCACTGGAGTCCTGTCTGCAGTTCTGGAGGCCTCCCTTCAAAAAGGACATGGACAAAACTGAGAGGGTTCAGAGGAGAGCGATGAGGATGATCCGGGGCCTGGGGACCAAGCCCTGTGAGGACAGGCTGAGGGACTTCGGAGTGTTCAGCCTGGAGAAGAGGAGGTGGAGAGCGGACAGGATTGCTTAAGTATCTGAAAGGTTGTCTCTTGGAGGAGGGCAGAGAGCAGTTCCTGTTGGCAGCAGAGGAGACAACAGCACAGTAATGGGTTTAAACTACATGGAGAACAATATAAGCTAGATATCAGAGAAAATTATTTATTACATTTCTATGCCACTCTCCCTTGTAGCTCAGAGCAGTTTACAAGAGGAGTTTGCAGCTCACAATCCACCGAAATGCTGGTACAATACAGTACATGTTAGTTCTTTTCACAGTAGTTCAGCTGTGGAATGGGCTGCCTAAGGAGGCGGGGAGCTCCCCCTCACTGGCCGTCTTCAAGCAGCGGGTGGACAGATCCTTCTCCTGGATGCTTGAGGCTGATTTTGCACTGAGGAGGGGGTGGGACTAGGTGGCCTGGATGGCTCCTTCCCACTCTTGGAGTCTATTGGGAATTTATGACACATTAGTAGCTACAGGTGCTTCATACATGCATCCAATTTTCAGACTGCTTCAAGATTGTTTTGGAGGGGCAGCTGTGTTGGTTTGCAGTCAGAGCAAGATTCACTAAGACCTTAGTGACAGACAAGATTTCTGGCAGGTACGCTTTGTGGAGCAAATGCTCCAGATACCTGATTCTCAAAAGGTTATACCGTGGAAATCTCTTTGGTCTTGAAGCACATTTAGATTCCTTTGCTGTTAATTCAGATTTCATCTTAGGCCGTAGATTACAAAAGTGTGGTTCGTGGTAACCCAACCCTAAGCACAATTTCTTCGTCGACTTTGCTGGGTAACCGTATGGTTGTTTCATATTTTGTGCCTAAACTCAGATAAGCTCTCTTAATCCTGGTTTAGTGTGATGTCTGAGCTGAACTGAGCTGCGTTCTTTGTGCAGATTTGCTGTTTGGGGTGGGGGTGGGGAGTCAGTCAATGTACCTCTCGGGCTCGTATTTGGTGCGGCAAAATTTGCAGATGGCAGGCCGGGAGGCAAAATGTGTTCTCCAGACTTGCTTGATGAGGCCAGAGTCTTTAAAAATGAAAACAAAACAACACGGACCTTCTGTGAATTCTCTCCCTTAGTGAAGTTCATTTTTTAAATGTTTTGCTAACTGTGTGGATTAGTGGTTGGAAATTCTGGCACACTTTTGAAACTTCTGAAAGCAGGTGTGTGCATTCGGAGGCTCGTGTTGCACAGAGGAAACCAGGGGAGTGACAGAGTTGCCCGTTTATTCCCTGGCTGGAATTGCACGTTGAGCATTACCTAGTTCATAGCTGCAAAAGACTTCCTCCCCCCCCCTCCCTCCCCACACGTGCTGTGGGTAAAAGAAGTTCAGGGAGAGCATTTTCAGACAAGAGAAACAGGATGAAGTAAGGGGGTTAAAAAGCCCTCCATTCCTCTGTCGAAACCATAGTTTTCAATAGAAAAATAGTTGGTTCTTATAGGCCACTTTTCTCTACCCGAAGGAGGCTCAAAGCGGCTTACAATCCCCTTCCCTTTCCTCTCCCCACAACAGACACCCTGTGAGGGAGGGGGGGGGGCTGAGAGAGCAAGAAAGGAAACAGAGTTTATTAAATAAGGATAGATCTCTAGCATGAAGCAGGCCTGCTGTTTTGAATACAGGCGTGTTTCCCGCATAACCTCACTGTGAATTCTTTTCCTAGGCATGGGACTCGTTGTGCTGGAGAAGTAGCGGCAGCGGCGAATAACTCGAATTGTGTTGTGGGCATCGCGTACAATGCCAGAATTGGAGGTACGGACATTTCCTTGCAGCATCCTGTTGGTGTTCAGCTCCCCTCTTCCCTTCCTTGGCAGCTGAGACAGTGGCCGCCAGTCTCCTCAGTGGGAATGGGACATCACCAGAGAGATAGAGGGGTAGTCAAACTGTGGCCCTCCAGATGTCCATGGACTACAATTCCCAGGAGCCCCTGCCAGCATTCGCTGGCAGGGGCTCCTGGGAATTGTAGTCCATGGACATCTGGAGGGCTGTAGTTTGACTACCCCTGACCAAGAGCTAAACCTGCCTTGCCGTGTGCCTACAGAAGATCACGGCAAAAGGCTGCCTGATATTGTACACCCCTTCAGCTTGCGCCGTCCTCTGTGGACGGTGCTGTGTGGGAGGAGAGGCCATGTACCCCCTTTTCCTCCACTGCCTTGAGCGGCTCTCCCTGCTGGCAGGGGCTCATGGGAATTGTAGTCCATGGACATCTGGAGGACCACAGGTTGACTACCCCTGCAGTAGAGAACCATCTTAGTTTTTTATTGGTGGATACAAACCAGTCACTCCTTCCATTTAGGGTTGCTCCCCTAATGTTGTTGCCTCTTGAGCTCAGGAAACCATGCGTGCGTGTCAGTTCTTAAAGCAGACACGTCTGTATTTTATTTCTCTCCTGGCCAACCCTCCCCTGCATTTTTATAATTGTATTCTTCAGTATTGTGATTGCATTTTACTGCCTTCTTAAGTTTTGTCGGTTCTGTGATGGGGAGGCCTGTGGTGATGGTAATGCTTAACAAATTGCGTTGACGTCCCTGTGAATGCAGTCATGTGTTGCGCCAAGGGGCTTGTGGCATATAGCAGCTAGGCTTGGAACCTGCGTGCCTTTTCCCTGGAACAGTCTCGCAAGCGCCTGCTTGTTAATCTGCACCCCAGGATTTGTCTTGAGGATTTCAGGTGGCCTTTTTTAAAAAAGCATTGTTAAATGACTGAGAGTTTATTTCTGTGTGGTCAGAGGAAGCAGACAGCAAGTGACAGAGAGCTGGCATAGTGGTTAGACCAGAGATCTCCACCCTTTTTGAGTCAGTGGACACCTATAGAATTCTGACACAGGGAGAGCGGCCACAAATACAAAATGGCTGCCACGGGAGGTGAAGCCAACCACAAAATGACATGGGTGCCTTTTAAAATATTTACTTACCCACATCTGATGTTCCCAAAAGCAATGCTTTTTTCAGTATGCATGGCCAATGTGATTTCTAGCGACCAGTCAGAAGCTTGCTGGTCAAAAACCCCACCTGGCCCCACCCCATTTCTAAAAACAGGAAAGGTGTTGGTAGATGCCAAGATACCCATGGCCAGCACCATGCCCCCCCCCCCAGATTAGAGCATTAACTAGAATCGGGAAGACTTGAGTTCGAGTGCCCACTCTGCCATGGAAGCCCACTGGGTGACTTTGGGTTGGCTGCCATCTTTCAGCCTCAACTACCTCACAGAATTCTTATAGAAGAGAAGAAAAAAAGTAGCCAGCTTGTGTCATGGTTAAGAGCAGTGGAAAGCTGGGTTTGATTCCCCACTCCTCCTTTACATGCAGCCAGCTGGGTGACCTTGGGCCAGTCCCAGAGCTTTCTCAGTCCCACCTCCCTCACAGGGTGTCTGTGATGGGGAGAGAAAAGGGAAGGCAATTGTAAGCCCCTTTGAGACTCCCTCTTGTAGAGAAAAGTGGCATAGAAGAACCAACCCTTCTTCTAGAGAAGCTTTCTTACCTTTCTTCCTCTTAAGGAGTCCTAAAGCAGTTTACACCTGCCTTTCTTGTCCTCTCCCCACAATAGTCCCCTTGTGAGGGAGGTGGGGATGAGGGAGAACTGGGACAGGCCCAAAGGTCACCCGCAGAATTCATGGGGAGGAAGAGGGGGGAATCAAACCCAGTTCTCCACATTAAAGCCCGCCGCTCATAGCCACTGCACCACACTGGCTGGTTGCGAGGGGGGAATGGAGGGAAAGAGAATTGACCTAAGCTTCTTTGGGCCCCCGGTGGGGAGAAAGGTGGGGCGTACATCCATAAAATAAATGGTACACTCACCAGGAGTCAGTGGGAATGGCTAAAAACCCAAAGCAAGGGAGAGCAAGCTCTGCTCGGTGGGGAGTCCCGTCTATCAGACTCTGGAAATGGCAATCTAATTTTTCCCCTCGCAGCTCTTTCATTGTTCTCCCATTTCCTTCCCTTCTTTGCTGAGGGCAAAATACATTTACTGCTCAATAAACAGAAAGAGGAACGCCAGACCATCTTTCTTCTTTTCCACCGGCTCTTTAAAGCCATCCACCAACGGAGGCTTTTT